>NC_044335.1:10818939-11138554 GCF_007399415.2 Gopherus evgoodei | reverse complement strand
TAACAGTCAAATGTAATATAATTAATATCATTTAAACAATGACATGTAATAATGGTTTCAAATTCTCTTGCATCTCTGAACAGAGATTGGCAAAGCATTTTTCAGCCATTGCTTAAAGTCACAAAACTGCAGATTTGCCAGACAAGTTACAGTATATATCATATGTGCACACAAGAAAGAATCAGTGCAGAATTCTTCATTGTGCCAACCTGTGCTACTATCAGATGTTCTTTTAAGTGTGTGTGCATTCCAACTGTCATTTAAACACAGAATATTAAAATAAAACAATATTGAAGGCTACATATTCAAAATCTTGTGCAAGACAAGCCCACAAAGATTGTGCAAACACTTCTGTATTCACAACTGAATTGTCAGCACAAATCAAGGTACCTGAACCTTTAACTAGGTTCTTGTGGGTGCAAATATGCAAATTTGAATTCATATTATGAAGTGTAAAAATTAGTCTGCAAAATGGGAGGCTGATTATGAGTGCTTCTGAAAATGTATCCATGTGAAATGTATAGAGCAGTGATTCTCAAACTGGGCGGCCAGCACATCCCTCGGCCCGTGTCGCTTCCTGCAGCCCCCATTGGCCAGGAGCGGTGAACCACAGCCAGTGGGAGCAACGATTGGCTGAACCTGTGGAAGCAGCCGGTAAATAAACCGGCCTGGCCCGCCAGGGGCTTTCCCTGAACAAGCGGCGGACCGGCTTTGAGAACCACTGGTATAGAGGACCTTCAACATTGGATATATGCAGCTAACCTCACTTGGGCTAACAGTGGGAATTGAACCTGTGCCTAAAAACACAAGCCTCTGTCACTTGTTCTCTAGGTGTAAGCAGTAGCACATTCATAAAACTCTGTCCACTAGAAGGTAAGTAACAGATAACTGAATGGTGAATTACACATCCAACTGTTTGTGCACAGAAAACCAAATTCTATGTGTATGAGCAAACAAAGCATTTCTGAATGAAAACTGTCATCACTGAAAGCCTATCCACTTCTTATGATTGGTAATTAAGCAATGCTGTTTTTGCATGAACAAGTTTTGCATGGGTATGGACTGGATGTCCTTTGAAAATGTGACCCTAAAGATGCAACACCAATCCACACAACCAGAGAATTCTGAGTTACAATTGGCACAGACATTACAGCAGGTACAGAACTGCCTCAACCCTAGGAACATTTTATTGTCACTGTTGTTTAAATATTTTATGCTGTTCCACAACTGGAAAATGTATAACTAAAGATTTGCTAAGATTTTTAATAAAGCCTCCATATCCCATTGAGCACAGAATCATCCATGTTTTCTTCACTCCCACCTTTGAGGCACCATGTAGTAGCTGCCAGTCTTCCATCTGAGGACTAACCGACCTTCATTCCCAAACAATGTTACCTCATAATTGGTCACAGAAGTCACGAATGGACAATTGGAAGGATTCCATGCCCCAGGGATAAGGTGCAGGTTTTTACATATGTTTAGATACTTAACTCTCATTGATTTCATTGGGAGTTAGGTACCTAAATACCTTTAAACTCTGGCCCTAAGTGCTCACAATGTCTGTTGGCCCAAGCAACAAGGTCTTGGGAATCAAAACTACATCTGTTACTCTCCAGAATACTAGCAATAAATCTGAGAATCTTATGTCCTCTCTGGTTTCTGTGGAAGGCAGCGGAGGTATGATAAAGACAGCGCTTTCTGGAAGGGACAAATAATTACTTATGAAGTGCTGCCTTGTTTCAAGTAACTCTTTTAATATTTCGAATTAATCCTCACAGCTGTCTTTGCGTGAGGAAGATATTAATACCCCCATTTGATGGAGACAATGAAGTTACTTGCTCAAAGTCACAGAGTAAATAAGTGTCAGCCCAACTAGATCTTTTGGCTTACAGATCAAATATTGCATAGAATGGAACTGTCACTTGAAATAGAGGATGGCAGATTCATTTTTCTGCATCCTATTAGCAGCATCTGCTATCAACACTTGGGACTGATGTCACCAGATAGTTATGCATTGCTACATCATCCTTCCAGTGAGAAGTCTGAAACTAAAAAAAGAGAAACTTATCAAACAAGAGTGTGTTATGTGGGAGAATTTGTAAACCAAATAAGAGGAAAAGCAGAGCTGCACTGAAATTTACACTAGTTATAAAATAGAAATCAGTAACAGAAAGAGGGTCTGAACTTTATTGTAAAGCCTTTCAAAATAACATTTCCTAAACATTCATTCTTTTAGCTGTTGTCAAGGCTGACTCCCCATTCTGTCACTCTGAGTGGGGGCCCACAAAGATTCTAAAAATTAATACTTGCCACTCCAGGCTTGCAGTAAACTCCCAAGGTTACAGCTTTTCTCTGACCTTGGCTTGGTAAATGCTGCCACCACCCAAATGCAAAAAATACCCCTTGGATCCAGGAAGGAACACTTGAGAATTCCTCCTTGTGGCGTACCCTCAAGCCCTTTCACACCCCCGCCTCCCGGGGAACAGCTGAGAAAGAAAAGAAAGGAAATTAGCTGTGCTACCAGCTAATCAAACAACATGCACAAACCTCGTAGACACCAAAAATCCAATCCTGTTCTTTTTAAAAGGTACATTTTATTAAAAACAAAAAGGAAAAAAATACATCTGGAACTTAGCTTTTGCTAGATTTTAAAAGAGCAATTTCAAAAATTAAGCACCCAAACTAGCTTTCTTGGGGGTTCAGTTTAAAGGTTACAAGCAAACAAAAGCATCAGGGGTTAGCACAGAGGAATCCACAAGCCAGTAAGAAATAAAAGAAATAACCCTAATTGCGTCTTTTTAGACATTCCCTAAGACATATCTGAGGCTCCAGACAGTAGGTTTGAGGTATGAATTGATAATCTATAAGAACATAAGAATGGCCATACTGGGTCAGACCAAAGGTCCATCCAGCCCAGTAGCCTGTCTGCCAACAGTGGCCAATGCCAGGAGCCCCAGAGTGAGTGAACCTAACAGGCAGGGCCGGCGCTACCATTTAGGCAGCCTAGGCAATTGCCTAGGGCGCCAGAATAATTGGTGGGCGGCATTTTGCCGGAGGGGGCGGCAGGTAGCTCCGGCGGAGCTGCCGCAGTGGTGTCCGTGGAGGGTCTGCTGGTCCGCAGCTCCAGTAGAGCTGCCGCAGTAGTGCCTGCGGACAGTTGGTTTCTCACGCGGTTCCGGTGGACCGCCCGCAGGCATGGCTGCGGCAGCTCCACTGGAGCCGCGGACCAGCAGACCATCCGCAGGCACCACTGCGGCAGCTCCACCGGAGCTGCGGGACCAGCGCGCGGGGCAGCAAAATTGCCATGTGCCTAGGGCGCTCAAACCCCTAGCGCCGGTCCTGCTAACAGGTAATGATCAAGTGATCTCTCTCCTGGCATCCATCTCCACCCTCTGACAAACAGAGGCTAGGGACACCATTCCTTACCCATTCTGGCTAATAGCCATCAATGGACTTAACCTCCATGAATTTATCTAGTTTTTTTTTAAACCCTGTTATAGTCCTAGCCTTCATAACCTCCTTAGGCAAGGAGTTCCATAGGTTGACTGTGTGCTGTGTGAAGAACTCCCTTTTATTTGTTTTAAACCTGCTGCCAATTAATTACATTTGGTGGCCCCTAGTTCTTATATTATGGAAACAATAACTTTTCCTTATTCACTTTCTCCACATCACTCATGATTTTATATACCTTTATCATATGATCCCCCTTAAGTCTTCTCTTTTCCAAGCTAAAAAGTCCTAGCCTGTTTAATCTCTTCTCATATGGGACCCGTTCCAAACCCCTAATCATTTTAGTTGCCCTTCTCTGAACCTTTTCTAATGCCAATATATTTTTTCTTAGATGAGACGACCACATCTGTATGGAATATTCAAGATGTGGAAGTACCATGGATTTATATATAAGGGCAATAAGATATGCTCTGTCTTTTTCTCTATCCCTCTTTTAATGATTCCTAACATCCTATTTGCTTTTTTGACTGCTGCTGCACACTGCATGGATGTCATCAGAGAACTATCCACGATAATTCCAAGATCTCTTTCCTGATTAGTTGTAGCTAAATTAGCTACAATCATACCTGGCTTAAATCTTACACAGCATTACTTTGCCATGTGCCTGCAGCCCAGAGAACCACAAAGAGAAAGTGTCTTTCCCAATTTAAAAGTTCTCGCCTTCCCATTGGCTCTTTTGGTCAGGTGCCCACGCCTTTTCTTTTACCTGTGGACTTGTTAACCCTTTACAAGTAAAGCGATCAGAGAACAGACACCAAGAGGGATTTTAAAGCTAACTGGCTGTCTGGATGTTTATAAAAGGGAACTCCCTCCCACCCCCGCCATCTTCATTTATCAATGCCCCACAAATCACAGATGGTGCTGGCCAGCCTAGTTTAGGTCAGGTCCACACCAGCTGAGATTTCTTCCTGGAGGTTTAGGAAACAGAGTTGATAAGACACATGCACCTCTAATTTTACTAATAATTACATGAAGAACTAAACAGTACTTTTTACATTTGAAGAACTACAATGACTTAAGAATGCAGAGACATTTTTACCCAGCTGATTCTGGGAAACCTTCCTGGGAGAGTGCATCAGCCACTTTGTTAGAGGCTCCTGAAATGTTTTGTACCTCAAAATCAAAGTCTTAAGAGCTAAACTCCACCGAAGTTTTTTGTTAGTCTCTTTGACTGTGTGAAGCCCCTTCAGTGCAGCATGGTCAGTCTGCAGGTGGAAACACTGTCCCCAAATGTATGGGCATAGCTTCTCCAGAGCATACACAATGGCAGAACATTCTTAAAGCTAGTTTTGGTGCTTAATTTTTAGAATTGCTCCTTTAAAATCTAGCAAAAGCTTAAGTTCCAGAGGTACTTTTTTCCATTTTGTTTTTAATAAAATTTACCTTTTTTAAGAAGAGGATTGGCTTTTTGGTGTCCTAAGAGGTTTGTGCATGTTGTTTGATTAGCTGGTAGCACAGCTAATTTCCTTTCTTTTCTTTCTCAGCTCTTCCCCGTGGTGTGTATGTGTGAGAAGGGACTTGAGGGTACCCCACAGGGAGGAATTCCCAAGTGTTCCTTCCTGGGTCCAAGTTTTTTTTTTTTTTTTTGCATTTGGATGGTGGCAGCGTTTACCAAGCCAAGGTTAGAGAAAAGCTGTAACCTTGGGAGTTTACTGCAAGCCTGGAGTGGCAAGTATTAATTTTTAGAATCCTTGCGGGCCCTCCATTTCTGCACTTGGAGTGACAGAGTAGGGATTCAGCCTTGACATGGTGTTAGCAGTGGGATGTTTATAAAAGGGAGCTCCCCCCCTTCTTTATCACAGCTGTTAAGACTTTCCTTGTTTTCTTCCAGACTATAAGGATGTTTGTGATAAGCAGAAAACATCAATTACAAATGCCAGCATAAGACACTGTTGTAAACAGAAGAAAAAAAAGCAAATATATTTCTTTCATAGTGCTGAATATCTGCCTAGAACCAATATCAGTTCCTCCTTATTACAAGTTCCATGGCTGAAGAAACTACGACTAAAGATCCACAGGGAGTTTAGACATAAACAGAACTTCAGAAATGTTAGAATTGTTTATCTGTATTTTGATGAAACACTCTGAACTGCAAAATGGGGGGGCTGGGGAGGGAGTAGAGGATGGAATCCAAAAATAACACTTAAAACCTACAGTGTATAGGCCTTATACAAATAATGTAATACCATAAGCAAACTCTTATACTAAACTGCTGTAGTGTTTACTAGACCTGTAGCGTTTACTAGACTTGACTGAATTAAGGACCAGATTGCTTCTCCCATCTCAGTGAGTATTCTCCATACATCCTCCCTAAATGCATCCTTGGCAACAAGGCTCCATCACAGGCCAGGCTGCCAGGAAGACTGGAAAGAGCCATCGGGGGAAGAAAACTACAAAGGCTCTGCACACATAGTCCTTTCCTTTACATATTCCCCTGACAGCCAAGCAGATTTTGAGGGATCCATTTGTTTTGGGCATCTGACTCACCTTTTAGTTTGGTCAGGTAGGAAGAGGGGAGCTCTGCATGAGGAAATGATAACAGAAAAAGCTGCACTGGGAAGGGAATTCAGAAGAGTTTCCAGCGATCTGTGCAGGTAATTTGTGCATAGGGGACACACTGATCTTATGTTACCAAGCCCAAGGAATATGACATTCTAGCTATTCTTTAGTTCAACTTTTTTCATGTTATATACATCTACATGCAGCAGTACTTTAACTATACATTTATTAGAGGTTGTCATTTCAATTCAGGTGTATCACTAAATGTTGTGGTCATACAGTAGCAGTGTACTGTGATGAATTCTTCTGGATGTGGGGCTTGCTTCTGTAATCCATACCTTTTCCATTTGAAGATTTTCTAATGCAGTGCATCCTACATGGGGCTACATTGTAAATCAACGTAGAAGCTGGTACAGGATGTGATGGCTTATTTATATGTGATCCCCTATGGGATGTGCATTAGCTATCTGTTGTTTTCCAGGTGGAGTTTAAAGTGCTGGTTTTGAGCTATAAAGTTGAATTGGATTGGACCAATGTATTGAAGGATACATGCACAATGCAACTAGAGGTATGACTACAGCTCAGACAGACACATCTAAGTAGCACAGCTTAAAAACAGCAGTGTCGATGTGACAATGCAGCCTTCAACAAAGTGAGTATCCAGGGTCTTCGGTGTGCTTATACAGCCTATGCTGAAGCCCACACCCCCACATCTACACTATTTTTAGCCATGCTAATACCGGTGTAGCTAGTTTAGGTACTACAGTGAAGACATACATTAAGGCTACGTCTACACAGCATTTTCATCGTTAAAACTTTTGTCACTCGGGGGTGTGAAAAAAACACCGCCCTGAACGACAAAAGTTTTAATGACGACAGCGCTTTATTGGCGGGAGATGCTCTCCTGGCGACAAAGAGTGGCGACACTGCGCACCTTACAATCCTGTGGGTGCTTCGGCACAGCCGTGCTGTTGTAAGGTGCGCAATGTAGACCTAGCCTAAGAGACTACAGTACTCCTCAGGCTATAGTACCACAGTTGCAATAAACACAAGTGTTTGAACAGTAGTCTCCTCTATGCAACAGATAAGAGCTCCCTGCAGGGCATTCTCCGAGGGGCCTTCAACTTTGGAATTTACTCCCCTCTCCAAGCCAAAGTAACTCAAATGTGCCGATCAGGGCAAGCTGCAAAGCCCACCTCTTTACCCAGGCTTTTTGATAAGAAATGGTGTATTAAGGGCTCATACTGGTGAGTGTAGTGGAGAATATTTGGATTCAAGATTTCTGGTTATTTTCTTATCGTTTCGGCTACCTATGGTTAAAATACTAGTTTCATATTCATGTAATTATATTTATAATTAAGTGAAAGGAGATTAATGTTCAGGATAAATATTTTTAATGTTAGGTTTAAAATGAAATACATAAATAAAGATACACTGACAACTTGCCTGTATCAGATGAATAACCATTTGAAAGGTCAGTGACTAAATTTAAGCAGTTATTTTATGACAGTTGACTATTCATACTGAGCAGGGTTACAGGGAATTTGAAGGAAAATTTGCAAGGTTTTTTTCTTTGAGCCGGTAAAATTTTGGGGGAAATCTAGAGAGGTTTTTCTTAAAGCACATTTACTCAGAACAAATGAAAACAGTTAAGGTGTCTAATAACAGATTTGTATCTTTTAATCGATAAAAAGACTTTAAATTTAATCTGCTTTGCTTTATTTGAATCCTTCCAGCTTCCTGACATCTTTCATTTTCCTCTGAAATCTTCTTCTTGCACCTAGTTATCTGTTTCCCTTCTAGTATACTATGTGGAGGATCAGACACTTAAACAGAATATTCAAATGTTTGGTATATTCTAAACTTGAAACCTATTTTTATGGAATGTCTTTTGACGGAATCCAACCATACTCGATAAATATTTTATATGGATGTTTTGCTAATACACTAAGCAGTGAAATAGTTCACTGTGTTGCTATTCAAATTGTCATTATTAGGTTTCAACATTATCACTGACTTTGAATAAATTAAGTAGTTCAAATCTCTCTTTGGGTCATATTTACTGGTCATAAATGTTCTGCAGCACAGTGGGGCACTCCACGTAAAGGACACACACGAAGATTTGCTACTATATCTACCATAGAAGAGTGCTCTGCAGCAGCTCTCTCCAGAGCACACATGGAGGTAGTAGTTGGAACCATACTGGTCATGAATCAGGAGTGTGCCCTGTGGGACCACACTATTGTAGTTTAAAAAAAAATGTGACTCCAGCATGCATTTTTATTACCTCTTGTAAAGTATTTGTATCTGATTATACTGTAGTGTAAGAACCAAGATACACTATGGTAATTTCATCAAGAAAAGCAATAAATATTATGCCAAAACACACACACACACACACACACACACACACACACACACACACACACACACACACACACACACATTCTGCTCTTTATGCTTCTTGTTGCTGTGTTTCTGAGAAACAGGGAATGCCTACCATGTGAGGTATGAAGTACCAAAGATGCTAAGTCCTATCATTCCCTTCAATTTAGAAAGATATTTATGTGGACATGTAATCAGCTCAATAAGAAGTAGTGGCAGTATAGTGGTATGCTGAAAATAAAAATCAAATACAAGAGTCAGATTTGGAAATATACAATATGAACAAATAATATCGTAGAAAATGGTATGACAGAAACATTGACTGTGAAAATATCAGAAACAGCAATGAAATCTTTTGTTTGGTTGGTTTCTGTTGAACTATTAATTATAACAGATTCCTTCCATCCCTCACAAATGTAATCTCTACTTTGTAACAGCTGCATCCACTCCCCCAGAAATTAAAAGCCATCAAGAGATGCAATCAAAATTAAATCGATGTTTTAAAATCAGGAAATAAAATGCCCATAGTTGATTTTGAGTACTATGGACTTGATCCTATATTCACTGAAGTCAATGGCAAAGCTGTCATTGACATGATGCTGGATCAGGACCAATGAGACAAATTAGAGAGTCAATAACTAAATCATGTAATTGCATTCAACGTGCTTTGAACCTGGCCCACAACACATAGGACAAGTTACTGTGCTATTTACAGATTTATCTGTGGATATTCTACAAGATTTAAGGAATTCATATATCTAGATTGGGGTAGGCAACCTATGGCACGGGTGCCGAAGGTGGCACGCGAGCTGATTTTCAGTGACACTCACACTGCCTGGGTCCTGGCCACTGGTCCGGAGGGCTCTGCATTTCATTTAATTTTAAATGAAGCTTCTTAAACATTTAAAAAACCTAATTTACTTTACATATAACAATAGTTTAATTATATATTATAGACTTATAGAAAGAGACCTTCTAAGAACATTAAAATGTATTACTGGCACGCGAAACCTTAAATTAGAGTGAATGAATGAAGACTCGGCACACCACTTCTGAAAGGTTGCCGACCCCTGATCTAGATAGATTAGATTTACACTCCATACAAAAACAGATTGAGAATGTTCTGGTTGCAACGTGAAGTACCCAAATATCAGAAAATGAAAAAGACGTGTGCAGCCTTAATTCTGCCCCCTTCCATGTATATATTATAATACAGTATTTAATTACATGCTACATACTGTTTTATCCATGCACCCTGCCTAATTCCGTGCACAGGACAGGTGATATTCAGTGAAAGAGGCAGTTAGCTGTTCATATGCAAAACTAAGGATATGTCTACACTCAAAAACCAAAACACCGCCCACCCCCACACTACCCAGCAGCAGCAAGTCTCCAAACCTGGGTCCGCTGACTTAGCCCTGGTCTACACTATGAGTTTAGGTTGAATTTTGTAGCATTAGATCCATTTAACCCTGCACCCCATCCACACGATGAAGCCATTATTTTCGACTTAAAGGGCTCTTAAAATTGATTTCTGTACTCCTCCCCCGATGAGAGGATCGGCACTGAAATCGACCTTGCCGAATTGAATTTGGGGTAGTATGGTCGCAATTCGATGGTAATGGCCTCTGGGAGCTATCCCAGAGTGCTCCATTGTGACCGCTCTAGACAGTGCTCTCAACTCAGATGCAGTTGCCAGGCAGACAGGAAAAGGCCCATGAACTTTTGAATCTCATTTCCTGTTTGGCCAGCATGGCGATCTGTGGGTGAGTGCAGATCTCATCAGCAGAGGTGACCATGATGGAGTCCCAGAATCGCAAAAGAGCCCCAGCATGAACCAAATGGGAGGTACGGGATCTGGTCGCTGTATAGGAAGACGAATTCATGCTATCAGAACTCTGTTCAAAAAGAAGAAATGCCAAAACATTTGAAAAAATCTCAAAGGGCATGAAGGACAGAGGCTATAACAGGCATCCGCAGCAGTTTCGCGTGAAACTTAAGGAGCTGAGGCAAGCCTACCAAAAAAACAGAGAGGCAAACAGCCACTCCGGGTCAGAACCCCAGACATGCTGCTTCTATGATAAGCTGCATGCCATTCTAGGTGGTGCAGCCACCACTACCCCACCCCTGTGCTTTGACTACGTCAATGGAGTAGCACGCAATAAGGATGGGGTTTTGGGGACGAGGAAGATGAGGAGGAGGTTGAAGATAGTTCACAGCAAGGAAGTGGAGAGACCATTTTCCCCAACAGCCAGGAACTGTTTCTCACCCTGGACCAGGATTCAGTACCCCCTGAAACCACCAGGTAGAGAAGGGACCTCTGGTGAGTGTACCTTTGTAAATATTATACACGAGTTTAAAAGCAAACATGTTTAATGATTAATTTGCCCTGGCATTTGCAGCCAGTACAGCTACTGGAAAACTCTGCTAACATGTCTGGGGATGGAGTGGAAATCCTCCAGGGACATCTCCATAAAGCTCTCCTGGATGTACTTCCAAAGCCTTTGCAAAAGGTTTCTGGGGAGAGCAGCCTTATTCCATCTTCCATGGTAGGACACTTTACCATGCCAGGCCAGTAGCATGTAGTCTGGAATCATTGCATAACAAAGCACGGCAGCGTATGGTCCTGTTTGCTGGCATTCAAATAACATTCGTTCTTCATTTCTCTGTGTTATCCTCAGGAGAGTGATATCATTCCTGGGCACTTGGTTGAAACAGGGTGATTTTATTAAGGAGACATTCAGAGGTGCCTGTTCCTGCTGGGCTGTTTGACTGTAGCTGAACAGAAATGTTTCCTGCTGTTAGCCATGCGGTGGGGGGAGGGGTGAAGCGATCATCCCAGAGAATTGTGTGTGTGTGTAGGGTTAACTGGGTTTGTGCTGCACGTTAACCCGAAAACCGCAGCCCCTCCTCCTTTTAAACAGCCAACTCATTTTAAATGGCCAACCCAATGGCTGCTTGATGTGGAAAATGAGGGTGCTGCTGCTTTTTGAAACCATTCCCACATGTTATGAAGGTTAAGGAAGCCAAATTCTGTTGCCCGGCCCTGCTTGAAAGCGCTCTCACACCAAACTGGCATAACCTCAATAAGAGGCAAAATGCGACCTTGTACCGAAAGCACATGTGCTATGTAATGTTAACAGCAAGCTTTACCATGTAACAGTCTACCCACTGTTCTCTAAAATGTGTCTTTTTAACTATCACTCTCTCTTTTTTTCCCTCCACCAGATGCAAATGTTTCAACACTCACATTATCTTCTCCTTCCCAGAGGCTACGCACTCACAATGAAATGTTCTCTGAGCTCACGCAGTCTTCCCACACTGAATGAGCCCAGCAGAATGCGTGGAGGCAGACAATGTCAGAGTCCAGGAAAGCACAATATGAACACGAGGACAGGTGGTGGGCTGAAGATAATAAGTGGCGGGCTGAAGATGATAGGTGGCATCAGCTTGGTGACAGAAGGCAAGAGGCAATGCTGAGGCCACTGGAAGAACAAAGTGATATGCTCTGGTGTATGGTGGTAATTCAGGAAAGGCAGCTTGAGCACAGACCACCGCTACAGCCCCTATGTAACCAACCACTCTCCTCCCCAAGTTCCATAGCCTCCTCACCCAGATGCCCAAGAACACGGGTGGGGCCCTCTGGGCACCCAACCACTCCACCCCAGAGGACTGCCCAAGCAACAGAAAGCTGGCATTCAATAAGTTTTAAAGTGCAGTGTGGCCTTCTCCTTCCCTCCTCCCCCATCCCACCCGGTGCTTCCCTACTCCCTCACCCCTCCCAGGCTACCTTGGCAGTTATCCCATTTATGTGATGAATAAAGAATGCATGAATGTGAAGCAACAATGACTTTATTGCCTCTGCAAGTGGTGATTGAAGGGGGGAGGGGAGGGTGGTTAGCTTACAGGGAAGTAGAGTGAACTGAGGGGGGGTTTCATCAAGGAGAAACAAACAGAACTTTCACACCGTAGCCTGGCCTGTCATGAAACTGGTTTTTAAAGCTTCTCGGATGCGCACTTCACCCTCCTGTACTCTGCTAACCGCCCTGGTATCTGGCTGTGCATAATCAGTGGCCAGGAGATTTGCCTCAACCTTCCACCCCAGCATAAACATCTCTCCCTTACTCTCACAGATACGGTGGAGTGCAGGCAATGGGAATATTGGTTTCACTGAGGTCTATCCAAGTTAATAAATTGTGCCAGTGTGCTTTCAAACGTCCAAATGCACATTCTAGCACCATTCTTCACTTGCTCAGCCTATAGTTGAACAGCTCCTGGCTACTGTCCAGAGTGCCTATGTATGGCTTCATGAGCACTGGCATTAAGGGGTAGGCTGGGTCCCCAAGGATAACTATAGGCATTTCAACATCCCCAATGGTTATTTTCTGGTCTGGGAAGAAAGTCCCTTGCTGCAGCTTTTCAAACAGACCAGAGTTCCTGAAGATGTGAGTGTTGTGTATCTTTCCCGGCCATCCCCCGCTGATGTTGGTGAAACGTCCCTTGTGATCCACCAGTGCTTGCAGCACCACTGAAATGTATCCCTTTCGGTTTATGTACTCACTGGCTTGGTGCTCCAGTGCCAAGACAGGGATATGGGTTCCATCTATTGCCCCACCATAGTTAGGGAATCCCACTTCAGCAAAGCCATCCACTATGACCTACACATTTCCTAGAGTCACTACGCTTGATATCAGCAGCTCTTTGATTGCATTGGCTACTTGGATCACAGCAGCCCCCACAGATTTGCCCACTCCAAACTGATGCCCAACTGACCAGTAGCTGTTTGGCGTTACAAACTTCCACAGGGCTATTGCTACTCGCTTGTGAACTGTGAGGGCTGTTCTCATCTTGGTATTCTTGTGCTTCAGGGCAGGGGAAAGCAAGTCACAAAGTTCTATGAAAGTGCCCTTATGCATGCAAATTTTTGCAGCCACTGGGAATCGTCCCAGACATGCAACACTAGGCGATCCCACCAGTCTGTGCTTGATTCCCGGGCCCAGAATCGGCGTTCCACAGTATGAACTTGCCCCATTACCGCCATGATGTCCAAATTGCAAGGGCCCATGCTTTGAGAGAAGTCTGTGTCCATGTCCTCATCACCGCGCTGCCATTGCCTCCTTTCCTGTTTTTGCTTTTGCAGGTTCTGTTTCTGCATATACTGCAGGACAATGTGCATGGTGTTTAGAGTGCTCATAACTGCGGTGGTGATCTGAGCGGGCGCCATGCTGGCCGTGCTATGGTGTCTGCGCTGAAAAAAGGTGCCAAATGATTGTCTGCTGTTGCTCTGATGGAGGGAGGGGCGACTGACAACATGGCTTACAGGGTTGTCAAACAGAATGGCCCCCTCAAGGACTGCACTCTAAACCCTGGGTTTAGCAGGCCAATGCTCAAACCACTGAGCTATCCCTCCCTCCACTATTCACGGGGGTGGTGGTGGTGAGGGCAAATGAATACAAATCAAAACAAAACAAATCTGGTCTCTTTATTGTTTTGATCCACTCCATCTCTTTTATACATCGTAGGCTGGCAGCAGATGGTGCAGTACAACTGCTAGCCATTGTCATCTCCTGGCTGCTTGCCAGAAGACGGTGCAGTACAACTATTGGCCGTCATTGTCTCCTGGCTGCTTGCCAGAAGATGGTGCAGTACGACTGTTGGCTATCGTCGTCTCCCATTTATGTTCAGGCGCCACTGACCGACCTCACCGAGGCTGGCAAGGAGCACACGTCTGCCCAGGTGCGTCCAACTGACCTCACTGAGGTCGGTTAAAAGAGCACCCAGGAGACGATGACTACCAGTCATAATGCACCGTCTGCTGCCAAAAGGTAATGAGTGGCTGCTGTGCAGCAATGCAGTACCACGTCAGCAACACCCAGAAGACATATGGTGATGATGAGCTGTGCGAGCTCCATGCTTGCCGTAGTATGTTGTCTGCATAGGTAACCCAGGAAAAAAGGCAAAAAATGATTTATTGCCATTGCTTTCAGGGAGGGAGGGGGGCCTGATGACATTTACCCAGAACCACCCACGACAATGTTTTTGCCCCATCAGGCATTGGGAGCTCAACCCAGAATTCCAATGGGCGGCGGAGACTACGGGAACTGTGAGATAGCTACCCACAGTACAATGCTCTAAAAGTCGATGCCAGCCTTGGTACTGTGGATGCACTCTGCCGACTTAATGGTCTTAAGTGGGGACACAACTGACTGTATAAAATAGATTTCTAAAAAAATCAACTTCTATAAATTTGACCTAATTTCTTAGTGTAGACATGCCATTAGGCTCACACTATGAAGGCTAAAATAGCAATGTAGACATTTCTGCTCAGGTTGGAGCTTGGGCTCTGAAATCCAGAGAGTTGTTGTAAGGTTGGTTGTTTATTTTTTCAGTGTAGCTTTACCCTACAGCATAGAATCCTGGGTTGGGTCTACACTAGTCTTTCCCCCCCATTCTTGTTACTACTGGTGCATCTCCACCAGTGGTAGAGAAGGTAGGAGTTACAGTTTAGAGAATGCTCTGGTAGGGCTACAGGCCATGACCCTGATATCTACACTTGATGCAGTGCGGAATACCAGAAGATAAGTAAGAAATTTGTAAGCTAAATTGTCTGCAAGTTATTGTTATGTTCAAACTGCATGTATTGTACATATATAATAACGAAAATACCATAAAGTGAAAAAACATCAAACCCAAGACCTCAAGAAAGAAACACTATCTGCTTACCATGGTATGATTAAGCCAAGGTGGATTAATCTCATCCAGTTCTTTAGGGTATACCAATTCTCTGTCATATGCATAAAGGGTCCAAAAAGTAACAGCTACAAACTGAGATAAAAAACTGTATGTAAATAAAACTAAATACAGTAGAACCTTGAGTTACGAACACAAGAGTTAGGAACTAAGCAGTCAACCACACACCTCATTTGGAACCGGAAGAATACAATCAGGCAGCAGCAGAGACCGAAAAAAAAAAGAAAAAATGCAGTCCAATATTGTGTTAAACGTAAACTACTAAAAAAATAAAGGGAAAGCAACATTTTTCTTCTGCACAGTAAAGTTTCAAAGCTGTATTAAGTCAATGTTCGGCTGTAAAATTTTGAAAAAAAGTAACGTTTTGCTCAAAGTTACCAACATTTCAGAGCTACAAACAACCTCCATTCACGAGGTGTTCGTAACTCTAAGGTTCTACTGTATTACTAATCTTTTTGCACAGGACTATTCAGATAGAGTTTTTCCTTATCAAAATAGTTGCTTTGAAGAGAAAATGTTTTTTAACGTTTTTCTGTTTACATGGTGGATGTTAAGACAGTCAAGTACTAATTATCTCCATCTTTTTTTTTCTGTCAAATTCAGAAAATGTATACTTCATTGAAAAACTACTATAAATTATTGCATAAGTAAAGGAGAATTTATAGAATTAATTCTGCTCTCATTAGAGTCCAGGGGAATTTTACCATTGAGGTCAGTAGATGCAGACAGGGTGGGCGGTCTGCACTCCATTTTGGTTAGCATGTACTGAAAGAACGAGGGAAATATTAACAGTAACTTGCTGTTAGTGAACTTAGAACACAAAGCAATCCTTTGAAAAATACAAAATAAAATATAATTGATAATCATTAACCAAGAACAAAAGAGTTCGTAGAAAGATAAAGTGAGACATGTACAGGAACTACAGCAGCAATTTTATAATCTAATGTTTCCTTAATTCCTAAAATATGCATATTTTATATTTTCTAAACTGTAGGAATTTTTTTCTTAAGCTCCATTGTTCATAGAACTCAAGACAATCCCAGGCCTTGTTCACACAAGAAAGTTCCATTGATTTAATGGACCCAGTTTAGAAACCAATTCAGTTAAATTAGTGCAAAATCCTTTATGTGGACACCTATTTCAATTTATCTGTGCCTTTTCTTGGTTTAATTTATGCTCATTCCTTGCCGACATAAGCTAAATCAAAATAAGGTACACTGGATTAAGAAAGTCCACCTAAGGAAGCTGAACCAATTTAGTTACATTGGAGCACCTCTCTCAGGTAGACAAGGCCTCAATCTAGGAATCTGATAACACAAACTCATATTCATTTAAATAGTCATTATTCATATGAGTACCCCCATTCATAAGGATTACTTATGTGAAGAAAGGTAGGCCCCCAACAGACCTCAACAGAAATACAGTTTCTCTCTTTCGTTGTGTCCATACGTTTCAAAAAGCAGCTGGTAACACATTAGATGAAATGATCTTTTCCTATTCGGTATACATTGAGAGCAAGTCTTCACTATCCGCCAGATCGGCAGGTAGAGATCGATCTATTGGGGACTGATCTATTGTGTCTAGTGTAGACACGATAAATCAATCCCTGATTGCCCTGTCGTTGACTCCGGAACTCCACCACTGCCGAGAGGCGGAAGTGGAGTCGACGGGGAAACAGTGGCAGTTGGCCCTGTGCAGTGAGGACATGAGGTAAGTCGATCTAAGATATGCAACTTCAGCTATGAGCACAGAGTAGCTGAAGTCAACATATCTTAGATCAATCCCATCCCAGTGTAGACCAGGGCTATGAGTCAATTGAGTCAGGGATAAATTAGACCTGTTCTTATGTCTGAAACTAAACAAAATGGTGTATAAAATATTACAGCTTTCAGCTGTGTCAGTTTAATCTGGACATGCCAAAATCTTCTGTCTTTTCTGAAGTTACTTGAGAGGGGTCCTGTTTGTAGGAACTACTTACTAAGCCAACAGGGAATACTAGCACTGAGAAGATGAAGTCTCTTGGAGGCAACAATCTGGATGACACACTCTTCTTTGTGGCAGGGATGAACATATGAGCAAAGTCAATTATGACACATATTCCAAACAACAGAGTTTGCAGAATCTAAATGTATTAAGAAATGAAGAAAACATATTAAGAAATTGTTTTAATACAATCATTTTGGTTACAAATATACCACTTTACTACTCTTCTCTAGTCTTCCAAAGAAGAAAACATTTTAAGTGAATATAACGTGTTTGCCCTGGAAGTTATTCATGTTTACCTAGCCTGTGGCCTCACTATTCAATCAATATACTTGTTTTTGTTCACATACACATTTACTGGCACTATAGTGGCTTTAAACTTCTTTTGACAAGAAAGTAAAACACTCACTGGTTAGTGTTTCTAGTCTATCTACTATAAGGACATCTTACCAGTTCAGGATAAAGGGCAAAAATCTGTATTTCTAATATAGCCAAAATTCCCAATGACTCAAAAGAAGTCTTATCCTACCTTAGTTTGGCTCAGGCCTATAAATTTCACTTACTCCTTGCTTTTGGAAACTTTATCCTCTGACTAATTCTAAACATGCATTTTAGTAATGGATTTTCAAACTTTTTAAAGTGCAGGCATCTGATCCTAGCTCTATGTGCACATTGTCCGTGTACAAAACTGTTGTCAATGGGACTTCTGTGAGCAGCAAGAATTGCAAGATCAAGTCCCAAATTATTGATGTGAACATCTATCTCCATTGTCCCTAAATTTCGCATTTGATACAAGCTATTTTATTTGGTTTCTTGTTATAAAATTAAGTTGTTTAGAATTAATCATCTGCTATTTTTTCCTAAGCAAAAACAAAAAAAAAAAATTTGAAGAGAGAAAAAAATTCCTTGAATTCTCTACAGAAGTTAGGTGATAATATATTCTCAAAATACTATTTGATTTTTTAAATTTATGATTGTAAAGGACTCCAAAGAAGACAAGCACAAAGGAGGAGCTGGATATTGTCATTATTGCTTTTACATTTCCAGTTACTTTTATCTGAGATAATTTAATTTTCAAAATTATTTTAAATTTAATTTCTCAAGTAACAATGGAAACATAGATCAAATTACGAGAGGTCAGGTTCCCTCAACATGACTCAATCCCTTCCTAACACCGGTCCTTCTCCCAAACTTTGGCTCACACATGTCCCCTGCAATCATCAAGACAGGCTTCCCCCTTGTGTCCTCTTTGGCTCACACCTACTTCTCCCCACAAACCAGGCCTCCCTCTTGCACTTCCTTTGCCCCACACCTGTCCACTGCAACCTTCAAGCCAGGCCTCCCTCTTGAGCCCCGTTTGACCCACACCGACTCCCCTTCCAGCCAGGCCCCCTCTGCCTCATTCAAGCCACCTCTCCTTCTTGCCCTCCTACCGCCCCCAGGTGAGACCTCTCTCTTACCCCCCCTTCGTAATGGGCCTAGCGCCCTCAGCCGGTCTCCTCCCTCCACCCCCGCTCAGGCCCGCCGGCACCTGGTTGATGAAGGTCAGGTATTTCCAGCGGCCGCCGTAGGTGTTCTCGCTCTCCCTGCGCAGGGAGTGGGGCATGCCCACGTTCTGAGAGAGTGAGAACGAGGCCCACAGGAAACAGCACAGGTGGACCAAGCTCATGAGCCGCGCCGCCATCTTGGGAGGGCCACACAGCCGCCACTCCCCCTTCCCTCACAAGGGGGTCCTCCCGCACGCGCGTGTGAGGCGCGCTGCGCATGCGGGACACATGCCCCCTTCTTCCGAGCGTTCCGCGCAGCAAGACATCCCGTCGCCATCTTCTGTGGGTCTGCAAATGAGGCGCGTTCCAACGCCGCCTCCTCTCACTGGAGGACCCGTGTGATGAACTCTGCGCGTGCGTCATCGCGCCCGCCGCCATCTTGTGCGACCTCGCTGAGTTCTGTGACGGCGTAAGGCCGCCCGACGCCATGTTGCGAGGCGCTTTGTGGCGACGCCTCTTCATTTCACAGTAGGGAGGAATGCGCGTCTCTGCGGGGAGTGGGGGTTAGGGGAGCGGGGGATGACGGGCAGCCTAGAATTACTCCCCCTAACCCCATTCAGTGGAGTAATACAGGGAACAGTGGGATTTACCGAGAAATAACGTGGTCCCTGCGTGATTGTGCCCACCCACGGGGACCTGGTGCTGGCTACCCATGGATGGGAGGGACCAGCCTTTAGTGCAGGACTTAGGTGTCCTGGATAAAATGAGGCTGGAGGAATCCCTGCCTCAGCTGTAGAAGACCGCAGTCTGTGGGGCTTGGGGTGGGTTTATGCCTCATGAGATAGGCATGACATCATTCTGCATTTGCACAATGTCCGTACACCATCCTTAGTGTACGACTGAAACCAGAGTCCCCGATATTGTCATTTAAGACACTTTATAAGAGTTGTGGAGTCAATGCGAGTGCCCAGATCGGATTCCATTTTAGCTAATTACATATGCCAACCTAATTTATTCACTGCCTGTCTTAAATTATTGCATCCAACTGGAATTGTCACACTGAACCCCAAGGGGGTTGTATTTCTATGGTGAGTGAATGATTTCTGTAAAATAGTTTGGCATGGAAAATAAAGTATAAATATATTAGTTTGATGATAGTGGTTTGAGATTACAAAGCTGTGTGCTATAGGGAACTAAACACTTCTAACAGCAAGTGCTGGAAAACCACCTGATAGGCAAAAAGAATGTAAGGGATGAATGGAAGTCCTTACAATTCTAGTTCAGAATTAACACTTGAAATCCTTTCCCAGAGTACAAATCTACTTTTGTTGGATTTTGTTTATTATTTTTATTATTGTTTCTAGACTAGATTTAAATACAATTTTTGTTTACTTTAGGAGAGTAAAGGTGTTACATTAACGAGTCAAAAGAGATTTTAAGATAAACTGGAAGATCTTTGCAAGTACAGTAAGATAGACATAGGTCCTGTTAAACGATTACAAGAATATTGATGAGTGACTGTTGGCTTTAGGAGAGCAGGTGATTGGTTTCATAACTGAGGTATCTTAGAGTGGTTTTTGCCTTCACACCTCTTTGAAGATGTGTCTGGGTAGTTGTGATTTGGCCACTGATTCATTCTGACTGACTGGCATCTCTACCTGCTACTCTTCTCAACATCTCAACTGCAGCTGACCTTCTCTCTCCAACTTTGGAACATTCCAATTACAACTACTACTAGCTAGTATTTTGTGGGGAGAATATACAGATGAAATGTAGGCTTCTCTTTATAGTTATACAGATGATCATTACTTCAGGGATTTCTTATCTAAATGAGTCAAGGGTTTTCACCTGTCCTGTCATTATGACTTGTTTTCTGTTTCATTTTTCCTTTCCTAGTGTACAAACACATACATTTTTTTGGATACAAAAGCAGATGGGATAATTAAGCTCTTATACAGTTGACAGAATTGTACCCATTTAATTGTTCATACTAGAGGGTACTAAATTAATGCAAAACAGTGTTCGCTTTACTGATTAAAAAATCACTTTTGTGAAACTTCCAGAATGGTAGCTTTTATATGGAGTTCCCATGTAACATATGATATGCTGCTTGACAAGTCACCCATTTGGCTTTGATTTATATCTATTTAACTATCTGAATAAAGGCTACTTACAGATTAGTAGATCTCTCTGAATTCAGCACTGTCCTGCTCAAACTGAGACGAATGACTAGCACATTACCTGATACTGCAATGTTTTAGGAATTATGAAAATGTGAATTTTTCTTTCTAGACCTTTAATCATTTTTATTGCTTTCCTCTGGACTTTCTCCAATTTGTCCACATCTTTCCTGAAGTGTGGTGCCCAGCACTGCACATGAGGTCTCAATTGGAGCGTAAGCAGTGCTGAATAAAGTGGAAAAATGACCTCTGAGGTCTTGCTTAAACACTGGTGCTAATACATCCCAGAATTATGTTTACTTTTTTGCAACAGTGTTACATTGTTGACTCATATTCAGTTTGTGATCCAATATAACTCCCAAAGCCTTTTCTGCAGTACTCCTTCCTAGGCAGTTGTTTCCCATTTTGTATTTGTGCAATTGATTATTCATTCCTACGTGTAGTACTTTGCATTTGTCCTTATTGAATTTCATCCTGTTTATTTCAGACCATTTCTCCCTTTTGTCAAGATCATTTTGAATTCTAATGCTGTCCTCCAAAGTGCTTGCAACCTCTCCCAGATTGGTATTCTTTGTAAACTTTGTAAGTGTACTCTTTATGCCATTATCCAAATCATTTCTGAAGATACTGAATAGAACTGGACCCAGGTCAGATCCATGTGGGACTCCACTTGATATGCCCTTCCAGATTGATTATGAACCATTGATAACGACTCTCTGAAAACGCTTTTCCAACCAGTTGCACACCCACCCTATAGTAGGTTAATCTAGGCTACATTTTTGTAGTTTGTTTATGACAAGGTCATATAAGATGGTATCAAAAGCCTTACTTATGTTATGTTAATAAAAGTATTTAATTTTTAAAAAGTTAGTTAATGTTTTGTAATTTGCTTTGAAATTCCTGGTGGAAAGTTTTAGAATGGTCTAATTTTATATGATAACCGGCAAAAAGCGATGCAAAACAAGAACATCTCCCCCACCCCTACCCCCAAACTTCCGTCCCTCCTACTGTTCTGGAAGAGAATCCAAATTGCTTTTCTTTATTGATAATTCTTTCCTAGTCTAATGTCTGCCTTTAGAGTTCCTCAAGTCACTCTCTATTGCTCCCTTACCTTTTCTCCCACTGTTTCAACTCTTAACTACTTTTTATAAATCTTCAGTAATCCTTTGGATAAACTAAAATTAGACTGACTACCTGCTTCTGATTTCACACCTCTGAAATAATTCCTTTGCAGTAAGTAGAATTTCACTGAGGTAAAAGTTGAATAAGATCAGAATCACACTGTTATGCCTGATTCTAATCTTACTGACACTAGTAAATCTCTGAATTTACACTTATGTAATTAGGAACAAAATCTAGTCCCTGTATTTCTGTTTTGTAAACTGACTGTCCCATTTATATTATTAATTATGATTATTATTTATTTGTATTGCTAAGGCTCCCCAGCAGCCCTAGTAATGCACCAGGACCCCATTATGCTAGGTGCTATACAAACACTGAACAAAAAGAAGGTCCCTGTCCCAAAGTGTTTACCATCTAAGTATACGACAAGAGACAGCTAATGGATGTAGTTGGGCAGTACAAGGAAGAAACTTCCCTCAACCTAGAGTGTCAGTTCCCATTTTTTGTAATGGGCTTGTGTGCATCCTTGAGGTTAAGACGTTCCATTACCATAGAAACGGTCCTCTGTGTCATCATGGACATCACTGCAGTTGTGTTGTTATGGCAACATTCATCACGGCAGCTGCCCTAATGTTAAGTATTTAAATTAATTGCAAGATTTAGCTGTTTGGAAACATGGATCCAATACTAACCCACTTTTTGAAGCAAAATTTTAATAAAATAAAACTCTGTCTCTTTCTTATTTATTTATTTCTATTTACAGGAATGCTATAAAAGGCATCTCTCTATATTTCATAGCTGTTCTTGTCATAATTTAATAATGCATCTTAAATGCAGCAATACAATTTAATATGACTAGGGCCCTAGCAAATTCACGGCTGTGAAAAATGCATCATGGACCATGAAATCTGATTTCAGTTGTGATATCTGGCTATTGTAGGGCAGGGACAGGGCTGGGGGTGCCTAAGTTCTACTGTGTGCCAGGCTCCAGCTACTAATCATGGCCCGATCTGGGGAAGGACGGGATTTCCTCTTCCCCTACAGGGGCCACTTCCAGAGCCAGGTCAAATCCACCTCTGGGAACCTCTTCCAGATGCAGAAAGCTCTGCAGCTGCTAACTGGGAGCCAGCTCTGTAGGCAGCACAGAAGTGAGGGTGGTTGTTGGTCTGCACCTCGGCCAGGAGGCTGGAGCTCCACCTGTCAGCCACTGACCCAAGCGGGAGGCTGCGACTCAAGCTGTAACCCCCTCCCCATCCAGAGAGGCTGTGGCTCCAGTGGTCAGGCCCACGAGTCCAGCTGTCAGCCCCCAACTGGGCGGGAGGTGACTGGGAAAAACCTGGGCGTATGGTGACCCATACCCCACAACCCTCGCTTTAGAGTTACCAAGTGTCTGGTTTTTTACTAGAACACCCAATTGAAAAGGGACCCTGGTGGCTCCGATCAGCACCAGCAACCGGGTCGTTAAAAGTCCAGTTGGCGGTGCTGTGGCATTAAGGCTGGCTAGTCCCTACCTGTCCTGGGGCACTGCACTACACCCTGGAAATGGCCGGCTCCTAGGAGGAGGGGACCAAGGGGCTCTGCACTCCCATTGGCTGGTTCCCGGCCAATGGGAGCTGGGGAGGGCAGTGCCTGCAGCCAAGAACAGCGTGCGCTGCAGAGCCTCCTTCCCCCGCTGCCTAGGAGCTGGACCTGCTGGCTGCTTCCAGGGCGCAGTATGGAGCCAGGACAGGCAGGGAGTCTGCCTTAGTCCTGCTGCACCACTGACTGTGAGCCACCTGAGGTAAGCCCACACCCTAACCCACTGCCCCAGCCCTCAGTCCCCCACAAACCCCTCATCCCTGGTCCCACCTCAGAGCCCCCAGCCCAAAGCCCATACCCCCTCCTGCACCCCAGCCCTGCCCCCCCAAACAAGCCCCCTCCTGCATGCCAGAGCCCGCACCGAGTCATCACCCCCCTGCACTCCAATTCGCAGCCCCTTCCTGCACTCCAAATCCCTTGGCCCCATCCCCCCAACCTGGAGCCCATTCCTGTACGCCAACCCCTCATCTGTGGCCCCACCCCAGAGCCCTCACCCCTCCTGCACCCCAACTCCCTGCCCCAGCCCAGAGCACTCTCCCACACCCTGGCCCCCTCCTGCACTCCAGCCCCCTGCAAGTGAGGGTGGGGGAATATAGGGAGCGGGGGGCAGGACCTCGGGGAAGGGGCAGGACTAGGGTGTTGAGTTTTGTGCGATTAGAAAGTTGGCAACCTACCTCACATCTGTGCTGCTGCTGGCATTGGTGCTGGCTTTAGAGCTGAGCGCCCAGCCAGCAGCTGCTCTCTGGCTGCTTGGCTCTGAAGGAAGCGCCCCTGCCAGCAGCAGTGCAGAAGTAATGGTGGCAATCCCATGAATCCCCTACAATAGCCTTGCCGAACACCCCAGCCCCCGACACACTTTTGTGACTGGACCCCTATGGTTACAACACCCTGAAATTTCTGATGTAAACAGCTGAAATTGGAATTGACTATTTTTAAAATCCTCTGTCTGTGAAATTGAGCAAAATGGACTGTGAATTTTATAGGCCTCTAAATATAACCCACTGCTACTAAGTTAAAAACTAAAATCTACCTCCCTTTTTTTGAAGTCTGGGATCCCTCACAGATAATGTCCTAGTCATCAGCCTCCTCTTGTTTCTACTAAAGAGGCTCCATTGCAAGTGCCTCTGCTGATCCCAACTCTGGCAATATGACATGCATAGAGGTGATACCTCTTTAATGCTTCTGAATCAATTTAAAAGGGAAACTTTGTCCCTGATGAGAAGAGTTAAGGGGAATATAAGAAAAATAATTATTAGATGTATGGTACAAACTTTCTATAAGAGCTCAAAACCTCATATCCTCCATGAAAAGATTTCTAAGGCCTGGTCTACACTACGCATTTAAACCGAATTTAGCAGCATTAAACCGATTTAACCCTGCACCCGTCCACACAATGAGGCCCTTTATATCAATTTAAAGGGCTCTTTAAACCGGTTTCTGTACTCCTCCCCGATGAGTTGCGCTGAAATCGGTATTGTCATGTCGGATTAGGGTTAGTGTGGCTGCAAATCGATGGTATTGGCCTCCAGGCAGTATCCCACAGTGCACCATTGTGACCACTCTGGAAAGCCATCTGAACTTGGATGCACTGGCCAAGTAGACAGGAAAAGCCCCACGAACTTTTGAATTTCATTTCCTGTTTGGCCAGTGTGGAGAGCTCACTAGCACAGGTGACCACGCAGAGCTCGTCAGCACAGGTAACAATGCAGTCTCCTGAGAATCGAAAAAGAGCTCCAGCATGGACTGCATGGGAGGTACTGGATCTGATCGCTGTATGGGAAGAGGATTCCGTGCTAACAGAACTCCGTTCCAAAAGACGAAATGAAAAAACATTTGAAAAAATTTCTAAGGCCATGATGCAGAGAGGCCACACCAGGGACTCAGTACAGTGCCATGTGAAAGTTAAGGAGCTCAGACAAGCCTACCAGAAAAACAAAGAAGCAAACGGAAGGTCCGGGGCAGGGACGAAAACATGCCGCTTCTACGCTGAGCTGCATGCAATTCTAGGGGGGGGCGCCACCAGTTCTCCACCGCTTCTGTGGATTCTGAGGTGGGGGTGGTAATCTCAGCCATGGCTGAGGATTCTGCAGATGGGGAAGATGAGGAGGAGGAAGAGGAGGACGAGCTTGCAGAGAGCACGCAGCACTCCATTCTCCCCAACAGCCAGGAGCTTTTTCTCACCCTGACGGAATTACCCTCCCTGCCCTCCCAAGCCACTAGCCCAGACAACGAAGCCATGGAAGGGACCTCTGGTAAGTGTACCTTTGTAAATATAAAACATGGTTTAAAAGCAAGCGTTTTTTAGTGATTAATTTGCCCTGAGGACTTTGGATGCATTTGTGGCCAGTACAGTTATTGGAAAAGTCTGTTAAAATGTCTGAGGATGGAGTGGAAATCCTCCAGGGACATCTCCATGAAGCTCTCCTGGAGGTACTCCAAAAGCCTTTGCAGGTTTCTGGGCAGGGCAGCCTTATTCCGTCCTCTATGGTAGGACACTTGACCACGCCATGCATGTAGCAAGTAATCTGGTATCATTGGATGACAAAGCCTAGCTGCGTATGGTCCCAGTGATTGCTAGCATTCACGCAACATCCGTTCTTTATCTCGCTGTGTTATCCTCAGGAGAGTGATATCGTTCATGGTAACCTAGTTGAAATTCAGGAATTTAATTAAGGGGACAGACATGGCCATTCCTACTGGGCTGTTTGCCTGTTGCTTAAAAGAAATCCTTCCTTGCAGGTAGCCAAGCGGCGGGCGGGGGGGGGGAATTGGCGCTGAGCTTTTTCGCGTTTGGCTAGCAGTGATCTTCCATGATACCAGCCACACGGTGGGGGGGAGGGGTAAAGCGATCATCCCAGAGAATTGGATGTGGGGGGGTGGTTTCTGCTGCTGCATGTTAACAGGAAAGAAGCAACACTGAATGGGATTGGCTTGGTATTTGGGAAAGGAGGGCTGTCAAGGTTTCTTTCCCCACTCTGAACTTTAGGGTACAGATGTGGGGATCTGCATAGACACTTCTAAGCCTAATTAGTAGCTTAGATCTAGTATATACTTCCACCACCCAGAATTCCAGTGTCTGGGGCACTCTCTGTCCCCCTAAACTTCCCCCACCCTTGGGTTGCCTTGAGGGACTTCACCAATTTTCTGGTGAACACAGATCCAAACCCCTTGGATCTTAAAACAAGGAGAAATTAACCATCCCCCCTCCTTTCCCCCACCAATCCCTGGGTGAGTCCTCTGGTCAGGTGTCAGCCAGGTTTACTGAGCTTCTTAACCCTTTATAGGTAAAAGAGACATTAACCCTTAACTATCTGTTTATGACAAGGGCATTGTGTATATGAAGGCTGCAGAAGCCGAAAGACAATGGCTTACCATGGACGCATGCAAGCTGAATTCTGCTGCCCGGACCTGCGTCTGTGAGATCTCTAACACCAGAGCCGCAGGCACACAATATTAAGATGCAAAATGTGACCTTGTAGTGAAATCACATGTGCTATGTAAGGTGAATAGTGTTGTTCACCGTGAAAGAGTATAAGCATTGTTCTGTAAAATGTATCTTTTTAAATACTTCTCTCCCTTTTTTCCCTCTCTCATGCAGCTGCAAATTTTTCAAGCCTCCCTACTCCATCAGATGTCTGTCTCAGATAAGGCGGCAGAAAAAAAAGACGCGAGATTAAATGTTCTCGGAAATCATGGAAGTGACCCGCAATGAAAGAGCTCATCTGAATGAGTGGAAGGACGTGGTATCAAATTACAGGAAAGATGTTAGTGAACGTGAGGACAAGAGGGACGCTCGAGATGAGCGGTGGCGGCAGGAAGATCAGAGGTGTAGGCAGGAAGATCAGTGGTGGTGGGATGCAATGCTGGGGCTGCTGCGTGATCAAACTGACATCCTCTGACGTCTGGTGGAGCTTCAGGAACAGCAGCAGGATCACAGAGTGCTGCTGTACCCCTGTGTAACCACCCTCATCATGTTCCATATCCTCCTCACCCAGACGTGTAAGAACGCATGGAGGAAGTCTTCTTGCACCCGCCCACTCCACCCCCACGGACAGCCCAACCAAAAAGCTGTCATTACTTTGAAATTTTTTTAATGGCCTTTTCCTTCCCTCCTATCTTCCTCCCAAACCACACCCGGGCTACCTTGTCAGTTTTCTCCCTCTTTTTATAATGAATTAATAAAGAATACATGATTTTTAAATGATAGTGACTTTATTTCCTTAAAAAGCAAGCTGGAATCGAAGCGGGAAGGTGGGTTGCTTATAGGGAATGAGTCGATCAAGGGTGGGGGGAGTTCATCAGGGGGAAACAAACACAGCAGTCAGACCGTACCCTGGCCCATGATGAAACTCGTTTTCAAAGCTTCCCTGATGTGCAGCGCTTCCTAGTGTGCTCTTCTAATCGCCCTTGTGTCTGACTGCGCATAATCAGCGGCCAGGTAATTTGCCTCAGCCTCCCACCCTGCCATAAAGGTCTCCCCCTTACTCTCACAGGGATTGTGGAGCACACAGCAAGCAGCAATAACAATGGGGACATTGATTTGACTGAGGTCAAAGTGGGTCAGTAATGTGCGCCAGCGCGCCTTTAAATGGCCAAATGCACATTCTGCCACCATTCTGCACTTGCTCAGCCTGTAGTTGAACAACTCCTGACTACTGTCCAGGCTGCCTGTGTATGGCTTCCTGAGCCATGGAATCAAGGGGTAGGCTGGGTCCCCCAGAATAACTACAGACATTTCAACATCCCCAACTGTTATTTTCTGGTCTGGGAAGTAATTCCCTTGCTGGAGCCGTTTAAACAGAGTAGTGTTCCTGAAGATGCGAGCGTCATGAACCCTTCCTGGCCATCCCACGTGGATGTTGGTGAAACGTGCCTTGTGATCCACCAGTGCTTGCAGCACCATTGAAAAGTACTCCATGCGGTTTATGTACTGGCTGCCCTGGTGCTCTGGTGCCAAGATAGGGATATGGGTTCCATCTATCGCCCCACCACAGTTAAGGAATCCCATTGCAGCAAAGCCATCCACTATGACCTGCACATTTCCCAGAGTCACTACCTTTCGTAGCAGCAGCTTAATGATTGCTTTGGCTACTTTCATCACAGGAGCCCCCACAGTAGATTTTTCCACTCCAAATTGATTCCTGACTGACCAGTAGCTGTCTGGCGTTGCAAGCTTCCAGAGGGCTATCGCCACTCGCTTCTCAACTGTGAGAGCTGCTCTCATCTTGGTATTCTGGCGTTTCTGGGCAGGGGAAAGCAAGTCACAAAGTTCCATGAAAGTGCCCTTATGCATGTGAAAGTTTCGCAGCCACTGGGAATCGTCCCAAACCTGCAAAACTATGTGGTCCCACCAGTCTGTACTTGTTTCCCGGGCCCAAAATCAGCGTTCAATGGCTAGAACCTGCCCCATTACCAGTAGGATCTCCAAAGCGCAGGGGCCCATGGTTTGAGAGAATTCTGTGTCCATGTCCTCATCACCCTTGTCGCCACACTGCCGTAGCCGCCTCCTCCTCACCTGGTTTTGCAGGTCCTGGTTCAGCATAGACTGCACGAGAATGCGCGAGGTGTGTATAATGTCCACGATTGTGGTCTTGAGCTGAGCAGGGTCCATGCTTGCTGTGCTATGGCGTTTGCACAGTTCACCCAGGAAAAAAGGCGTGAAACGGTTGTCTGCTGCTTTCACAGAGGGAGGGGTGAGGCTGTACCCAGAACCCCCTGCGACAATGTTTTTTGCCCCATCAGGCACTCGGATCTCAACCCAGAATTCCAAGGGGGGGGAGATTGCGGGAACTGTGGGATAGCTACCCACAGTGCAACGCTCCAGAAATCGACACTAGCGTCGGTACATGGATGCACACCGCCGAATTAATGTGCTTAGTGTGGCCGCATGCACTCGACTTTATACAATCTGTTTTAAAAAAATGGTTTCTGTGAAATCGAAATAATCCTGTAGTGTAGACATACCCTAAGTTCTTGTTCTCTGGACAACAGAGACAATTAAAGCCATTATACCTGAACAGTTGCAGTTCCTTTTAAAGCAAAGTTAGCCATTATTTGGATGTAACTGTTTTACATTTGCATTTCCTTTATGTATGGTATAAAATTCTTTAAGTACATTGCAATTACTGTTACTGTGGTGAACAATGGAAGACAAATATGTTAATTACATTGCCTTACAGGCATACTCAGGTAGTGTTCGAATTATTTTTTTCTGTCTCTGATACAGTACTTCACACTAGTCCTGAACAGCAAAATTGCCCCAACAGGATGGCAGTTATAGCTGAATGTTTTCTACTTAACCAACACAGTTCAGTGAAAGTCTGTTAAGCAAAATAGCAGGAGGCTTTTCATGTGCGTTGCCTGTATTATTTTTTTCACAATTTCCCCCCAAATATAGTATTTGGCCTACCAAACACAAAGGCTTTGTTGTGACTCAGTTAGGCACAGTTGCAATGAGAGGGAAGGAACACCACACAAGCATCAGTTCCTAGTAACAGCCTCAGAGAAACACACAAATACAGAATGCTTCTGGTGACGGGGCAGTATATTCAGAGGCAGTTTTTCCTCCCCACAGGAGCCAGTTGCAGTGCCATCTGCAGTGAAAGTTCATCAGGGCTATGGCACAACCATTTTAGGATGTCTGTTTTCAGTTTTAATGCTCCTGGTTCCTAACACTCAGGGAACACACAGATCAGGATCAGGCCCATTCCTATGCAGATGTTCTAGGGGGAGGGTTCCTTTTGTTCTTCCCCACATCACTCATCCAGCTAGGTCCAACCATGTCTGGCTAGTAAAACAACAAAACAAAAACAGTATTTGTTCACATAGGGTCAGATTTTCAAAGGACCCGTAATATCTTAAGATACCTACAGTTTCTTAACCAGGACTTTGGAACAACTAAAGAGACTGTTTCTAGAGAAACCCACTCAGATTTTTCCAAAGAGACCAGTTTTATACTGGAACAGGACTTTGAGAGTTTAGTCCAGGGGTAGGCAACCTATGGCACGGCTGCTGAAGGTGGCACACGAGCTGATTTTCAGTGGCACTCACACTGCCTGGGTCCTGGCCACTGGTCCGGAGGGCTCTGCATTTTATTTAATTTTAAATGAAGCTTCTTAAACATTTTAAAAACCTAATTTACTTTACATATAACAATAGTTTAATTATATATTATATAGACTTATAGAAAGAGACCTTCTAAGAAAGTTAAAAATGTATTACTGGCACGCGAAACCTTAAATTAGAGTGAATGAATGAAGACTCGGCACACCACTTCTGAAAGGTTGCCGACCCCTGGTTTAGTCAGTGCCATGTGGTACTCACGCAGTACACACATGATCAGTAAAACTCAAAGAAAATGCATCTGTCAAATCTCATTGTACTAATATAAGGAGCCATGAATAACTTGTGATAGATCAAGAGCATATACAATTGTTCCTACAGTTTTTGCATGCACTAATTTTTAGCATATGCAGAAACTTATATTTAAAAGTGAAAACAGAGGGCTTTCTCCTGTAAGTATTAACTGACTTCAGAGGGAGTTTGATGTACAGAGCCTGGGTAGCTAGACAATACATTTCTTAGCGTGTGCAAATGTGGGATTTTGCATGGACAAACACATGTAGCTGCAAAACTACAAAAGTAATTTTCAGTAGTTGAAAATTTGGGTTGTTATTAGTGCTGATAAATTAATGTCATGATACTGTTACCTTAAAATACTAAGATTTCATTGTAGCTGTGGAAATAAAAATCTAAACATTAATGCACAAGGGGGAGAAACCCAGTGTTTCCTTGACAACAGATGAAAGCACAACTGCATGAAACCTAGGGAGACTGACTTTTACAATCATATTTACTGAACCATAACCTCTGTGCAATAACATCTTTCAATGATTTGTGAGATACTGTATATAAATAAGTGAAAATACTCTACCTGCAAATTATCAAGTGTTTTTTTCACAGGATCATTTACATTTTCTAATATTAAAATTATGCGGTGCAATTCTGTGCCATTAGTTGTGTTTCATAGGTCACCTTGGAAAAAAAAGTAACATTGTAAATACAGCTAACACCTTAATGTTAAGATTTATCACAATATATTTTTAGACTATTTGGCTTTGTGATGCTATCTAATAGACAACATTTTTCTCCCTTCTGAAGTCATTGATGTGTTAAGGGATATATGTTCAAAGAGGCACTCAATAATTTCAATGCATGGCCACTTTTGGAATTTTACAGAGTGGGAACCAATGGTAATTTGAAGATGAGAGACTCAGCAGTGTAAGAAGAAAGGAATAGCAAACCTGGTGGATTAAGGCACTACTCTTCTAGTTTGTTTTATTATTTGATGGTCTCTTCCCTACCAAAATATTGTACAGAATTGATCAAATATATCTTAATGCTATACAAAATGAAACTGGTCAAAAATAGATGGTTAGTTGCATGTCTAAATGATTCTAGAATTGATGCACACAAATACTACAAAGAAACATTAATATAACATCTATATTCTGTCTGGCCAGCAATGATTCCACATATGGAGCTCACTGCTGCCTAAATGGGAATAATCTGTTCAGAAGGCATTTATCCCTGCTGCTTTGTCAGGAGAAAAAGAAGTAGATCATGATCTTTGACTCCTTTTTCTGCCCCCAGAATGACCTTCCATGGCACCTTTAGCAGAGAGCCTACAGAACAACCTGAGTTGAAGGGAGCCATAAGTGGAAATTTTCTGCCCCTTGGTTCCCTAGTGTGCACACAGGGGGACCAGACTTGGGACTGTCCCGATTTTGAGGAGTTTGTCCTGCATCCCGACCAGAGTACAGTTGGGACACTATTTGTCTTTGGCGGCAAGGTTTATTACCCGCCGCTGAAATGCCACCAAAGACCGTCCATGACTGCAGGGCTCTCTGCCGAATTGCTGCCGAACTCCTGGATGGGTGAGTGTAAAAAAAAAAAAAAAACAAAAAACCAAAAACAACTACTGCCCCCCCTGCAGCGGTCCCAATATTTTCCCCTTAACATCTGGTCACCCTATGTGCACAGGTTATCTGGATGTATATAGTACTGTGCTAGAATTTAATCCAGTGTTTTTGATTTAATCAGTTTCTCTCTTATTTCTCATCCCACTCAGCATCCCACATGCTGTTCTGCTCTGTTGTGACCCCATTACCAGACACTCAAGGAGGGAGGGTCTAGTCCAGTTTTCATTGGCTGGAAGGATGGTAGTTGTAACATACTTGAGCCTTAAGAATAATGGGGTAAAGACTGGAGGGAATGGAGAGGTGGGTGTTCCACTGAGCTCTGTAAGGTATCAAGGGAGGGCAGCTATGGTGTAAGGGATTAATTTAAGGGCCAAGAATCAGAGGCCTAGATTTTATTCCTGATTCTGCTGTATAACTGTAGATAAATCTTTCTTGGTCAAATTAGGGTTGTACAATGGGGAGAGAAAAACAAAGAGAATCTTTTCTATGCCAAAATATTCCTACACAGAAGGCAACTATGACTGGGCTGTCTGTGCTCTTGGAGCAAAAGGGAGGCTAGCAAGTGCCATCAGTAGTATGCATCATTCAAGAGAGAGTTGTTTGTTGGGTTGGGGGTGTAGCCAGAGCCTTACACAACAACCAGTTTCAAGGCTGTGCTGAGGGAAGCAGACTACACATCGCCCTATGGGAATCATAGGGGCCCTCATTGACCATGCTACAGGAAACATTATGCCTGCTCCTAACTTCAACAAGCATAATGTCTCCAAGGACCCCTGCTTGAGCACTGCACTTTCTTAGTGTGGCTCAGACACTTGGCTATGATTTTGGCATGGCAATTTTTAATAAATTTCATGGCAGAGGAGAAGTCATGGAAGGCTCACCAAATAATGTAGTTTTCACTATATCACTATATCAACCTACACAAGAGTATAGTGGGTCTGAACGATGAGACCTGGCTGGGTGGGGGTGCTGGAGAGCAAGCTCGCCCCGCAGCTCCTGTCCTACTGGGTTGAGCTCCCTCTTCCAGGTGTTGTGACCTGGCGCATGGGGTTGCAGCACCACTTAGGTTTGGCCCATCCACCCATCTACGGGTAAATGGGTCAATCTCGAGTGACACTCGGATCCCATGCGCCCAGTCACAACACCACTTGGTTTCAGGGCCTAATCAATGGAACAATGATTTTTTAAAAACACGTGAATGAATGAATCAATGAATAAGTAGAAGACGTAATTGACACATTTCTTGTATGCAGTATTGCAGCTATGTTGGTCCCAGGGTACTAGAGACAAGGTGGGTAAGGTAATACCTTTTATTGGACCAATTTCTGTTGGTGAGAGAGACAAGCTTTCAAGGTACACAGAGCTCTTCAGGTCTGGGAAATGTACTCAGTGTCACAGCTAAATATAGCATGAATTTCAAGGGACCATGTTTCTTGTAGGCACCACAAAGAAGTGTCTTCAAAAAGTGTTATTCCTTGAGGCAAACCTGGGTCATAGTACCGAGGGCACCAAATCAGACTGTTGGGGAAGTAGATCAATTACCTTTGAATCCTAAATTGTCTTTGTGGCAGTATAGATCTAAACATTAAATTGCAAGTGGAGAAGTATAGTGTTTCCTTGACAACTGAGAAAAAAATACTGCATGAAAGCGCAGTATAAAAGTAAAAGATGTACTCAGCTGGCTGGTGAGGAGGGGTGGGAACCATATACTGGCGGACTTATTTAGGGTGGCTTGCACCAAGAAGTCCTTGCCCTTAGGAGAGCACAGTGACTATAAATCCTTGGTTCTTGCATGTGAGACACAGCAAGATGTACCTCTCTGTGCAAGGCCCAGGCAAAATCTGGCCCTTTAATACGTTTCAGTTATATATTTTTGTGTTTAAAAACAAAAAAATCAATAGCAACTAAAAATGAGCTTAAATCAAAATCCTGGATCTGAACACTGTGATTTTTGAATTCTAGATCTGGTCTTTTCAACTTGGCCCCACCTCCGTTAAAAATAGTTCAGAAAATAGTATTTTCTATGTATTTAAACTTTGTGTTTTTTAATACAACAAGAAAAATACTTCTCGGTAGTAGAGAAAGTGAAAAGTGAATTTAGGGAAGGTTTTAAGATCAGCTGCTAGTGCCAAGTGACAGCAGCTAAAAGCTTTAACAGGACGTGGCAACCCTTTGTTCTATAAATTACTACAAGATGAAGGAATAAGGTAAGTAGTAGTGATTTACATATATGATAAAAGCAATCAGACAGAAGGATTTAGTGACTGTGGGCTGTAGGACAGGTAGTTACCATAACAATGAACTTGTGCACATGAAAACCATCTTAAAATACCATAAGCAGCTGAGTCACGACAGTTGCAGTTAGCTGCTCTGCTTATTTTTTATTATGAAGATGCCTCTGAAAATAAAAATCAGGTTTTGTACTTAGGCCTTGTCTATTCAGGTAAATTATTCCAGAGTAAAGTAGGGCGTGAATTTAAAGCGCTAAAGCTATTCTGGAATAACTCCCTGTGTGGACACTCTTATTCTGGAATAAGAGTCTCCACATGTAGAATTATTATGCACTAGCTATTCTAAACAATTTCCCCATGTAGACAAACCCTGACAAAGTTTTAAATCAGTGTACTTCCCTTGACTTAAACCGAGTTTCACCTGATTTATCTGGGGCACTTTACTCATGTAGATTACACTGGTCTACAATTTTTGAGAAGTCATCTGCTTCAGAGATAAAATGTGATATTTATTATGTATTTTGATGTGCTGAATTAAAATATGACAATTAAAACAACTGATTGGCTACTGTTTCTAAGATATTTAAGTTTTAACATTTTATGTCTATGTATATTGTGTAGATAGCAGAGTTTTAATCATAAATTGTAAACCTAGGTCTTTTCATGTGTTTATGGTTGCTTTATATGATAATATTTCACCTGTCCTGTTTATGTAACACTTTAAAAATCAGCAAAAGGGTTATATACATAAAATTTATTATGAAACAAAAGGCAAAAAACTATTATGTACATAGTTTAGTCCTATTCAGTGTCTATTCGGCGCTTCTTTGCTTGTCTCTTGTATTCATTAAATGGAGCATCTCTTGTCACTGTCCAGCAATAGTCCGCAAGCATTGATGGGCTCCATTTGCCCTGATAACCTGCCAGGAGATTCCACTGCTGTAGTCTGGAGCCCAACAGCTCTGCCTTACTCTTGGGTAGTTCCAAATCCCTGACAAGGTCATTCAGTTCACCTTGTGTTATGAGGTGTGGTTCAGAGGAGGATGGGAGAAAATGTGGGTCCTGTGACATTGATGGTTCAGGACCAGAAGTTTCATCCTCTTCCTCTTCCTCGTCTGACTCAAGTGAGAATGATTCTGGTGCATCAGGAACCGGCAGTCCTTCTCCGTGGGGTACTGGGCGTATAGCTGATGGAATGTTTGGATAATGCACAGTCCACTTTTTCTTCTTTGACACACCTTTCCCAACTGGAGGCACCATGCAGAAGTAACAATTGCTGGTATGATCTGTTGGCTCTCTCCAAATCATTGGCACTGCAAAAGGCATAGATTTCCTTTTCCTGTTCAACCACTGGCGAAGATTTGTTGCACAAGTGTTGCAGCATATGTGTGGGGCCCACTTCTTGTCCTGATCTCCAATTTTGCAGCCAAAATAAAGGTGATAGGCTTTCTTAACCATAGTGGTTATACTGCGTTTTGTGATGCAAAAGTCACTTCACCACAAACATAGCAGAAGTTACCTGCACTCTTCACACAAGTACGAGGCATCTCTGCTCACTTTGGCTAAACAGAAATGTGTCCCTTTGCAAAATCAAATACTGACAAATAAGAGAGCACGGCACTGTATGATTTCTAGAGCTGATACAGGGCAATTTGTTCAGCAGAGTGATGTAAGCTTCATTATGATTGCATCATCCATGACTTCTAGGAATAACATGATGCAATTCATATCATGTATGATGCAATACCAGCTTCAGATTGCATCATTCATTGTTTTGCCTAAAAAGCAAGTACTGTCCAAACCCAGTCATAGATTTATTCATAGATCCAGTCAAAGATGTATTTTAGTCATTTCTGGTTTAAATTGAGATCCCTTCCCTTTATAACTCACTTATCCTCCGCCATTCCCAAGTCAAGGGTCGTATATACTGACCCAATAGTATATCTTGAAAACTAGAGCCAATCAACAATTTTAAGCATCATTTTCATTCTCAGTGACCCAGAATTAGTAAAGTTGGACTACATTTATTTCAGAAGCATTTTGGCTGTAGAGCAGTGTTATTTAATATTATTTATATAGGTGTGAATGGACACAGAAACACCTATGTTAAAAGAACATTATTAAGGTTTCATTGAGTTTAAGGCCAGAAGGTACCACTGATTAGATCATCCAGTCTGACCTGTATATTACTGGTCATTACATGTTACCTACCTGTACTGAATTTGTATGAGTAATTGGTATGTTAGACTAACAAAGACATAAAGATAAGGCAAATCCACCACTTTTTTGAGTATCTGTATATGTGGATCCCATTCTTGGAGTCCATGGACCCCATGTGCAAGACTGGAATCTTCTGACCTGCACAGTTGTTTGGAGCGGCACATTCTATCTTTACAGGCCTGCATGGGTGGAATTCATAGGGGCAATTCTCAGCTCAAAGACAGTAAAAGACTTCTTGCCTCAAGAAAGCTTTTGTGCCATCCTTTGAATTAGAGGAGATTTTCAAGATCACCAATTAACATCAATGAGAACATGCCTCAAGCTGGTTGGAGACATTTCAGGGATGGCTGAAGTCGGCCTATCAACCAAATAGGCCAGTGATTCTCAAACTTGGGCCACTGCGTGTTCAGGGAAAGCCCCTGGCTGTCCGGGCCAGTTTGTTTACCTGCTGTGTCTACAGGTTCAGCCAATCGCCGCTTCCACTGGCCGTGGTACACTGCTCCAGGCCAATGGGGGCTGTGGGAAGGGTGGCCAGCACATCCTTCATCCTGTGCTGCTTCCCACAGCCCCCATTGGCCTGGAGCGGCGAACCACAGCCAGTGGGAACCGCGATTGGCCAAATCTGTGGACGCAGCAGGTAAACAAACCAGCCTGGCGCACCAGGGGCTTTCCCTGAACAAGTGGCAGCCCAAGTTTGAGAACCACTGAAATAAGCAAAGCGTGAAGTTGCCAGTATTTGTTCCAGGATTCTTACTTGCATCTTTTCATCGGTGGACAAATCAGGAAGATGTCTGTCAGGGAATGCCATTGCTACTCCAGTGCCAGGAAGGCACTGATAACAGATGCTTCCAGGAAGTGTTGGGAGTCCCCATTTACACTGATACCTCAAGCAAGCCAGTCTGTCTAAAGGCCAGCACCTGTGCTTTGCTTTATCTCTGAAGGCTCTGAACAGTGTATTGCAGTTTACCACACAGCTCTCTAAGCAAGCACATTTATTTCTAAGATAAAAGCATTACGGAGAAAACATAAAAAACCCCCAATAGCTTTAAACACTCTCTAAATCAGGGCAAACTATGGCCCAGGGGCTGCATCTGGCCCTTTAGATGTTTTAATCTGGCCCTCAAGCTCTCACCAGGGAGTGGGGTCTGGGGCTTGTCCCGCTCTGGCGCTCCAGCCAGGGAGTGGATTAGGGGCCTTGCCCCACTCTGTGCGGCTCCTAGAAGCAGTGACATGTCCAACCTCTGGCTCCTACGCATAGGGACAGCCAGGGAGGTCCGCATGCTGCCCCTGCCCCAAGCGCCGCTGCCGCAGCTCCCATTGGCCAGGAACTGCAACCAATGGGAACTGCAGGGGCAGTGCCTGTGGACTGGGCAGCCCACAGAGGCACCTGGCCGCACCTCCATATAGGAGCTGGAGTGGGGACATGCCCCTGCTTCTGGGATCTGCTTGAGGTAAGCGCTGCCCAGAGCCTGCACCCCTGATGCCCTGTGCCCCAATCTCCTGCCCCAGCCCTGATCTCCCTCCTGCCCTCCGAACCCTTGGTTCCAGCCTGAAGCACCCTCCTGCACCCCAAACCCCTCATCCCCAGCCCCACCCCAGAGCCCGCACCCCTGCTGGAGCCCTCACGGCCCCTGCATGCCTCAACCCCCTACCCCAGCTCTGATTCCCCCTCCTGTCCTCTGCACCCCTTGGTCCCAGCCCAGAGCACCCTCCTGCACCCCAAACTGCTCATCCACAGCCCCACCTGCTGTCAGCCCCGTGTTTCCAGCCCCAGTCCCATCCCACGCCTCACCCATGGCCCCTGCTGTCATCTGTGGGCCCTTGCTCTCAGGCGGGCCCTGGGTGGTGGACAGTGGGAGACGCTGCTGTTAGCCTCAGGCAGATGACAGTGGAAAATCATGGAAAAGTAATAATGGACTTTATTACTGCAATTCTGCAATTTTCCACGGCTTGTCCACAACTCAGATGCAATTATTTGACAATCATCCTGCAATTAAAGCAGGGCCTTTTTTATACTTTTTCAAATGTAATTGACTACATAAAGTTAGTCTAGTAACTATATTTTTTTTAATCAGTGTTGTCTTCATGCTGCTTCTTTTATTTTCTTTATTTGTTACACTTGTTGTGTCTTCTCAAACTTGCTTGTACATTTTTGGGGGAAACAACTTTCTTTTATAATGTCTTTGTATAACACCACCTTACAAAATGGGGCCCTCAATTTTGGGCACTATCACAAGATAATCTTGAGATAATGGGAGTGAGTGCTTTTTTTGGGAATATGTTTTTGATTATCTATAATTCCCAATTGATAACATATCTTAAAAGCAGGTTAAAGTGCTATGTTCTCGTTGTTGTGTTTAATTGCCTTAATCTCTGATGTTATATATTGCTATATTGTAAAGTGCGCTGAATGTTTTTGTTAGACTAGCCATCATTTTGTATTTCCTTCTAAGTGATAATAAGGGTACATAGTTTGTAGACAGCACAGTTTGATTTTTAGCTTCTTTATTTACAACATTCATATATGGACATTTTGGATTCAGTCTGATTATTTGTCTAATTGTCAGTGATCTAAGAAGTGAAAGAAAGAAAATTCTTCTAACTTTGGTCTCCGTGACCCTTGGTTTGTTTTCTTACTCCAAGTGACATATTGACCTTGAGCATCAGAATCAAAGAATGTTCTTAGTCTTCAGAGATTGACTTACCTTTTTTTTTTTGTAAACTGATAATCCTTCCTCAACACTATTTATTTGCATTATTTTCTCTTTGAGCAGTATCTGTCAAATTAAAAGTAGCCTTGGTGATTCACAGACACAGTAGTATTTTTGCTTTTGAGTTACCCAGATCGAGATCTCACTTTTTCATTACATGAGCAAGAAAGGCAAAATAAATTTGCTTTGGATATTCCATTTCTGAGGTCCCAGCGACAAATTTTATCTTAGAACTAAGCTTTTTTTAAGAGTTACCAAAATCTTTTTGTTAGAACCTGATGCTGCATTCTTTGCTAATCCAAAACTTAACTGGGCCTTCTTCTTTTTTTTTTTTTTTTACATAATTCTACCTATATTTAGAGGGGTAAGGTACAGTGAAAATCAGATACTCAGTATCTAATTCTCTCTCTTGCACACTCCTGCCTCCCTCCTGCCCCCGTGATACTTCAGAACAGAAATATTCAAAACTTATTAGGGTACTTCCTGTGGAGTATTGACCTTTGTAGTGGATACAGCTCAGATTACTCAGTTTTGTAAAAGCATACATGCTTGAGAGAGGGAAATAGGACACAGAGGTATAATGTATTAGTAATACCAGTCCTATGTCCCCTTGGATTTTCTTACCTTGCTGAACGGGTGATGATTCAGATAGGCACAGATTTTCAGTATCTCAAAATCAATTACATCTGAGCCCTAATATTTCCCACTTTACAAGCTACTGTAAACCACCTCCTTTTTATCTTGTACCAGTATCATCACCTAAGTTTAGAACTGCCTTCTCTTTTGACAAACAACCTCCTTCTCATTTATATCCCTTCTTTTAAAATATACTTCTCTCAGAAAGGCCTTCAGTTCTGATCTCTCCATGAGATCAACATTGCTTCTAGTCTAATCCATTATCCATTTTTTTGTGTCTGCACTGAATTATCTATGTCTGAATTAGATTGTAGGACATGAACCACAATTTCTTGTATATTTGTAAACCCCAGGCATGTGGAAGATACTCAGTACATGACAAAGATGCTCCAGTGAGTCTCCAAATACATCCCACTAAGTTTCTGTAGTAGCATTTTTCTAGCACAAGAGTACTTCAGAGTTAGGATGTATCCCCCAATGCCTCCCCCCTTGACAGTTTCAGTGTGGGGGTGGTTGGTGCAGAAAGGGGAGTTCTTCATTATAACCCACATCCACTCTGCTCTACCCCTGAAGCCAGCCTCTGCTCTCTGCTTCTTCTACTTATCTTCACTTTTCCTGCATGTTGCCTTTTAGCTATGAAATACCCTTTTTGATTTAGTCCATAAAGGTGTCCTTCTCCAGACCCTCTTGTACTTGGAGGTCTAAAGGAAAATGCAGCTAACAGTAGCTAAATTGGGAATTACAGATAGGCATTTAATTATATATATATATATATATATATATATATATTAAATTTAATGATTCAGAACCACTAAATTATGCATGTAGGGCCTCATCTAAGGACTACTGAAGTCAATTTGAAAACACCCATTGACTGTAATGGGAGTTGGATCAAGTCCACAGCTAGCCTATATAAACACACGTCCTTCTTACTCTTCCCCTCCGTCTCCTTTCTTTTTTCACTCCTATTGTTTGTTACATACTTTTTTGTGTCTTGTTTTAAATTAGATTATAGACTCTTCACCTTAGGGACTTTGTCTTCCTATGTGTTCTCACAGTGCTTAACACAAGGTGGCTTCAGTTCTGACTGGGGTCTTCAAACTTGACCTAAATACAAATAAGTCAGTAAATAATAGTAATTAATAATAATAAATAAATTATTCAGTGAAGAAAAGTTACCTTTTAATATTAAGGTTCTGACAAACCTAGAAAAGCAAGAACACCAGTGGTTAAGGATTAAACATCCAGTATGTAGGCAGTAGAGATCTAGGTATTTTAACAAGAGGTTTGAATTCTGATCCTTAGAGACTAAGGATGAAAACTTGGCCCCACTGAAGCAAAGATAAGGTGTTCAAGTTACTTCAGTGTAGTAAGGATTTTAGCCTACATTTTCAAATTGGCCTCAACTGAGCATCTACTTTTGAACCTGCAGTTATTGCAGGTGTGATTAGTATCACTTTGGCATCCAAGCATCTTATTAAGTCAGAAAGTCAGGTACTTAACAATCTAAGGGTATGTCTACACTGCAACGTAAACCCAGGTCTGTGGGACCCAGGTTTGTGGACTCAGTGTTTCTAAGGCTGCACCTCATCATTCATGCTGCATTGTAAACCTGTGTTTACAATTGCTGGATCTGGGTCTCACAGCTGTACTAACACATCCATACTGCACTATGCAGATCTTCTGACTTGGGCCTGTGGCTTGAGCTGCTTCCACACTGCAAAATGACAGGGTTTGGACTCGTGTCACAGCAGGACTGGGGCTCTGACCCACCCCCCTTAGCAGGGTTCTAGGACTTGCATCCTGGAAGCTTGCTGACCTGATTTTTGTGTGGACAGAGCAGGAGCCTGGGCTTAAATTTGAGGCAGAGTCTGGGCTTAGAGTGCAGTGTAGACATACCCTAAGTGACCTTAATTGTGCCTGCAAATAATTTCTGGTGCAGAACTGTGTCTGCAGTTATTTGTGCAGGCACAAAAAATGGAGGCGATTGTTGGAAACTCTGGCTCTGAGTGTGAATTTACTTTAGCTTTGGTAGATACAAATGTAAACTTTTATATTATCTAAATATATATAATTTTCTTTTAAAATGATGAATGTACTGAATTGTTTAAAATTTACATATTTTTCATAAAACATGAGGGCTTTTCCATTAAGCTCAAAGATTTATGGCTAGCCTAGTACATATTATTATTATTTACTCTTACATGTCCCAAGATGAGGGGCTCTTTCAGAAGAGCTTGAAAAAATAATGATGTTAGTATCCTTTTAGCAATGACAAATGAAAAATTAGTTTAGTAGAAATAATGAACTTTTGAAACTACAAGGATTTCCTATAATAATGTTAATAAGTAATTATAGCAGAAGAAATTTGTGAAAAGTGGTTTTGGCACAGTGAATATTCTAACACAGTGGTTCTCAAAGCCAGTCCACTGCTTGTTCAGGGAAAGCCCCTGGCGGGCGAGGCCGGTTTGTTTATCTGCCGCGTCCGCAGGTTTGGCCGATTGCAGCTCCCACTGGCTGCGGTTCGTCACTCCAGGCCAATGGGGGCTGCGGGAACAGTGGAACAGCACATCCCTTGGCCTGTGCCACTTCCTGCAGCCCTCATTGGCCTGGAGCAGCGAACCGCAGCCAGTGGGAGCCACAATCGGCTGAACCTGCAGACGCAGCAGGTAAACAAACCGGCCTGACCCGCCAGGGGCTTACTCTGAACAAGCGGCGGACTGGTGTTGAGAACCACTGTTCTAACAGAGAAGGGAATTGGAAATCAGGACTCCTGGTTTCTGGTCCCAGCATTGCCCCTGCCTCGTGGTTTTGGTTAAATCACATACTTCTTTTTCCAGTTAACCAGTTACACAGCAGTAAATTGGTATAATAGAACAAAGAGTTTGCGACGTGCTTAATTTTTCTCTGTAAAGTGCTTTGAGAGCCGTTATAGCAGTGCATTAGAAGTGCAAAGATATTATTATGGTATTAATGGGAAAAAATGAAAACAATCAGGATTAAAGTGTAATAGAATAGCATTTGCTTTTGTAGTGTGCTCTTCCTACTCTCTCTCATCAGGTTACTTTGTTATCTAGTAGGATCTTAGAATAGTTTGAGTGAAATTAAATTCCAATGGGTTATAATAAATTACCAAGTGGGGAAAAAAAGAAAACAACATATTGCTATTAATATCTCTATGAGTTTTTGAATTCTAACCAGGAATAATTGAATCTAATCTCCAAATTTTTTACCTTGAAATTGGCTACTACTCAATGTTTTTTGCCATAAGAATTTAAAGTGCTAATTTACTATTTTTTATATGTGGACAAAATATTAACAGGTTGGAAGTTGTGCAAATGGAGGAGTTGTGTTTAGCTCTTATTAAAGTTTAACATTAGTCTCTATTTGTTGCTATTATGTAGTAATAATATGAGGCTACAGATGGCTGTCAGTTTACTGTGGTAGGTTCATTTCTCCTGCTTTGAATATCTATGACATATTCAAATACCTCCATTTTATGAATGCTTCCTTTAAAGGTTTTCAGTTAACTTGCAAATGAGGCAGGGGCCATTTAGAAAAAATAATACATAATCACATAATTAAAGACTGTATCATACTGTATATGCACAAGGAGGCTGAATTAAGGTTGCATGGGCATTTCCTAACTTTTGAGTGCCTGACTTTGCAACGATAGTATTTTTTTTAAACATAGTTTAACATCCATTTTAGTAGCATAATTTACCTTGCATTTTGAAACAGCAAACTAAAAACCAGAAATTACATCATATGGACCTATACTGAGTCCTACACAGTTCATTAGCAGGGTTGGATTCTTTAGATCCACAACACAGATCTCTGCCACTTGAGCTAACAGAGTAACTGACAGAAGTAATAGGTTAGAGATGGGTGGATGAGGTAATATCTTTTATTGGACCAACTTCTGTTGGTGGGAGAGACAAACTTGTGCAGGGTCCTAGAGCTTGGGCTCCAGCCTGAGCCCTAACATTTACATAGCAATTAAACTGCCACCTAGCCTGAGTCCTGCGAGCCCGAGTCAGCTGGCATTGGCCAGCAGTGGGTTTTTAAATTGTAGTGTAGAGGTAACCTTACAGGCTCTGGAGGAGAATGTGCTGTTGTGGGCACAAACACTTCCGCCATTGTTCCCCAAGGCAGACCTCTTTTTCCTGTGTCCCCTCCAGCCTGTCCTTGTGCTAGTCCTGTCTTTCTACACCACCCAGGTCCCCGTCCTAGTCCCATCCCCGACTCCTTGTCCCAGTCCCTTCCCCCAGCCAGTACTATTCTCCCCCTTTGAGTCTCAGTTTTTACTCCCATCTCAGTACTGTACCTGGTGCTAGATTCCCTACTTGAGTTCCACACACCAGTGTTCTTTCTTAGCCAGTCTCCATTTCCCCTCAGATCCATATCTTAGCTCCTCCTCCACAATCTCTCTGGTTCTGGCTCCCTTTCCCAATTTTTCCCCGCTCCAGGAGCTGCAGCACAGATTTTAACCTTGGACCTCAGAAATCCAAGTGGTTTTGTCATGTGAAATGTAATTAGAAAATGAGGACTTTTAGGACATGTCTTGAGGGCTGCAAAATCTCAATGACCATGACACAAAAAGTGCTTAATTGGTCAGGAGTTTGTGTTGAGTAGTCTGAGGCAGTCCCTTTATCTACACAAAGATTACATTATTGTTGAAAGGAACAGATAATTTAAGAGATAAGTGTCTGACTTGTTGCTTCTGTAACACACATGGCGTTAGAGCTCTAGGAAATCTACAATCTTAGGTGAATTAACTTAAGCAGTTTCAGTTAGGAGTCATATTATACTATATTATCACACTCAGACTTGTCAGAGTCTACATGAATATAATGCTGCTGGGAAGTCTGTGTCTTTTCACTTCTGCACAGGGAACTTTTTGATTGTCAGCACTGATGCCACTGACATCTTTGTCTGGAAAAGCTCCATTAGAGTTGGCTATAACATGCTATCATCTGTCATTCAAAGAGTTTGAGTTATCCATTGCTGCCAGACCCTAAACCATCACAAGCACAGTGGTTCTTTAATCAGCACTAGATATTTTATGGTATGTCCTACCAGGAAGATATGGAAATGAAAGTATTTTAAATACATTTATTAAAAATGAATTACATTATGATATATCACATTCTGGCTTTCTGTTTTGAAGGAGTGGGTTAGTTCAGTCCTTGAAGGGGCACTTAGAGATCAGGGGCAAAAATCAGTACTTGGTCCTGCTAGTGAAGGCATGGGCTGGACTCGATGACCTTTCGAGGTCCCTTCCAGTTCTAGAAGATTGGTATATCTCCAATTATTAATTATTATTATTATTTTTTTAATCAGAGCATCATGGGCCTAATCTTGCAACTCTTACTCATACATTTACTTCTGTTGACTCATAAGATTACTTGCAGGGACAAGGAATAATCTTGCAGTATCAGATTATGAGGATATGTGTATTGTTACATTAAATCTGTAGCAAAAAGCCAGGCACGAAGGGCTCTGAGAAGCATCCTAGATAGACTCTCAAGTACGAAGCAGAGGGACAGAGTAGCTTTAGGGATAATGATTTTTGCCTTACTCCAACAAAGTCCCGTGTTCTGGTGTTAGAAGAAAACAACTCTTTCAGTGATGCTTCACCATGGTCACATGAGTGAGGTTCTTGGTTTTCTTAGTGCCTGTTCTCAAGAACTTACACCTTATCTTCCTGTACATTGACATTGCTTACCATGTGATGGGTGCTACTAAAATACAAATAATAAATAACAATAAGGTGTGAAAACACTGACTCCTTGGAACCATAGATTCCAGTCCCGGTAGGAGTGAGTGAACACTTCTTCCTTTGGAGGCAAATAAACTGAACTCCATGATGTTTATTGTTAGGGTGGGTCTTTTGGTGAGACTTCAATCACCAGCATTAGTCTGTTATGTGAACTTGAATGTTTTCACAGTTCTTAAGAGTAGGTGTCTTTGGTACATTGGCCAAAATTTTCCCTCTCATTACTGTTATGCAGTGTCAGCTAGCTGCATTTCTGTGGGGCTATCTGAATATAATTTGTAAAGCACTTTGGGATCCTGTGATGGGGTGCCCACTCACTGTTACTGTGGCACCTCCCCCTGGCTACTCTGGGGATTAACTTCGTGAGGTCAATGCGCCTTCTCGCCATTGCACATCGTTACTCTGTCTGTCTCTCTCTGGTCTGGAGCTCCGCTCTCACTCCAGGAACTGCATAGTTCTCTTCATGACTCACCTCTGTCTCCAGGTCACTCAGCTTTTCCCCGTTTTGGGGTATATTCAGTTCTTTTCTTCAGCAGTACCAGGCAGTCAGTGGCTGGTAGGGGAACTTGGGCCCGCTCTCTACACCATATTCCAGTCCAGGGACACACAACCCAGTAGTTCTGGACTTTACTCTCCCAGCTCGCACTGCTCCTTCCCTGGACTGCTGGTTCCCCCCTCCCTGGGAGTACCAGCTCCAAACCCTCCTCCTCCTTCCCAGAGAGTGACTACTCTTTCCCAGTAGCAGCTTGTCTGTTGTCAGCTTCCTGGCTCTATGGGCCCTGCCTATTCCTGCACAGCTGAACCTTCATTCAATCAGTTCCCTGCTCCCTGGCTTTTTCTCTGGGTGCAGGCTGTGGTGTTAATAGGTCTACCTGGCCACCATAACCCTTTCAAGTCCTGTGTGGGGAGGACACCCCAACACAGATTCTTTGGGATAAAAGCTACAGCACGGTATAGGGGGTGGCAGGGTGATGTAGTGGATAGGGCACTGGACTGGGAATAAATATATGTGGATTCTTAATTCAGTTCTGCCACTAATCTGCTATGTGATCTTGTACAAATAGCTTCACCTCTGTTTCCCCTCCCCACCTTTGTCTATCCACTTAGGCTGGAAGTTCTTTAGGGGGAAAGGGACTGTATGGTGTTTGTTACAGAGCCTAGCACAACAGGCTCCATTCTTGGTGGGAGTCTCTAAGTGCTACTGTAATACAAGCAATAAATAATAACAGTATGAAATCGGGTTAACAACACATGAAAGTTGGGCTCACTGCATTACATTGCATTTGTGTGTGCCAAATGCTTACATATTTTTCTAAAAATCTGGGTCTCTCATACTCACACATGTGATGGTGATGTGAATGTGACAGATTGCACATCCTTGTGATAAATTGCACTTTTGACTACTGGAACTGCACTATGCCTATTAATCACTCTTTCTTGGAATATACAGTAGTTCTAGTGGCTAGTGCACTCCCTCTCCTTGCAGAAGTATAACTGATGAACCTCCATAGTTATGAATCTGCTAGTTCCACTCCTTCCATAGGGCACCTCTAAATCCCCCCTTAATGCTGAAGTGCAGGAAGCCTCAGATAAAGCAGAGCTCTATGTGTGAAGGCAGTTTGGATCTCCTGCACAGTGCTTAAATTCTGCCACCTGTTTTCCACTTGTCTGACTGAATCAGGGACCTCTGTGTCCCCAGAAGATGGGGCAAAATTTGGCCCTTTGGAGTCTTGTTCAATCAAATCTCAAAGTTTTGCTTTTATATTGAATAAAGCTCTGTATAATTTAAAACTCTGTATGATTAAGTCACTGAAGTGTTTTAGGAGGCATATGTAAATGATGCTATACAAAATAAAAATTATTCTGATAAGGAGTTTTAAAAAGACTAACTTCTTGTAATCCCTTAAAGAGTGGAAATAAAGATGATAGTGAAACATTTATTGCAAAATAAAACCAAGAATCTTCCTATATATTTCAGCTACATTCTTTATTCTACAGGCCCAGAAGGAGACCTGGCTGGAATGAAAGGGCATTAGATCTATTAAGTCTTTCAGGTTAAAAAAGAAGTCTCCTTTAAAAACCAAAAGAGAATATAAGAGAGAAAAAAAGAATTTTTCATTTGTACCCGATGGTTTTGGGTTTTTTTTTTTTATCTGTTTGCAAATGTTCACTGTAATGGTTTGAAACCCAGTCGTGTCATTTCTTTACGCCCACACAGAGCTGCAGTAGTGCAGACACTGTAACAGGCAAACCATATTACCAGCAACAGCCATTAAAACTCTTCCCACGCCAAGCATGGGCTGAAATCACCCCCACCCCCACACACCCCACCGTAAAGCCTTCAATGATCAGTTTAAAAAAAAAAAAGAAAATTGAAAAAGGAAACAGGATGCTTCTTTTGTTTCAACGGTATTCCAGAGAGACCTGTACCACTCCACCTGCCTATGGACTGACCGCCTAAAGGTTAGCAAGTGCTTTGTTGTTACTTTATGTGGATAGAAATTCTATACGGAATGAGATAGATCATTAAGTTGTGCTTGTTTTAATGCAGTAATTATTTCAATTCGAGATGAGGGAAGCTTTTCTCCAAAACATAGAGCATTTTAGTACCAGTCCCACGTCTGTCTGAGACAGCTTTATAATCAGTATTTTTTACATCTGTAAGTCCAGCCTCCAAAACTTTAAAAGCTAGATTAAGGGTTGTTTTTTTGCTCTTAGTGCAACCTGTTGATTGCAGAGGTTGACTGAAGGTGTTAATCTTTCCTAGCATAGAAAAGGCACAGTGAATTTGATGATGCGACAAAATAAAAAAACGAACTCCCTTAATTTTTTCTGTTGTGCAACTAGAAACATCCTATTTGTCCGGTCACTACAGAGCTGCCAGCAATGTGCACAGAGTATTAAATATGTTTCCCTTTTTGAGAGAAAGAAGCTAAGTTTAAAATAGAAGTACAGACACAGAATATCCAGAGAGTACTGTATGATTCAGCTGAGCTGGAAGTGATGTAGGAATTAGAATGGAAATATTTTGATGTACAAATGATGCTGATTGAGATAACTATAAGTCAAAATAATGTTTTATTTACATATTAAATATATATTTTTTAGCTTATAGAGTGTTTATCCTGAGGTCAAACCTTTTGGAGGTTTCAAAACTTAAAAATATCCAAGAGGAAAAGAAACAAGAGCACAAATTGATGTACTTTTATTAACCATTCAAGATAAACCTAAATTCTTTGCTGTCATAAGTGGTATATATTTCGTTGTTATAGAAAGTTAAGTCAGCTGCTACATTTTATCTGGAGTATTCTGATTTTACAGGTTTAATTTTCTTTCGTATACTCTGAAAGGGATTATAATAGTCTGGTGGCAATATCCACAAAAAGAAACCACTTATGTAAACCAAGAAATGGTAGGAGCATACTGTGGAATTAGTAAGGGTAAATTTTCCCCAAATGTTCATACACAGTACCTGAAGAGAGATTCTTGTGGTCCCATGACTTCAAAACTAGATAATGTTTGTAGCTGTATCATAACAGCTGAGGTAAGGTGTGTGATTTTCAGGGACTATTGATATCACAATGAGCAGGCAGATGTCTTGGGTCAGACTATGATTAAAACTAATTGTCCTGGGAAAGATTACCTAAACCTGGGACCTGATCCTGCAACGGGCTGAGCACCCTCAACTCTGTTAACTTTAGCAAATGTTGTGAGCAGTCAGCACCCTAGTGCAGGTACTCAGAATTTCACAGAATCAGATCTCTTGAAGAACAACTGAAGAGCTGAAGTCAAATACGCACTTTTGTTATGAGGCATTGGGGTATGATTTCAGCTTCAGGGATGAGGTAAGAATGAGGATAAATGCCAGAGACAGAAATTGTTTACAGTGAAAAAAGGTATCTTGGGCGAGACTAGCAGTCACTTCTGGGCCAGTAAGAAAATCCATCCAGCCACCACTGTTACTAATTAGAATTGAAGTGTAGAAGTATATGGAACGCATGCACTCTAAAAACAATACAGGCCCAAAACACCCTTCTATTCTACCAAACAAAATGGTATTTGTTGCACCATTAGTAATTAATTTATTACTAACGGTACAATTACTTTTTCATACTGTGTATGAAAATGTAATTGAATACAAGTGTGATCTATTCTCCAGGAAGTCCCTCCAATAAACATTGACCAGCTGTACCAAAAGGAGGAGACACTTGATATGGATTTAATCAGAGCGCAACTTTATTATATAGATGTCTGGGACTATCTGGCAGATAAAGTGAACAGTGTAAGCAAATCCATGTTTATTCAGATAGCTACCCAGGGCTTTCTCCAGCTACCCTTCATTTTCCACCCAGGTCCCCCAGCCAACTGCCCCAAGAAACTTACTATGTGATGTTACAGCACCTAGTCCAATAGGGCCCAGCTTCTGCCTGGGACCTTTCAGTACTACCATGACACTGCTACTACTAAATGGATCACAAACCACCATTTAGGAACCACTGGATTAAAACATTGACACCGGTAAGAGATAATGAAAAACAGTTAGAAAGCATCTGCTCTGCCCCCAATGTACATGTAACAAAAATATCAACTGAAGAAACAAATCAGTATTTTCATCTATTTCACATAGTCACTTAAAAGCTTTTTACATTAGTTATAAAATTTTCATTGTACTTGACTGTACCGGTACAGCAAGCAGTTTTGTCTGAAAATCAAACATCCAGATAACTCTAAAATTGGTGACTAACAGTAGCTATGGTCTTTTTGTGCTTATTTAATATTTAACTTGGACATATAGGAAGCCCTGAAAAATCCAATATTATTACTAATATTTCAGAGATGTCTTCGGTCTGGTATCTGGGTGTTATGAAGTACTTCAGTTTCCTAAAGGAAGAGGATCAAAGATCCCATTCTTCCAGATTACAGCTACTTAAGAGGAATAATGTGTGTGTGCATTTTAAGGTGCTGATTGTTGTAAATATAGGTATCATGTTTCACATATGGATGACTGACTATGCTAAATACCTGTCTGAAGTATCTGAACATGTCTAGTGGGAACTAGATGATGCTGCCAGAGGCTGAAACATTTCGACTGAGCTGCTAAACGTGCAGTTAATAAAAGCTACCTTCCTCATAGGTGCTTACTAAATATGACAGTGCCAACTTTCAACTTACAGATCTATTGATGGTTCGGTTTTATTTTTGTATAGTCTCTAGCACAATGGAGTGTCACTCCTGATCGAGACCTCTGGATGCTACTGGAATGTGAACAATACACGAAAATAAAAGGACCTTGCAGTCCAAGAGACTCTCTCTTCATATGATATTCTGACAGTACAGATCAGTTGAGATTCTTTAGCTGGCAGTCCCCTGATTTAGACATGGTGAGGTAGGGATATGGCAATCTGAATGAGGATCCTCAACTCTGCAACTGCTTCTTCCCTTGGTCTGACACAACCAGAGTCTATTAACCCTCAGGATAACTGCAGGGCAATCATTTATCACAAGCACTGGAGAGGGGTAAATTTAGAGTTTGTTGTTTTTTGTTCAATTTTTAATGACTCAAGAAAAATTCATCATTCATTTGGCTTCATAAGATTTGTCAATAGTTTTCTTATGCAAATGTGTAGGGTGATGGATGATGCATTACTTTTTAAAAACTCGTCAGTTTAATTAACTAAATTAGTGGAATAATCAGGAAGTGCAGGCCAGACTTGCTTTGTAGGATGTGAAGTTCTGTCTATGGTAAGTGGCTGTGGAGAGAAAGTGTGATCCTACTTTCTGAATGTTTCCTGCAGAAATGGGTTGGCCCTAACATTTCATGAGTACAGCTTGTCAATGCACTCAAGCAGTTGACAATGGCATTTCCTTGTGAGAGATGCTGTCATTTATCTTTTATGTGGCCAGAAGTATCTTGTGCTGGCAAGGATGAAAGTATAAATGTGCTTGGTGAACTGTGGTCAGCATTTGTTTTGTAAATAAACGTGCATTCTTTAAAACTCAGAAGAGGAAATGTATGAGTTCTCAGAACACAGATGTACTTTGTCAGTACTAATGTAGAATGTAGCTTTTAAAATCAGCTCTTTGTTCCAAAGACCAGCGTATTTTTTTCCATTTGAAACATCTTGCAACCAGTTAATTTTTCAAGAGGATTATATAAGGAGTAAAAGCCAAAAACAAATAATCCCTCCCTGCCACTAAGTATAGCTGGCCTGCAGTTATATTTTAGCCCTGGTAAAATGGTCTTTCATTCAGAACACCGAGGGATGGATTCTCTGGTCCATTAAGGTCATAAGCAGCATAAAATGGCCTTTAAACAGCAAGAGATTGCAACTGTTTTTTTGTAACAGTCAGGAGGCCAGATCTTCAGCTGGTGTAAAATTGGTGTAGCTCTACTGAAGACGGCATGAGAATCCTTGGCCAAGAGCATCCAATTATTTGAGTTCTGATTTAGATTAAGGGTAGATCTTGGGGATGAGCTTTTACATGTTCTCATTGCTCTGGAAGAAGCCAAGAGAGTTGGGTACGCGTACTTTCAAAATACTATAAATACAAGGATTTTTCTGATGTCTTCCCAGAAACCAGGTAAATTAGTCTTGTCTCAACAAACTGTAGATTCACTAATTAATTTCAGTAGCAGAACAAGCCACACAGTGGCTAAGAGATTAGATGAACTTTGTGTTTCAGTTTGTATTTAGGTGGTGCCATTCAGTTTAAAAAATAAATATGAAAAAAGTAAATCACAGAGAATAATGGACTGAAGCATGATATATAACCCTCAGTCCAAGATTTTTCTTTTGTCTGATGTATAGTTTTTCAAGTTTGAAATTAAAAGTGTATAGAGACCACTGGTTTATATTTACAAATGCTAAGATACAGGCTACAGTGAAGTTCCAGGAATTGCCCTGGTATATTAGAGAACAGGATTTGGCCCCATGACTTCTAGAATACATGTAAAAATGTCCATGGATAATAAATGATGAACAAAAATCACAATAATTATGGATCTGAAAATAACTAAAAGTACAGTTTATCCTATTCAACTCATTTTCTCTAAACAATTATATGAATTATTTAAAAAACCCTCTTTCTTACTTATTTTTGTATTAAGAAGATCTAATGCTTTGTTATGTGCAGGCTTCTTGTTTTTGAGAACAGTGACTCAGTGGAATAATTTGGATAGGCATATTGAAAATGACAAATATGAAGTCTAGGTAGTCAGTGGCATTTTCAGGATGAATTTTCTGATTCTGCGGGTTAGAATGAATATTCAGAATTCCATAATCTTACTCATGTGAAGTGTTTGGTAGCACCATGCATTCCCTGGTGGATAACACATTATTTATTTTTATTATTATTTCTATTATTCTATGCTCATCATTATGAATTATTATAAAAATCATGCTGCCAAATCGTGGCCCAGTTAGTGGGAGCTTTGCCACTGACTTCAGTGGGACCAGGATTTGGTCTGAAATGCACACAAATGATCTTGCCTAAAGATTCCTATACAGGCAGTGAAGGCTTGGTGACATCTAAAAACAGATTGGCTTTAAACCCCCCCCCAATCAGTCTCTTGCATTTCAAACAGAAAAGCAGCGCACCATGCTACTGTGTTCTGGATAGTGGAATGGGTCAAAATGTACACAGGTGTAATATGCATTGGCCATACAGATGGGATAGAATTACAAAATTATAAGACTGGAAGGGACCTAGAGAGGTCGTCTAGTCCAGTCTTCTGCACTCATGGCAGGCCTAAGTATTATCTAGACCATCCCTGGCAGATGTTTGTCTAACCTGCTCTTGAAAATCTCCAATAATGAAGATTCCACAACCTCCCTGTGCAATTTATTCCAGAACTTAACCACCATGAGAGTTAGGAAGTTTTTCATAATGTCCATCCTAAACTGTTTTTGCTGTAATTTAAGCCCACTGCTTCTTGTCCTATCCTCAGAGGTTAAAGAGAACAATTTTTTGCCCTGCTCCTACTATATTCTGCACTATGAGCCGGATCCACAGCACAGGGAAGACAGTGGGAGCCTTGCCACTGATTTTGATAGGTTTTGGATCAGGCCTTTGCTGAAGCTTCAGAGTGCTCTGCATGCCTGGGCATGAAGCCTGTGTATTTTAATCTTATCTTGAAACACACATTAACAAACATAAGAATAACCATACAAAGTGCGTAGCTAATGATACCTGCTAAACAACTGGTCATTCCATTGCTTTTACTTGTACCCCATCCCCAATCTGTACCATGTTAAATTAAATTGTAAGCTCCTCAGGGAAGGCACCTTGCATGCATGTTTATTTTTAAATGATCTAGCATAATGCTGGCACTATAAAAAACTACAAACTATAGACTATCAGAAATAATGATGGTTTTAGAGATATTTCCAGTTCCAGCAGTATTTCCCATTTTAAAGAAAAGGAATATTGCTGGAATTGGCAATACTTCTAACACTGGAATGTTCTTTAAATGTATTCAGTGAGAGTAATAATGATAATCTCAGTCCCAAGCAAAAGCTTAAATCATTTTAGAGAAGGTTCTGTCTTTTAAGAGAAACCATTTGTAATTGATTGTGAAGTGCCCATAATAGTATGTGTGGCTCATTTAAGTTAAGGGCAGAACCACTGTTTTAAGATTAATATCTTCTTTTAACTCAGTTTGTTGGCCTTAGCACATGATAGTCCTTCAGAAGTTCTCACCTGTATGTATGGAATTGGGATAGATTCAGTAAGGAGAGTATCCTCAGTGGAGCAGGAACTAATTGCTGCATTGTAGTTATTCTTACACATATGCATAAAAGCAAATGTGTGAACCCGAAGCAAGAGTCATTGCTGGCACAAAGCATGTGTTTTTCTAGTTTCACTGATTTTATTTTAACTGCATGGATTAATGTAATGTGTAACTATTGCTAAGAATATACCACAGGAGTGGACAGTTCCCATACTTTATACTGGTTATTAGTAAGAACTTGTTTCTTCATAAATAAAAGCAGGAAAAAAATAAAAGGAAAGCATTAGAGATTTACTAACCCCAGAACCACTTACCTGGCTACCATCCCAGAATCTAGGGGTTTAGTAAATAGGACCAGGATGTAAGTCACTCTCAGTTGTGTGTGTGTGTGTGTGTGTGTATGTGTGTGTGAGAGAAAACAAAACAAAAAACCCAGATCAATGAAGTTTTGCAAAACTAAAACCCACTTCCACCTCTAGATATGATCCAAACTCTGAACCATTGATCTCAAAGACCCCAGTGGAAACGCAGGGAATATGGACCAAGCAATCAAAAGAAACATAAGTTCTGTGTTTACCAAATGAGTCAGCACACGTGATGATAGCCAAATTAAAATGTGCATCATCAAGACATGACATCTCTAAGGTATTAGTGATGAGCATGTACCATTTGCAATCCAAGAAATAGCTAAGTGCAGCAGCTTGGGAAATGAAGTTCACATATTCCAGTTTGAGATGTACAATTCAAAGATGTAGCAGAGAGAATCACTCAAAGCAATGAAATTCATGTTTCATCTAAGGGCTGCTCCATAAAAACACAGTAAACATTATACTACAGTGCCTCCTACTATATGAGTCTACTGGCCATACTGATGAGTCTTCCCTGACTTATGTCAAAGTCTTCCTCTGGGTGATAATGTGGATCAAGCCTCAGTAGCACAAGGTGTGTGAACCCCCTACTAGGACTTTTCACAGCATGTCATCTAGTGCAGACACACCACACTGGTTCTGTTACATTCAGGGCCATTCACATCTATGGAGAGCTGGAGGGAAGAGTGCTGAAAGTAAAACAGCTTTTAGAAGGGGTCATGGCCTCTTCGCCTATGTCACTTAAGGGCTGGAAAGCTGTCATGTCGCAATGAACTTGAGTGATAATGTGTCTGACCTGATGAAGCAAACTCCCATGCTCAAGATCTGGACAATTAAGACTCTCTCTTCACTTGTGTTGCCTGCAACTGGGCCTCACCCTGTTTCTATATAACTCTAAGCTGATTTTAGATGTCAAAGTCTCTTTTTCTCAGCCTATGCTAACTGCATTTTTCCAACATAGTTAAAGTATCTGTGTCCTATACCATTCCAGTTATCACTTGTTCCCTAACTGTGCTGCACTATCAGAAGCCCTTGTATCATACTCACATTGGATAGATTTTAGGATTCTTGTCTAACAAACATCTCTTTCTTTCATTGTTCGTTTCCACTACAATTTTAAGAACTACCTGCTACAGTTGTACAAAAAGTATTTTAAGAAAACTAGCTTTAGTCAAATACAATTGTAGGAGTTTTCTTGTATCACATTAATATCTTTCACTTAACAATGTTACCAGTAATGCAGTTTATAAAACACCTACATTTTGAGGCTGCTGATTCTGTTTATGGGCTGTTAGATGACTAATGATAATGATAGAAAAAGGTTGAAACGCTGTTTCATGTTCCTGTTTCATCTCTTCCTGTTTTTTGAAGGTTGTTACTATGACACTTAGTAATGTATACAGAAAAAAATTACTTCCTACTTCTTATCTGTTTCAAGTCTGTCCCCATTTCTCTCTCTCTCTCTGATTGCATCAAATATTGACAGCAATGAGACTTCTTTTGGTGAAATACTTAGTTACATGCAAGGTAGGTAAGCTAAAAAAATTCTTATTTCTATACAATAGAGGATATCTTAATGTCTTCTATACTCTGCAGCCAAAAATATCTAGTATACTATAGTACTTTATGCATGTGTAGAATGCTCAACAGCTACTTCAGTGTGATAAAACACATCAAGCTTTTTGTGCCAAGTGAGGTGACTTAATATTGTGTTTATTTAAAAATTACTCTTCATAAGAGGTATGTGAGATACTGTGTAAAAAAATGTAAAGAAGAAATACCGGAAACAGATTGCATGCTGGACTGTTAGCAATATTTAAAAAAATGTGATAGCAGCTTTACAGCACAGTTTGTATGTGGTGTTAGATACCCAGTGGGTAGAAAGAGTCCTTTGGTTGTATAATTTAGGATTACAATGGGGGTATATTGTAGTGCTCAGAAACCCAAGGATATATAATAATGGCATAACAAAAAAAGCAGTTTATATAGGAAAATGTAGTTCTGTTATTCTCCAGTGCTCTTGTGTGTTTAACTAATATTAATGTAACTGATAAGTTAACACAGTGAGTTAAATGCCAATCTCTTCTACACTTACGGTTGCCAACTTTCTACTAGCACAAAATCGAAAACCCTTCCCCCACCCTGCCCCTCCTCTGAGGCCCTGCCCCCTGCTCACTCCATCCCCCCTTCCTCTGTCACTCGCTCTCCCCACCCTCACTCATTTTCACTGGGCTGGCTTTAGGAGTTGGGGTGCAGAAAGGGGTGAGGGCTCCGGCTTGGGGTATAGGCACTGGGGTGGGCTGGGGATGAGGGGTATTCGGTGTAGGAGGGTGCTCCAGGCTGGGACCGAGGGGTTTGGGGGGCAAGAGGAGGATCATGGCTGAGGCAGGGGGTTGGGGCACGGGAGGGTGTGCAGGCTCTGGGTGGTGCTTACCTCAGGTGGCTGCCAGAAGCAGTGGTATGTCCCCCCTCCAGCTCCTATGCGGAGGTGTGGCTAGGTTGCTCTGTGTACTGCCCCATCCACAGGCACTGCCCCCACTGGCTGCGGCTCCTAGTGGGAGCTGCAGAGCTGGCGCTTGGGGCAGGGCGTTCCAGTCAAAAGCTGGACACCTGGCTACACCGGTGTCAGTCTTGAGCTATTCCACTGACTTGATGGGATCTATTTACACTGGAGTAACTAGCGGCATGATTTGGACCAGTGACTGAAATAATGTGTTTTAATGGAATTACAGTGACCAGTTCTGTTAATGCCTATTTAAAAGTAATACTTTTTAAATTTGAAGCTGGAAAAAATCAGGGTGAGCCAAATCCTGCTCCACTTTTGCCAATAGCACAACTCTCATTAGCTTCAATGGGACCAGGTTTTGACCTTGTGGGGCAGTCCTATGCACAGCCTATGTGCAAAAGAATATTGTGCTTTTTTTTCTGTAGAAGTATCTGTATGCTATAAAGACATGAAAAGTGAGATCTTATTCACCACACTAAAATGTAAGCAACACAGGATATCACTTAGGAAGAAAGATAACATCAGTTGGTATGGAAAACAGAGAACTGCCAGAGTCAAATAGAAATAATGTCACTTAAATGCATCAGTTAAGCTGCATGTGTGTTACCATTTAATTCAAAAGTTTAGCATTACTTAAAACTTTCCCCAAAATTATACTGTGACCATATAGTTGATGATTAATGCTAGTCTTACAAAAAGAACCAGGAGATAGCTGACTTTTTTCCTTTTTATTACATTTTAAAGTATTGGGGCTGTTCTCAGGAACTTACCCTCCACAGACTTTTCATGGTAACTGTGTACAGTGCATAGTAGTCACACAGACATTTTTCTGAAAATGTAAACCTCTTATTATCTATCTTTCTGAGGTATCTATTTATTTATTTAATTTATCTATCTGTGGTGTTTTTTAGGTTATCATATTGTCTACCTACCAGTGAAAGTATTATTATAGGCATATTGTTGCATAAAAACTGAACTACTAGATATATGTATCCATTGTCCCATTATTTTCTACACTAACAAATAAATTGCTATTCTGTAGTGCAGATGGGTATTTCAGAGTAACAACCTTTTTAATAAATGTTTTGATAAGTCCTAAGTAATCATGAAAACACCCAGTTTGATTAGTCATTCTTATAGAAAGGCACAGTCTTACTTGGAAATTGTGTCTTGTCTTTGTTAGCTTATATTGCCGTGGGGGTGAGTACAGTTTATGTTCTACTTCCCATTTCTGTAAAACACCCTACCACAGAATGATTGCTTCTTACAGTAACCTTGAACATGGAAAAGTGAAATTCATGCCTGACAGCTGCGTTTAAACACACAAAAGCATTGGCCATGGGAATGAGGTGAAAGGGCAGAGTATGTCAAAGTATTCTGGGTTGACTCATGTCAGATGTTGGGTTTTCACAAATTCCAAGGCCAGAAGGGACCATTGTGATCATCTAGTCCGACTTCCTGTGTAACACAGGATACAGAAATTCCTTAAGTAGAGGTACACCATACAGCAAGACAGTTCATATGTACCATGCCCATTATCGGATGTGTGTCTACATTGGGTTAGATTGTGACCCAGCCTTACATGACTGTGCAAGTGTGAAAAGGGAAGCAAGACTCCCTCCCTACCAAAGCAGCTTCCCAAATGCGCGAAGGAGAGTGAAGGTGCTTTGGGGCTTCTACTGCACTCGTTGTCTCTGCCTATTCCTCCCCAATTTGCCAACCAGTGGAGTTGAGCTGGTTCAGGGGTAGGGAAGTAATTTGTATCTGCTGAGGCACTGAAGCAGATTGATTGGTCCCCCTTTGGTCAAGTGGAGAAGTACAGTTTGTTCCATGGGCTATAACTGGCTTGATGTAGCTGTACCTCTATAGATGGCTATGCTGCTGTTTGTGGTTCAATATCATAGTATAGAGGGGTCTCTAGAAAATCTTTGAGTTTTATTCATGCTACTTTCGAACTCCTATTTTTAATTTGTAGCATTGACCCTTATTCCTAGTCTACAGCTTAGGAATTTCATTACGGATTTCATTATGATTGTAGAAGTAGCCCTAGCATGTTTGTTAACTGTGACTAGTTCCACCTGATCACACATACAGGGTTATTCCCACAACTTCTCCATTTGTTCACGTGATATATTAGCTCAACTGAGTTCTGTGCTAGCTTTCTCAGTCAACATAATAGCTGAACCGCTCCTGGATCTTTGGTTTATCAGCTATTCCAACTGTAACTGAGTGAATAATTAAGATCAACTAATTTAGTTCAGAAGCACTGCCATTCTTCCTGATCATGAATTGTCTGCAAATAGATTGAAAAGTCCTCTAATGTAATTATTTAACATTATTCACAAATTTATTCCAAGAGTACATCTTAGAAAGAGTTTGTTGTGAATACCTGCAATGCATGCTGTGTGGGTTAGCTATACAAGTCACATAGCATAGTTTCAAAATTCAGATTGTTATATTTGATTACAATATTTGCTGTTTACTCTGTGACAGTTAGCTACATAGATCATCCAATCAGGTAGCAGAAACTATAATAGTGATTTATGTGAGAAGCCAATACAGTGTACATTTCAAATGTCACTATTGATTGTTATTCAAAAATGTGCTTTTTGTGACTATTTGCTCTAGTAAACCTAAGTATTTGAATATTCAGAAAAACTAAACACGAAAGGGTTGTGAATGTCGATGAATCACAATCTGAATGAATTTTCAGAAAAAGTTTTCTACTGTTCAGCTAGGCTCTATTTATGATAGATTATGCTGATATTATCCTGCTATTTCTGCCCTTCCTAATGGTAATTTTAAAGTACCTTATTTTCATGGCTTCCCAACTTCTTTTTACTTTTAGGAAGGAGAGGAAGGGAGAGAGAACAAACCACCAAAGCTAGCCAAATCAGGTCTGTGAAAATAAAAATTGCTCTGACCTGGTAACCAAATCTTGAACCAAAACAAGTATATTGGGACAAATTTTCATAAAGGGTGGCATCCTTTTTGAGTTTGCAAACGGTTGACTATATCTGTCTACATAAAATAAATAAATAAAAATAAACAAACACAAAGCAACATGCCATCATGGTTCCTCTAATTCATTCAACACACATAAAGACAACTTTGTAAGCTGTCTCCACTTTTTGCCTCCAACAGTGTGACCGCTAACATCTGTTATATCTTTTATGTATGTAAATCTGGATAGTAAGAAAAAGGAACCTTTTAAATCTGCAGTTTCATTTTGTTTTCACCTTTTCATTCCTTGTTTAATTCTGACAGTGTCTTCAGCCTCACTTAAACAAGGTCATAAAATGTGGCCATGCAGAACACTCATTGTTTGTAGCAGTGAGTCTTTAATAACTATCTGTGCAAATTTTCTTGTAATTATGGCTTGTCTGCATCAGCTGTAGTTAAAAGTAGCAAATGCAGATTAAACTGCAATGTCTCCCTTACTTTGTATTGTCTCACACTGGAGAGTAGATCTGGACAGCAGCTCTCCTTTAGGAATGTTTACATTAGAAACAGACTTGTTATAATTAGAGAGGGACCTGGCTGTAATCAGAGTTGGATATGAACTTTCCAAAATGGTAGGGGAATTAAGACGTGGGATTGTGTGGCTCACACTCAATTCTTGTTAATTAGAGTTTAATGTAGCGTTTTATGATTTTGGTTTTTTTCCAAACTTCAGTGGCTTCCAGATTAGTTTCAAAAGAACTAACATGGTATATGGTGTCAACAAATTAGAGTTTATTTATTTAAAACTCTATTGAGACTGATTATATATATATATATAATGAATTTGTCAATTTTATAGCATCTTCCATCTGAAAATCTCAAAGTCCTAATTCTCAACACCTATGTGAAGTTTGTGAGTAATTAAGTGTTAAATCCATTTTACAGATGAGTAAACTTAGGCACTAAGGTTCTAACAGAATACCCATTAAAGTAAATGGAAAACATATCACTGACTTCAGTGGGCACTATCAGGCCTGGTGTGATTAGGGTCACAGCACAGATAAACAGAGGAGTGGGGAATACAATACAGAAGTTCTGATTCCCAAGCTGCCGTTCTAAATAACAGGCTACGCTGCTTCATCAAAGCTTCATTAGGCATGTGCTTTATTTTAAACAGGGCATATGTGTACCCTTTAGTTACTGCATTAATTACAATCATTTATATTTTATAACTGATTTAATGTCCAAGCTTTGTTATTTTTTTTCTGAAGACTGTGATCTTCAAAAGTGTAGTTGTGTGTGCAACTGTGCACTTGTGACATGCTGGCAGTTGTACATGTGTAAATCAAGTGGGCACAAGAGTGTTCTGATGAAGACTTGGCCTACAAAGTTTAACATTGTATTTTATTAAGCAGACTGTTCATTGAAAATAAGTTGATCATGAATCTTTGGGAGCACTGAAAGCTGCTCAGCGAGAAAGTAATTTGGACAAAGAAATAAAATCAAACTAATTCAAAGTAATTCTAGATTACTGTACTATACACTGTATCCTATCCTATGCCATTTCCAATATTATGAAACTGCTTTGATGTCAGTCTGAAGACTAAGATTTTTAATATCTGACTACTACTTCAGAACAGATTTTAAGAGCAGTCTTTAGCAGTGGTCTCCTTTGTGCTATACTAAACTTTTGTGTAATGGTCCTGTGTTTTATTAGCTTCCATCTAACAAATCAGAGGTGACACTATTTTAGTGGTGAATAAAATGATTCCTCTACCTGTAAAGTTTGTGTAAAAAGTTTTGATATTCTTCAGTATGGAAGACCTTATAGAAATATAATGAAATTGTGCATCTTCTAGTACAGTAGATGCCAAATTTATAAACAGCTGAAGAAAATCAAGGTTTTTCATTTCAAACATAACTATATGTTATATTTGTTTTCCATAGATAACTGAACTGGATAACATACAACCTTTGAAATGGAGGCACAAAGGCAACCCCATTCCACAGTTGCACTAGCTGATCAACCAGTTAAAGTTTCATCTCTTCAGGCTGCACAGGGTTCATCAAGTATAAGACAGAGTCCTGTGATTTTTCAGCAGGAACACGCCCTGCCTCAGACTATATACCTGAAAGCTCTTACCATACCACTGTATCATCCTATCCAGTCAGGATGCTATCAGTCAAACAACCAGTTAGCAGCTGGTGGAAGCAGCATAAATCTAGACAGCAGTAATATGCCTTTAATCCTAAGCCCACTTCTGCATTCGGAGAGGATAGATCAGCCTCAGCCAGTTGCTCAGAAACAAGCAGGGCGAACTTTGACATTAAACCTAGTTAGTTCACCGGTTTTACCATCAAGTTCCTGTCCAAATGCACCTATTGGAAGCCCAGGGAAATACAAAAATGCCAGGAAGTACATCTGTAAACACTGCGGACGAGATTGCTTGAAGCCAAGTGTCCTTGAGAAACATATTCGCTCACACACAGGGGAGAGGCCCTTTCCCTGCACCACCTGTGGTATTGCATTTAAAACTCAAAGCAATTTATATAAACACAGAAGAACCCAAACACACGTCAACAATACCAAGCTGCCCTCAGGCTCTGACAACAGTGGCATATTAGAGGAGAATGAGAAGGCAACAGACAGCATCATGTCACACCAGGGTGCAAAACGAGACAACAATATCTGTGAGAAGGGGGGGGCAGGGACTGAACAAATAATTTCAGAGACTAATACCACAGTGGACACTAAGAAATTTCCATCCATTATTTCACTGCCAACACTGAATGCTTTATCGCTTACATCAGAAAGTCAGAAGATAACAATTGACGATTCCTATTGGCCAGAGGCAAGTCAGGGTACCTCTGAAAGAGAACCAATGCAAGATCCCCAAAATCTATCTTCTCCAGTAGTTTTGCCAGACAGTCTACACCAGAGAAAGATGATACAGGAACAAAGATTCTCAACAGCAAACAAACATATTCAATTGCAAAGGCAGCAAGCAACTTATTCAGATAAGCAATGGAACAGCAAACTATCTGACTATAAGCTAAAGAAGTGTGAGAGCACTGATTCTGGATATCTGTCACGCTCTGATAGTATAGAACAACAGATGTTGACCTCCAGCCCTCTGCATAGTCTTTGTGAACAAAGCACCCAGCTGGAAAATGAAACTGCTTTCAGTGGCTTAAGGTGCACGGCAGGAAGTAATGCAAAACTGGATTCAGCTGAGAAAGCAACAGCCTTGATGCTAGAGAAAAAGAAGCTGGAAGAGCATATCTCAAAACTGATCTCTCATAACAAAGCTGTGGTGGATGATACCCAATTAGACAATGTTAGACCCAGAAAAACAGTGCTTTCCAAGCAGGGCAGTATTGATCTGCCTATGCCTTACACATACAAAGACTCCTTCCATTTTGACATCAGATCTCTTGATGTCAACAGGAAAAAGAATCTTTCCCTTTGTTCGGCAAAATCTACCTTTACACCCATAGAAAAATCCAAGCCATTGTTTTTTCATTCAGTCCCCACGCAATTCTCAACAACAATAGACTGTGTGCCTGTTACAAGAAGCAACTCTTTGCCATTTGTAGAGAGCACAAGAATGGCACACGACAGAGTGGGTAGCTCAAAACTACCATCTCTCACTAGGCAGCCCCTGAATACTAGCTCTTCTATCTTGTTGCATAGCAACAACCTTGCTGCAAGCTCAGTGGATTTTCCTAACAGCCATCCCCGTGCACTTGTCAGACAAACAGCAGTGGATGATTTGCCACTAAGTAACGCAGTCTATTATTATTCTCCTTCTGAGAAGATGAAAGAAACTAAAAAGCCTGGAGCTGGAGGAGAAGGAGTGAATGCTAAATGTAAGAAGTCAACTCAAAGGAAATTAAAAATGTTCTCTCAGGAAAAATGGCAGATGTATGGTGATGAAACATTCAAGAAAATCTACCAAAAAATGAAAAACAGTCAAACTGCTAAGAAACTGAATCAAAGGGGGGAAAAGGCAACAGACAATATAGGCTTCACCCCTGATCCAAAGGAAGCAGCCGGTGGTGGTGGAGTTATTCAGCTAAAAGATGGTAGGAGCTCTCTAAGTGGGAATCTTTCCTCCCCTCTGACCATTCCTACAACAGAATTAAACCCTGTGGAATCAAAAACCTGTCCCATTGGTAATAATTTACTGCACGGGGTTTCCTCAAAAGAGAATGCAGGCAGATTTACAGAACTAATGGAAACAGCACATTCAATAAATGCTGGTGAACAGAGTGTAATAAGCAAAACTTCCCCAAAACATGGCTGCAGCAACAAACATAGTTCAGATAAATGTACAGGTGGCAATAATATGTTACTAGCTGTAAGCAGTCATGGAATGAGGCTTCAACTTAAGCAAAGAGCTAGTCAATTAAACTCTAACTTGCTGAACACTGATAGTCTGCAAATGCATAACAGTCAATTGGAAGAGTCATGTCCTGGGAGTGAATCAAATACCCTCGTATTAGATAGTGAAAATATTTTTAAAAGTGATGGAGAAAACCACAGTAATAAAGAAACTTCTCAACATGCACAGATGGCTGTAAGGGCACACAACTGCATCAGTGGTGAATCTACACAGGCATTCCAAAAGCTACCATCAGAGAGAAAAAAACTGAAAGTTGATGAGCTGAAGAGTGGAGATAATAAAGCTCTAAAATCTAGTCCCAGCCCCAGTAGCGAAAATAATATAGTAGGTGAAACAGTGAAATTGATAGACTGTTATAGCGTACATGCCGTCTCCCCAGCATTAGTTAAACAGTCAGCTAAAGAAGGAAAGCAGAATTCAAGCACAGACATTAATGAATCAATCAGCAGTGCTGAAGGCATGGAATATGAGAAAACCATGAAACTCCACATAGAACCCATATATTATAGTGATAATACTGTTAACCTTCTTCCACAATCAACAAAGATCTCAAAAGCTTCACTTTCTGAATTTCTGGTGCCTGAGTTAAAGAAAGATAATTGTAGTTCTTTTGCCTTGAGTAAGGTGACGGATACAGGAGCCAAAACATGTCCGGTGACAGCAGGAGCAAGAGTGCCACTTCATAGTGGTGATGATGCTGGTATATCTTCCACTACTCAAAATCTGGAGCTTGGTCAGGTAACTCCACCTCTAAAGAAAAATGCATTTTCTCCAAAGTACATCCTTAAATTACCGCAAGAAGAGAGTACTACAGACCTGTCACTTTTAGTGGAACCAGGGCAGGAGAGCATGCCTGGTGTTTCTCTACCAGTTCCGATAACCAAAACTTCCTGCACTATCAACAGGACAGTCAGTGCTGATTCCAGTGCTGTGTTTTTGTCCCCATTACAATTTGAACTGAGACACCAGGCCAGAGCAGTAGGGCTAAGATGGGGTGTACATACAAACTGGAAGGCTCTGGTACCTTGTTCACCAGTCAACTCAACAACAACTAATATCACAACCAAGATAGATGACAGCTTTCAGAACCAAAGCTGCAGGCAGAAGAAAATAATGAAAGACACCTGGAAAGAGACTGAGGATAAAGATAACTTAAGTGATCGAATGCAAGCAGATGAGAAGTGGATAAATACCGCTGTTTGCTCTGCACAAACCACAGGGAAGAAAGTATGCTTTACTTCTATGTATACAGGTGGCTTTTTCATATCTGCAGACATCAAAGGAGAGAATCAGGTCTTACACCACCTTCACTCAGGAAATAACTCTTTAATGATGACATCTTCATCAGGCAAAGGGGCAACCTCTAGTGGGGACATGGAACAGAAAAGCATGGGATGGGACACAGATGGTAGCTCTTCAGGCATCCTTAAGGACACTTCACCAGGGTCGCAGGATTTACAGTATTCTATTCATTCAATGGACAATTCCAATTATTTTTGCCATTCCTTTGGCACATTTTATTGCCACACCCTCAGTACTCAACGTAAGGAACTCCCTGCACTGTCCCAAATCACTTTGACTTGTCTCTCGGGAAACTCAAGGATCTCGAGCACAAAAGGTTCCTTCCCATCACTAAATGCTGAGCCTCAATTAACTTGGTGTTGTTTAACCAGAAGCCTTCCTCTGCCTGCTGAGCAAAAGGAGAAGGCTGACTCTGCTTACTCTTCCTTGCACATCTGCAAGAAAAAATCTGGTAGTGAAGGCACATTGTCAAAATGTGACTTTTCTTTTATCAAAGTGAAAAATATTAGCAAGACTGGGCCCTATGGCCACACCACTGGGAATTTAAAAACACTGGTTTCATCCTTTTCACAGGGAGAACAGCCACAGAAGGTAATGTCCTGAATTGTATTCCCTATTTCAGAATACGGGCACAGTTCCCCAAGCATACTCTTTAATTAGAAAGAATAGAAGAGTGAAGGTTAGGGGACACATTATTCCAGCGTGCATATAAATCCTATTCTGTCCCAGATTATTGAGGGCCTCGAATTAATCTACTTTAACAAAAAAGTGCCTAAATTGTTCTCCCAAAATATGCATGCGTGGGCACACACAGGTGACTGTAGATATAAAATATACAAGTACATATAAAAACTGCACATAGCCACTCACTTTGTGCACAGGACATGCACATTTTATGGAAATAAGCATGTCCTATTGCATGGAAATTTGGCCATAAAATTTGCTTAGCCAGAAAAGCATGCTTTAACTTTATCATAACTTGAATTTTATAGTCTTTGGATTCCTATATTCCAGCATGTGCTTTTTTCTGTTTTCATTTAAAAGTATTATTTGTATTACAACAAGGGACCCATTGTGCTAGGTGCTTTACAAACAAGTAAAAAGGACAGACCCTGTACCAGAATCTGTTTTGCTTTACACTTGAAGTAATAGTGAAAATCTTTCATGAGGATGGACTCAAATCTTAACAGAGACACTTGTGTTCATACTTTATAAAATGTTTTAAAGATTTTGAAGGATATTTTTAGTTTAAGTATAACTAATCAGTTCAAGAGATGTGCAGCTCTTGGAAGAATTTGTAAGGTTAAAGTCAACCTCACACCCAGCAGAACAGTACTAGAGCACGTACATTATTTTTGCATGGGCCCAGAAAAATATTAAACTTGTTTTATTTTTAATTTTATGAGTAATATACAGGTAGTGATGAGTTTAAACACACAGCATATAAATACTTTTTTAAATACAGAAGGAATTTGTTACCAAAGATCATTATGATGCTGTAAAATTTAGGATTTACACTATTTGATAACGTTCTATTAATCTAATCAGTTAATTTCCGTAACTCACTCAGAAATATTCATGTGCTTTGAAATGCACAAGTATAATTTTCTCACTATTCTCAGCAGTCCAGTTCAAAGGCTGGAGGAAGTGGAGCTTCAGAAAATATTTCAGAGCGAGAGAAGAAAGAAATACTTTGCAGAAGGAAAAAATTCACAACAAATAAATCCAAGAGGAGCCATAAACAGAAAAAAATGAAAATCAACCAAAAATGGTAAAGAATGTTGTTTTCAACCTCATCCAATATAGGTGGTATTTTACTAAAATAGGTATAAGATTCAGAAACTAAAACGGTGCCCCCAAAATGCTGACTTACCAAAACAGAGCAGCATGATGCTCTGTGAAAATGCATGATCATTTTAAAAATTATGTTATTTTATAAAGAAAGTGCAAGGCTTTCTAGGCACATCACAAATGTGTCAGAGGTAGAGGGAAACCTTGTCAATTAATGCTCACAGTCGTTTGAAGTTTATAATTTCAAGAAGGAACAAAAGAATCAACATTCTTTTTCCTAGAGGGACCCAGCTATTGAATCTTTAGTTCTCTATTGCAGATGAAGTACAATGCAGAACTATGAAGAACTGTATTATTATTTAGGTCTTACTTGCTGTTTTTGTGGTATCCCAGTTTTTTTGCTCTTGACAGATGTCACCCATAAAGCAATTGCATGGTCAAAAGCCATGTGATCTGATAATCTTGGTCAAACTGCATTAAGTCCAAGCATTCCTGGTTACTGTAAATAGGGACAAGAGAGTTTCTCTTCTGGATCAAGAAAAGATCTTTTTACACAGCATTTAGAACAAGATTTGCTGCTGTGCTAAGGAAGCCTGGGTTGGTGACTGGGAGACAAATTTAACTCTAGAGTAAGTTGGTACAGCTCCAAAAACTTCAGTGCCCGCTTGCACTAAATTTAAATTTGCCCATGAAGAATAAGACTATCCTGGATAAATTGGGTGGTGAACACTATAAAGACAGTGAGACATAATCAGAAGTGATGATAGTGACACCTCAGTAAAACGACAAGCCAGCATCAATGAATCTGAATAGATGTAACATGTAACCCACACACCTCTTCGGTGCGGCGTTCTGTCTCATCTAGTGGCACAGAGACCACTTAGAGAGAGAGAGATTAATGAGTTTGCCCTACAGCCTTAGTTAACTGCCAGCCGGCTTTTAGCTCCTGCAGTAGAGGTTCATGCAGTAAGCTCCAGAGGAGGTCCCAGGTTCGATCCCACCCGCTGACAATCAGGGTCTGCTGGTGTTTTACATGTATTGAAGGGGTAATGAAAGGGTAGTAACTGGAGGAGCATCCAACAGAAGGATATAAGAAGGTATAAATTGCAGGCATGAGGATTTTCCAGTAGTGTTAACTGATGCTTATTTGAGAGGAATGAGTCAAAGGCTCTGAGGCAAAGGCGGCCAACTTAATTTTTCCCCAGTAGGGCCACATCTAATCTGGACCTAATTTGAATGCATGTCCCCATCCTGATTTGTGTCAGTGTATGTTTGATGACCAAGCTTTGCTTTCAGCTAAACTACTGCCATTAATGTGACTGTATCTGTCTTGTAATATGCTCTGTGCAGGCAGAGACCTAAAACTGTGGAAAACCTCACTGAATTAAAATTAGTGGGCCCTATGTATAAGTAACGGTCTGTCCACACAAAGCTCAGGGCTTAAAGTGCTCAATTCCGCTCTCCTGAAACAGGCAAAATCTCTATTGACTTTAACAGAATTACAAGATCAGGCCCTCAGGGCTGAACTGCCCTCTTTCTACTTGTCGTTTCTTTTCTTGGCAATCCCCTGCCCCCCCATACACATTTTCAGAAACTTTCATGTGACTGTTTTCAGTTCCTGTTTATCACACACTTTTCTGTTTTAGAGGAAATGAATTATTAGTGCAGCAAAGCTTTCCTGTAGCACCGTACATTGTCTCACATGTTTTTTTCCTAGTTCATGCCTCTTGAACAATCGTAACATGGTAAAAAAAAGGAAAGGATTTAAAAAAAACCCACTAACCCTCTTAAGTGACAAGAAGTAGGTCTCTATATCGATGAATTAAAAAGAAAAAAGAATGAATTTAGACCAGAATTGAAACTAAAAGTTATGTTGTTTTTCTGATAGATAAAACAACGGTGTAATGAATTTATGCCAAGAGTGCAGCTGTGGCTCTCTTCTGCCTCCATAGTTCCACAAACTGTGGACTAGCTAGATCATGGTGGTTGGAAAGAATTAGTTGAGTTTTGTGTGTTTTCTCTCTCTCATTTCTCTTTCCCATCACCTAATTCTTTAGCTATTTTGATGTATATAGAATGTATTTAATTCTCAAATAAGATGTTAAAAACAATTTAGAAAACACGGCCTCAAACCTTTAGTCTCTACTCAGTCAATGGGAATTTTGCCTGCCTCAGATCTCCAGGACTGGGCCGTAAATCAGTAGTCTAAGCCAAATCTGCCTTCAGATAGCCATATGGGACTGTCATACATGGGCCAAATTATCTCATCTGAGGCCCAGTGATTCTGAAAAAAAGATTTCACTTGTTAAGCAAAAAACAGGCTGAGCATAGAGAAAGCAGCTCAATGAGCCAAATGCCTTAGAGACAAGCAAAAATGGGATCATATATTTGCTTAAGCTGCAGCCAAGGAAAGAAGAATAAAAATAGAGATAGAGCTGACCTGTGCCATCTAAATAGTCTAGTCACATTCCTTTAGGTCCAGACTTTTTGCCCCGACTTCTGAATCTGTGCACGTATTTTTCAAAAAATAATGGAATGCCCTCCTTTTACATGGCAGATAGTCATTTGAATGCATGGATCTTATATTTAGGGAGCTAGCTGCCCAAACCAGGCACACAAATGCAAGTTCATTTTTACACATGGAAATGTGCATGTAAATCTAGGGGCTGGCTAAAAATTTGGCACTCACAAAGCCTTGTTCTTGATCCTGAGTCCCACGCAAGCCCAGCCTCTGAGATTCTTCTGAGCCCAAACATCTACAGTGCAATTTTATAGCCCAGCAGCCTGAGCCAGTTGAGATGGGCCAGCCCTGGGTGTTTTACTACAGTGTAGACAGGACCAGCGCTAGGAGTTTGAGCTGCTGCAGTGGTGCCTGCGGAGGGTCCGGTGCTCCATGGCTCCGGTGGAGCTGCCGCAGTCGTGCCTGCAGCAGGTCCACCGGAGCCGCGCGAGCAGCCGACTGTCCGCAGGCACGACTGCGGCAGCTCCACCGGAGCCGCAGACTAGCGGACCCTCCGCAAGGCACCACTGCGGCAGCTCCACCGGAGCTGCCTGCCGCCCCCTCCGGCAAAACGGCGCCTACCATTTATTCTGGCGCCCTAGGCGATTGCCTAGGCTGCCTAAATGGTAGCGCAGGCCCTGAGTGTAGACAAACCTTAAGTGATTTAAGACCACACCTCCTATTGACTTTCAATAACTTTCTAAGGTACATTTGAAAGTCCCACCCATTATAACTCACACAGATGTGAGGTGCTGTCATGTTTTGTAAGCTAGACAAGTATTTCTTCTCAGCATCCCCAAGGAGACATCTTCTGATGGGTAAACTTAACTAATAGGCTTTTGTCACTTTATAGCAAAAACCGGAGAACTCAGACTCCTTGATTTAAGTCCTTGAAATATTTATGTTCTTTAGTAGTGATAAGCAAACTGTAGCACATAAGAAATTGAGCCAGAGGCCACTTGCAGACAAGTAAAGGTGTCCTTGTGTGACCCTGGCCCTTGAGGTATGATCTTGTTTTGATATCTTGCCTGGTTGCAAAAATCTGTGGATTTCCTGCAGGGTACACAAACTTTTCCTCTTGATATACCAAATTTTGAAGTCTGTACTCAATTTTTACATAGTCCTACTTAGCCAAAGCTTCCACCAACTCCAGTAAAACTAAGAACTTCATGATTTTGCCCATTGTTACTACGACTCTCTAATTTTTTGTGGCATACATAAAAGTAACATTTCCTTTTTTCATTATAGTCATACCTTCTATAGACCAGTTTCAGCCCAAGTGGAATTCCACTGAAGTTGTGATATTACACTACTGGTGCTACTTTTAAATAGCAACTACTTACAACATACCTGTTTGTGTTTTCACTGAAAATGGTATATTTTACAATGCAGGTCCAAAGGGAACCACATGCATGGATATACTCAGTTGAAAACTAACAGGCTGAGCAAGCAACACTGGCTTCCAAACAGGACACTAGAGTCTCTGAAAAAGCATCAGCTGCTCCACACAGACAATAGCCTTAATCGATGCAAGAAATGCCACTCTCCTGCATCAAATTTGCAAGGTAAGGATAACTCGCCTATTCATGTTTGCAAGTGTGTAATATTCTTTGATTAATTTTTAATATAAACCAATTTATCTGGTACATATAATGTTTCATATATGGCTACAAAAATTCCCATCTGCATGTGCCTTTGTAAGCGAAGCTGGCAGGGTTAGATACTGGGAGAATATGTTATATGGTAATAAACCAGCCTGGCGCCAGCCCTAGGAAAAAAATACTGTGTCAATAGAACAGGTACAGTGGTAGACAATGGGTGTCCTTGCACTGCCACCCATCTCCTGATGATTGGAACAACTAATTAGACAGATCTGATCTCTGAGTCACTAGATATAGCTATTCTTCATGGAAGTGCCCAAGTAGTCTGCAAGTCTTCATGGGGTGGACTGCACAAGAGTTAGTGGTATCCTCAAATACACAGTAAGTTTATATTTTTACAATAATTTATAACAGTCAGTTTTATTCTGTTATTCCTGAAATAAAGGAATGTATGATAGTTCAAAGGATTAATAAATGAACTTAACAATAACTTTGTTCTTCTATGTCAGTGTTCATTTGAAGTGCTTGACAAAAATTAATAATTCAGTTTCTTAATACACTGTAAGGTACAGAAAGAACCTGAATGAAGCCACTTCTGGAGTGGAACACATCAACCTGTTTAGTGATAATATGAACCTTGATTTTACTTTTGATCTGAAAAAGAGGCCTTTGGGAGCTCAGCATTCTGGTTCAGAACTTCAGTATTGGTTCAGAAAAGTGCTACCTCTTAAATCACCAGCCCTGCTGCCAGCAACATCTGGGCTCAGTGAACTGTAAATAAAGTACTCTAAATTATCAAGTTGTAAATAAAATAAAAATTGTATATATCGATATATAGGAGACAGAGGAACTGTACAACTCAAATATGGTAGAAAAAAATCACTAATTCTGTTATTAGACTCAGAGACTGGTCCAGAGAAGAGCAAAAAGAATGATTAAAGGTCTTGAGAACATGACCTATGAAGGAAGGCTGAAGGAATTGGGTTTGTTTAGTTTGGAAAAGAGAAGACTGAGAGGGGACATGATAGCAGTTTTCAGGTATCTAAAAGGGTGTCATCAGGAGGAGGGAGAAAGCTTGTTCACCTTAGCCTCCAATGATAGAACAAGAAGCAATGGGCTTAAACTGCAGCAAGGGAGATTTAGGTTGGACGTTAGGAAAAAGTTCCTAACTGTCAGGGTAGTTAAACACTGGAATAGATTGCCTAGGGAAGTTGTGGAATCTCCATCTCTGGAGATATTTAAGAGTATGTTAGATAAATGTCTATTAGGGATGGTCTAGACAGTATTTGGTCCTGCCATGAGGGCAGGGGACTGGACTCGATGACCTCTCGAAGTCCCTTCCAGTCCTAGAGTCTATGAGTCATGTCTAATTGTTGTCACAGCAGATTTATAGCTTATTTGCTGTGCTGCACTGTTATATTTTGCAATAAAAATATTTTTAAGCATTTCTGCTTTTCTGCTAAAAGATTCTGTAATTGTATTGCAGAATAACTTAACCTTGTAGTACCTATTCAAATGAATAAAAACATGGATTGAAAGGTTTTATTAGCTTCTGCATTATGGTTTAAGTGACATATGTTTTTAAAGTAAAGAGATGGCTCCAGAAATTTGCTGGCATTCTGTGCTGAATTTTATGGGTGAACGCACTGCAGATTCTGGGCATGATTCCTCACAAGTCAAATACTATTTATGAACACAGAAAGAATGGAAGCAGAGACAAGGTTTTGATACAAGAAAAGTTGCACATGGAAACTGAACGTAAACATAGAGAGATCCTCTTATTGTTAATGAGCCAATCTCTCTCTAATCATGGTTAGACTGTTCCCTCATCTTACACAGCCATGCAAGGGGTAAAGGCCTGCATCTCCCATGTGCACCTTTGCCTAAGACCAAGCAAAATTATAGTCTCAGCACAAGAGGCATGGAGGAATTGTGCCTTGTAGGTCTACTGCCTGGGTGGTATCTTGTTCAGGCACAAAATCCGTATCTAAGTATAGCTCACAGGGCTGAAAATCTGGGCCATTATTTGTGATAAGTAGGTGTATGTATCATTTGTAATAGGAAATTAGTGTTGACCATGGTGCTGAAATCAGGGCAGTTTATGAGATTGATGTATGATTACGTTGGTAGGTAAACAGAGCGATCTGTAGTAAAACCTTGTTTTCTTCCTTTTAAATAACTGTTCTGATCAATGGATGTGAAATATACAAAAGCATGTGACTGTTGGCACATCCCTGAGCATCAAAAGAGCAGAACATATGAAAATTAGAGAACAGAGACTTTCATTAAGATTAATTAGTTTCTACAGGGCTTTGAAAATAAATGATAAATAAATAAATAAATAAATAAATACATTGTCCTTCTAGAGTTCCTTCCACCAGGGGTATCATAGTGCTTTGCAAATATTAAGATTTAGGTCTATAATACTCATGTGAGGTAGTGAAGTACAATTATCACCATTATATTGATGGAAAAGGTGATGAGGTGCAGAGAAGTGAAGGGACTTTACCAAGATCTAACAGTGCAGCAGCAGAGCCAGGAATGCACTGCAGAACTTCTGACTCCCTACTCTGTGTTTTAATCACAAGACCATGAAAAGAGTTGCATAGCTGTTAATTGTAACATTATTAATAGCTAAGTGGATTTTAAGTGGCTGATACCAAACATTAGCTTGATCTTGTGAGGCCACAGCTTGGGGTAAATCCACCCAATACGACACAACTATTTCACCAATTTATAGAACAGTTCAAGTGTTTTCTGTAACTGAAAATGCCATTTTCACAGATTCAAAACTCCAAAATGATGGCCCCCCCACTATCTTCTTCCAAGGTCTTGTCAATTTCATTTTCTCCCTGCAGGCATAAAATGAAATTGACAAGAGCCTTGCAGGTAATCTGCCAGAGGCTGAGCACTGTGACTCTGCCTCCCCAGCTCTCAGCTTTTGCCGTTGCCAGTGGCTGAGAGCTCTGTGCTCAGCTTCCTGGTCTCCCCCCAGGCCAGGGCTGAGCACCCCAGTTCTCTTCCTCTCTGGCAGCCCACCTGGAAGGCTCTTGTCAAGCTCACTTTCTGAAAACAAAGTTTACAAGAGCCTTCCAGGCAGGCTGCCAGCAAGTTGAGAAATTACACTGTTGTTTTTCCCAAAACTGAGTTTTTCTAGAAATCCCTTTCTGTGAAAAACGTTCAATTTGAGTTTTCATCACGACTTGGGACAAAACATTTTTTCAAAAATTGGAAACTTCTTGCAGGAAGGAATTCCAACTTCCAGCCGGCTCTACCGAGTTCTCTCTTTTGTGATCAGCAATAACACATAGCAGCGGTGTGTAGTGCAATAAAAGGCGAATCATCACAGAATTCAAATCAACAGAAGAATCTTTTGCTGTCTTTTTTGACTATTTGTGTAACCTCTCCCTGATCCTCTTCATTTATCTAATTAGATAGCTACTTAATGCCAGTAATCTTGGAGACATGAGCTGGTATAGTTGCAATATACAAGAGCTGAGCTGTTTCTTATGATGGATTCTGCCAGTACTACCTGAGCTTTGTGTAAGCTTGAAATCCTGTCTCTCACCAACAGAAGTTGGTCCAATAAAAGATCACCCAGCTTGTTTGTCTGACAGCCTGTAACCAATAGAGGTACAACAACATTGCAAATACTACTTGCCACTGCAATGTGGAAAAGCAGCTTAACTGTACTAGGTCCTTCTAGTTCTGTCCCTTTTCCATTCTGAAATTTGAAGTTCAGATACTTTCTGGCCATTCCCTTGACTTGCAGTTTTGTATCTCATTAACATTTCTTCCCTAACTTCTTTTCCTACTCCCTTTCTCTTATTAATACATCCCCTTCTACCCTTCTCCCTCATTGCCCATCCAGGCCTCTATCATTTAAAATTTTGTATAAAGATACATGAAGGATAGAAAGGTAAGCAAATTCTGAAGAAAAAAGTATTTAAGATCATTTATTGGAATCAAAACTGCAAATTTGTTTCAGTGGTATTCATGAGAATGCCACCTTTAAGTTGCTTCCCATGAAGATATGTACAACAAAATTTTGCACACAAGAATGTTAATTGAAAAGAAGGGTTGAAGTAGTATTCACACAGGAATATTCATGAAAAGTCACTCAGCTTGAATAGCAGATTACAGATAGCAACCATTCAACACAGCTGATATAGAACACAGTTTGCAAGGAATCCAGAGGTTAAAGTACATTAGGATAAATCATGTTCAGAATTAATTTGATACAACAATTTAAGAAGTCAAAGTCTGTCCACAGATAAGAAAAAAAAAAGGGTTTATGGAAAACTCATTGGGCACTGTATCAACCTTAAAAATCTCTCTACATCTTCTTTTCCCCAATAGATAATTATCTCCCCCAGCAAGAGGAGCTATCTTGCCCCAACTCAGACAAGCCAGCGTCCAAAGGGAATAATCATAAGAAAGAAGACAGGAATCAAAAAAATAACTCAGGAATATTTTCACCAGCTGGGCATTCAATCAGCTTCACGCAACAAGGCAAACTGGATGGAAAAGTAGGTGTTTTACCTGTAATTCACCTATGAATATTTGTTAAATACACAGTAGATGATACTGATTTTAGAAAACTTTAGTTTCACCCTATTGTTATTTGAAAGCTTCTGCAGTTTAATTTTGTCCATTTATTTGGTTCTCGGATTTTGTGTTTTCACAAATGCTGCAAAGATGGTAAGGTAACGTGGCTGCAAAAACATTCAAAATCATTGAATTTAGAATGTTTTTGCAGTGAAAATAGCGTAACTTGAAATAGTATTTCTCTCATTGTCACAGCTACTATGAGTTTTGAATATATTAGTATAAATTACTATTGTAAAATAACATTTTTATGAAAATTAGTTATATTTAGGAATCTAATTCTTCAAATGCTCCTCAGTTGCTTTCTTCCAGCAACTAACAGAGGTTACTAGATCACAGGCCCTGGTTCTCATAGGGGACTTCAATCACCCTGATATCTGCTGGGAACGCAATACAGTGGTGCATAGACAATCCAGGAGGTTTTTGGAAAGTGTAGGGGACAATTTCCTCGTGCAAGTGCTGGAGGAACCAACTAGGGGCTGAGCTCTTCTTGACTGGCTGCTCACAAAGAGGGTCAGCTCCCAGACTACTTTATCTTGGAGTTATGACAAAAAGGAAAGCAAATATAATCACAATTGTAGAGATGAAGGACCATATTTGGTCCTTCTGGTGTAACTCAGTTGATCTCAACAGAGTTACACCAGATATATACAGTCTTATAGTCGTGTGGATATAGTCAACATAATTGTTATTTCATTCTCCTTACAAAGGATGACATTGCTTTGGGTTGAAACTTTTAATATAAGTTGAAATTCATTTCCTTCCCGATCCTCTCTCCCCAAACCCTATCTGCTGCAGGATGTTACTAGACCAGTAGAGAAACACTCAAGAGGCAATCTCTTTATTCAGAACCTTAATGCAACTCCAGGATTACCTATGGTAACATACTCATGTTCATCACCAGCTAAAGCAGCCATGCAACAAACCAACAATGACCTGGACATCTGCTGTTTAGTGACTCAACCTCTCATACGTCAGAAATCATTTCCAGTGGAGCCACCACCAAATGCTCATTCTGACCCTGTGGAGTCCTCTTTTTGGTCTTTTCCTTTTGATTTAGTAGGCACAGGCACATGCTGCCAGCATGTGAGTATGGGTTCAGAGGTTACTGCTCCTTTTTCCTTATGGCCAAAAGCTGACCACAAAAATATACTCAATTTAGAGTCACAGGGTCAAAGTTTTGCTGCATTATACCCATTGGTTCAGACCTCAGGAAAGGAGGAACATCCAATGGAAGGAAATTCATACTCATCTCTGAAGGAGAAACTTACTCCTAGTTCCAAAACTGTGTGTTCAGCTTTATTGGGATCAAAGGTAAACACCCTTCCTGAGACATCAATCACAAATACTAGCTTACCTAGCACAGCTAATATACAGGGGATAAACTCTTCTAATAACAGTCCTCATGGATGCATGGACAAGAATGGAGCCTACTTACAATCAGATGGCCATGGAAGACTTAATAAAACTGGCACTAATACTTTTAAAGAGCCCTCATTTCCCTTCAGTCCCACAGAGTCCACAGCTAGCTCTGAAACACCTTCCAAAACATACAAAAAAAGAGGTTTAGAGATGATAAGGAAACAAACCCGAGTGGAATACGATGACACAAGCAGTGATGATGAAGACAGGCTAGTTATAGAAATATAGCAAACAGGACACTGCCATGGCAGATGGATGTATGATGGTACATTATAGAGCGAAATGGAAATTGCAGATCATTGATCTACTTTTTGAAGCACCTTAACATCAGAATAGCCATTCCTGCACAGTTTAGGCAAAGTTCTCGTCTAAGAAAACAGTTCTTCTTTGAAAGGACTCAGGCTTCTTTTACATATTTTAATGCTTTTGTATGCAGCAAGGAAGCAGTTAAATTATATATTTAAATGCACAAGGTGGTTCCCAACTCCACTAAGCCTCATCAATCCCACATAACACCCACAATCCCCAGCTCACAGAGACTGTATTAAAAACACACTGCAGTGTATTTGTTTACCAATAATGATAAAACAGCAATCAGCCTCCTTAATGCATAAGTTGAGGTGTAGATTGTAACAAACCACTAGGTATATTTTTTTCCCTTTGCTCCCCTTTTTAGTAATTATTTCCAGCTTTGCTGGAAGTTATGTATGTATGTACATATGTTACGTATGTATCCCCCAGATATCTATGATATTGTGAGATATCACACGAATACTGACTTTTTCCATGTTGTACAATGGTCAATGCTTCTTTGTGACAAAATGACACAAGCATGCCCTGCTTTGTGTTTTGTGCCTTTTCTGCCGAGATCTACTGAAATATTTTATTCTTTGGCTCTACTTTGAAAAAATCGGGGTGTAAATAGGTAATGTCAATGTTTCTCTGTAATGAGATTTTTAACAGATTTTCTCTGATTCTGTTTTTCAGATTGTGCTCTAAAAGCAAGTTACAATGTTTTGTTTTATTGTTCTGAAGTTTAGCCCAAATGAAAACTTTTGCCTTTCCCTCCAAACTCCTGCAAATAGGTTAAAGTTGACATGAGATGGATTTTTTCTAGGGTTTGGCATCAGGGCATTTGCAGCACTATTGTCACGTAAATCAACTTCTGCTCTGAAACCCAAAATTTACTTTGTTTAAGTGAAAACATCTTCAGTCAGTGAAATACCAGATACACTTACCATTCACTAGAAAGCTAGTTTAAACTTACAGAGAAAGTCTGAAATCATTGCACTGCTGTACTAGAGTCAAATTTTATACTTAACTTTGCTATGAGTTTTTGTATAATTTGGATTCATATACAGGATTTTATGGATTAACTTTCATGTGATATTCATAACTGCATGTACTTTAAGGAATGAATAATCATGCAGTCATGCACAAGTGAGCCTGTGTGGGTCATGGTCATAAATAGGTCTAGTGTACTATCTATGTGTGTCAGAGAAACATATGCATATTGTAAGAAGTGAATGAAGTGCCAGAATGACAACCCTTCTGTGGATACACATAAATGGAACCAAATGCTAAGCTCTGTCATCCCTTTGCACTCATATGCATTATGAAAGTGACCATAGTTCCAATTTGCCTGCAGAGAGTTTTTTATTTAGCATCAAATTATGTTGGTATATATTTTTACTGTTAGGGAAATTGATATCATGATCAGAGTGTTATACTGATTTCTAATTATAAATGCTAGTGCTGTTGTGTTGAAAAAGGTTAGTGGAGTTAGCAGGATTTTTTCTTCTTCAGCAGTAAAGGACATAGATTAAAGAATAACCTACAAAATCTTTATTTATTCCTTATAAAAATACTACGATATTCTTTCCCAAAATCAGACAGATTTCAGTAGGGTTCTTACAGGATTTGGGATCATGATTTCATGAAACAATGGAAGTATTGCTTTAATAAAAATGAGCATTATCTATTTTCCCTTTTTACTTCTGTGAAACCCTGGGACCTTATTCTGATCTCACTTCTTATATGCTGGTTTTATAACACTAGCATTAATTCCATATACTTTAGAAGAGTTAGTTCCTGATTTTCAGGAGTGTAAATGAAATCAGAATTATGCCCATTAAGCTTATAGGTCAGAGACTAGTGGGGCCCCATTCTGTAAATAAACTTTATTCAAACCTGCTCTTAATTTCAATGGGATTTCTATGTATGGAACAGGGACATGAGATGGCCAATTAGTGTATTAAGCTAGGAAGGTTTATACTAAAGACTAGCAAATCTGGATATGAAGTTCCTGTTTTGGGAAGTTAAGAAGCATGAAAGGTATGAACACTGGGGGACTGGCTGGCCCTGTAAGTTGCATATTGTAATTGCATATTTTTGTTGAATATGCAAGATATAGTACCTAAAATACTATTTGTTTGTTGAATGTTGATAAGAATGATACAACTGACTTATTTGTATATTTTTTAAAAAATCTGTTCCTTTATATTCTTAACTTATTTTGTTTTGATAAAAATTAAACTTGAAGGTCACAATGACACTAAGAATGTGGTAGTTATTAGGGTTTGGTTTTTAAAAATTCAAATGCACCATGGGGTGAATGTGGGAAGGTCAGGTAATCCAGGGATACCCACCATATGCAGTATAACTTTGCCATTCTGCCGTGACATCTTTCCCTGAATTATACAATAGAAATACAACTGGAAATGAGGAAATTCACTCTAGAGAATAACGGTAAATGTGTGGTAGTGCCAAAATAAAAATGAAGGGGCAAAAAAATGACACGCTGAAGTTTAATGTTTGTAGAAGTAAACATCTTTCTAGGATGTGCAGATGTGAATGGTGACGTAAGTTCCTAAATGTTATATTCTTTCAGTTTTTATAAACTTATACAAAAGTTTACAAAATGTATAAAAAAATGTAAATTTAAAAAAATGTACAGAAAAATCTTAACTTTAAATGAACAAAAAAGTACTGTATTTTTTTACATTGTTTTACAACTGATCAACTGCAAATTTCTTTTGCTAGTAAATATAAAACAGGAAAATTTTCTATTCACCTATCAAGAAAAATACGATTGCATGAATTTTTAGATTAAACATAAAATGTGTTGTCCAAAGGAGTAAATTTCCAGTCTCTAAAGTTAAACCAGTTATACCAGCAGTGAATTTGGGAACAGAATCCTGTATTAAAAATAGTCATAAATATCACTGAAGTGACAAAAGTGAATTTATCTCTTAAAACAGATTATTTAAATAACTGACAGGTTATAATGTATGCTCAGGACTCAGATCATATAGGATTTCTGCTGTACATATAAACCAAGTAAGCGGATAAGTAAGAGGAATGGAGACCTTCTAGTCATTCTTAATGCCCAGTCAAGGTTTTACAAGAATGCCTTAAGGAAAGAAGCTATTATAGTCTGGGAAGGTTATGGCAAAACATGTACAAGGATAGCAATTGACAACAATATCCTTGAACTGCAGTACCAGCTCCAACAGATCAAATAATTTATCACAGAGAAGCACCTTTCCTTAAGAATGTATTTTTTGTCCAAGACCCATGCACCACCAGCCTCTTGCTACTCCTTCTTACTGTAGCGGTGAAAGCTGAATCAGACAAATACAGGGTTGAGGAAAGCTGTTTGAATATCACAGTTACCATATATTCCCTTTGAACACCACCAGTCTGCTGGTGAAAACTACAGTGATAGCTGTTTAGTTTACATAGTTGGGTGAAACTGAATCATAGAATAGAATATGAGGGTTGGAAAGGACCTCAGGAGGTCATCTAGTCCAATCTGCTGCTCAAAACAGGACCAATCCCCAGACAGATTTTTGCCCTGGATTCCTAAATGAACCCCTCAAGGATTGAACTCATAACCCTAGGCTTAGCAGGCCAGTGCTCAAACCACTGAGCTAGCCATCCCCAGTGAACGTTCTGCATAGATGAGAAGGTTCACATGGTAGTGATCATTTACTTCAGGACTTAATCAGGAACTTAATGGAAACTGATTAGATATAGGGAACTGTATTTTTGTCTGATTGACACTGGTGTAACTTACTGCATTGTTGTCAGTGAACTTGCAGTGCTGTCACAAAGGAGAATTTGACACTAGACATTGCTCTTGAAGAGAATATAAAGAAAGCCAATTAGTGCTAATTCAAGGTTACACCTGTAGAGGCAATGATTAACAAATAATTATAGTAATGATTAGCAAGTGTTGACAGTATGGTTGGCACTATACTCAAAACAAATATCAAGGCTTGAAGGGTTTCTAGTCAAAGGGTCTCAGTTCAGGAAAACGTCTGAGGAACACGTGTCGAACTTCCATCTACTTCAGAGGGATTTAAGCATGTGCTTAACTTTAACTACTTGCTGAAGTGCTGTCTTGATTTAAGGCCCAAAAGACAGAGAAGTACAATAGCTTAGACAGGGACAATATCCTTACAAAGAGTAGTCAGACAGAATCCTTCTGCAAAGTTATGGCAAGCTCCTGAATATATAGGGAGAAAAATATGATACACATCTTTACATGGCATACAGAGTAAACCAGATGGCTGGTTTACATATCAACGACACAAATAGAAAAGTTGGCCAGAGCCAGCCAGCCACTTGCAGTTTTATTCTGAAGAGAATGAAACAGGTGGTTTTTTTTTAAATAACAGAGGTATTACAGGGGGAAAAATTGCACTTCAAAGATAACCAAGCACTAGTTAAAATATTCATTTTTTAAAAATAGGCACTGATGGAACTTGGTAATTTTACAGGTGTCCAGATCACAGCTTATATTGACAGTCAGGATAAAATCTGCCTATTTTGCAAAAAAAAAAAATTAGTTTAAGAATTTCCGTCATGAATTACGGCACCTCATGTTGAACTCTTGATCATTTTGGCCTGTCTAAAATGGATGTTTGAATGCTACCAATGTCTTGGAAATCTATGTAGTCTGAGCAGTGCTACCACCGGTGGAGAAAATCCCTGGAATGTCTTTCAAATCTTCCTCTCTGTGTTCTCTGTGCTGTTCTTGGACTGTGTTCCTTAACTTTGGAGGCAGTAACCTGACATGCTGTGGCATTATTGTAGCTCAGGATTCTGTCTAATAGCTTAATTAGATGAAATGATCAGAAAATCTATACATGTTGACAGTGTTTTAGTTTCAGTTCCAGTTCCTTCTTCGTTTTCAACATCACCTTGTAATCTAAAAGTAACGCTGGGCACAAGCGCTTCTTTTCTCTAGACTTTTATTAAAACAGTTTCTGGCCATTCCAGCTGATAACCTGCTAAACCAAAACTTTAACTGCTCATAGCTTTAATTTCTTAAGAGACTTTTCAGAAACAACAAATGTTTGGGCTTTCAAAGAGGTAATGGAAAATCCAGCGCCTATCTATTTCATCTGATCCAGCTTCAGGGAAAAGCCATATCTGCACCTTAATGAAGCCGGAAGAGAAGATATCCTACCATCAGATCAGACCAGAGCCTCCAACACAGCTGTGTTCCAGCTGCTGATAGGGCCAGAGATTTATTGGCATAAAATCAGTTATCGGGGTGTAGGGGGGTTGTTAGATTAAAAAAGGGTGATCATTTGTTGTTAAATGATCAGTTTTAAAGTGTAATTTTAGATTATTTGCTTGGAACCATTCCAATGAGAGTGGGTAACAAATGGCTTTCAGAGGAACAGTTGTGCTATTGAGGTTTTATATTACAGCATCCAATTGCATTGCTGCACCACAGCTGGCTTTTGACAAAACTAAGTGAGAGATAAGGAAATGTACTTTTAAACTGATGAGTAGCCATAGCTATTTTTTCTCTCTTTTGTACATTTTCTGATTTCAGGAATCCTTGATATTTAGGATTTTTGATATTTGTTTTGTGTCATACGTGATCTCACATCAAAACTGAGACATAAATATTGATTACTGAAACAATGGTCCATTAGACACAATCATTGATCTAACTTTTCTAACAGCATGTTCACTTATCATAACACTTCACCTATATAGCCTCCACTCTGAGTTCCCTTAGTAAACTGGACATTTTCCTACACTGTGTTTGTAGGAAAGTAGTTTCATGTGACAGTCTCATTTATTATTAATAAAAAAATTAATTTACCATTAACCACTGAGGTGATTATTAGTCCCATCATTATGAACAAGTAACCTCAACTCATATAAGAAATGACTGATCAAATCGTTTTTCATCGAAGACTAGTATTGCAAATAATGCACACTAGCATTCAGAGGGCCAGACATCTGATTTACACCAGTAAAAAGTGCAGTAACTTTACTGAAGACAGTGGAGTTACCCTGCGATAAAAGTCTTCTACCTGAGATCAAAATCAGGCCCTTTGAATATACTGCAACATTAGAAGAGGTAGCAAGGCTGGAGACCCAAAATCTCATTCTGAGAAGTTTCCACCCATCTTTTTCGCTGCTGCTGCCTCACCATCTGGTTCACAGGAAGATTTGCATTGAAACAGTATATTGTTACTAATGTGGTTTTACCATGTCAAAAGCGTTTCAGTTTTTTGCAGCTGTTTGTGGCATTTCTTAACTTGTGCCAGTGAAATCCCCCAAGCGGAATACGTAGATAGCTTCTGACATACATCATCGGTAGCCACCAGTATGTTTTCATATTGTGGTTTCCTCTTTGCCCTTTTTACTTAAACATACACACATACTTTAGCTTACATTCCCTGTTTAAATATCCACTCATCCTGGACAACAATACTATCAGTAAGAAATGGGTTTTCAGCGTAGAGGGAAGGGATTATATCGTTCAGACTATTGGCACTGGAATATATAACCTTTCACCTGTGTTGGAGGTATGAATCCATTCCACTGACCACAAGCTGTTATTCCCTTCTGGTAAGTGGCCTGTGAGAAAAGACTTGGCGGATTCAGGCCAGTTTTTAGTGGTCAGATCACATTCCAGAGACACCACTACAGTTTGTGGCCAGACCTTACTGAGGTGGATGTTTCTTACCTTCCTCTTCAGACAGGAAGGAGATCTATTTTCTTTTATTTCAAATCCTGTGTATTACTTTCTTTGACTGCAGTTATTTCTGTCTAGATGTGGCTCCAGGGTGCAAACCCCACTCATGTGACTAAAGCCTGTGAGCTGCAGCGTTTGGGGAGAGGGCTCACGGATGTCTTACATCCTGGGAGGGAGGATTAGATCTTCATGGTCCCTGTGAAGATCCCCTGCCACAATCTGTTTACTCAACATTTGTGCCGGGGCTTGGCCTCTGGAGAACAAATGAAATCTTTGCTGTGTACTGAAGCTAGTTACCTGGAATCCTGTGATCTGTATTAGTAACCTTAGGACAGGAAAATTATATTGCCCTGGAGAACATGCAGTGTAGGGCAACAAAGATCTCAAGAGCCTAAGTTAGGAGGAACTGAGGCTTTAAGGTGATGCAACAGAGGTCTTTAAAATTATAGATATAAAATTATATTTTTTACATATATTAAGACAGTCCAAAACTAGGGACCAATCCAAAAATCAGGAATGTTTATTGTAGTGCTTTGCTAGAGTATCGTTTGGTGTATCCACAGCTGTTTACCGATTTGAAAGCAAGCCAAAAACCTCCAAAAAACCAAAACCAAAACTAATTGCCAAGTGTATGTGCCTGCACTGTGGTTGCCGCTGGCTCCTGTCGTCCTGCTGAAAATAAACTATTTTCAAAAATGCATAATCAAGACCTGCTAAATCTCATACATTCACTACTTCTAGACAAGGTATCTGAAAAAATGTCTCCACTTTTTCTTATGTGTAAAATCAGCTCTGGAGCATTTAAAGTGCCACTTAATTTACGTACTTATAAGTAGAAGTATAATTTAGCATCAACATCAGGGAAGACTTGAACTGCCAGAACAATCTGTTCTTCGAGTGACTATCCGCACAGATTCCACTGCCGGTGCATATATGTCCCATACATGCCAGAACAGATTCTTTTGAAATAGCAGCATGCACCGGGGGCACACCTATGCTTTGGGAGCCCTTGTACTGCGGGTGTCAGAGGTGAAGTGGCCTCAACTGCATCTCAGTTCCTTCTTACTACCTGTGGCTGAGGCACAGACCCTGGCAGTTCACCACTTAGATCTGCAGACCTGTTATTTTAGTAATTATAGTTCTTAGATCATTAAAAAACAAGGATGGATTGAAAAACTAAGACTTCTCTATTGTCGTTTTAATAAGATTAATGGTTCTTGCTTCCACAACCCCATGTACAAGGCCCAAGATATTCTCCTTCCTCCTCCTATACAGAGCCTAAAATGGCCAAAAGCAAGTCTCCAGAATTTAGGATTGGCTCCCTGTGCGATACCACGATGCCCAGGAACGACAGCCACCAGAGGGACCTTCTCTGTCTAGGAGATGGGCACATGCAGCACATTTTCCAAGCACACTTTGAGAGAGAGAAGGGAGACTGAAGCTTCATTTTCTGGAGAGGTCTGTACAAGCTTCATCTGATCCTGTGAAACAACCAGAGAGATCACCACCTTCAGGTCACTCACACTCCTCCAGGGCCCTGGTGAGCCATGACACCATCCCAGCCTCATGGGACTACCAGAAACCTTGCTGTTCTGCTCTGCTTAGCAGAAGGTCCCAAGAAACCCTTCCCTTAGGTGTCTTCTCAGAGCCACAAGGCTGGGCCTTGCTGAACTCCATGGTGAAACCAGCACAGATCGCTTCTCACAGTAAGCACTGCACTAATTCCAGTACTGCTTAGGCGACTGACGCAGGTTCGCCAGCAGCAGACAACTTCAGGATGATGACTGCAGTGCTGAGGAAACCCATACCAGGCTCACTGGCACTCAACTCAGTGATGCCAGTCGCTCATTTGGCACTGACCAACGCTTCAATACCAACAGCTTTACTCACACCACCGCACTTCTTAGTGCCAGCAGACTTTGTGGTGGGACCAATACCAGAGTCTCTAATCCTGGAAACGACTGAGGGAAGCAATAAATACAATGGCTCCCTCTTTCAACTCGGTGGTGGTGGCCGTAGACTTGACAGGGGATGCCCTGTCTATGGAAGATGACTTTGCCTTTTTGGCCTCCTTTGGGGAACACAGCAGATCATCTTCCTTGGAATGAGATCCATGTCCACCATGAATAACTCAGTGGACACAGACAATAGAAGATGGAATCCCTGAGAGGCACCCATGAATCCACAGGCTCCAGAAGGGAACTGTCAAGCTAGTGTGCCCTCCTCTCCCACAGTATCCCTTCTAGACTTGGTCCTATTGTCACCTTGCGGTATCAGTCTCTATGTCAAGAAACCAGCTTATTCTGATGTCTCCAGACCAAGGGAGCCTTCCCCAAAACAGGTATTGCAGCCGGCTCTGGTATTAACCCTAGTGCATCAACAACATATGGAAGAAGAATAAGAACCCAGCAGAGATAATCTCTCCACTGACCACTGGCCATCTCCTCCTCATCACCAAAGGAGACAACTAACTTTTCTTAACTTAACTTTTGAGTTAAGGCATTCCAAAATCTCTTGAGAACACTAGTGGGCACCTTGGGTGCCCCTCTCAAGATAGTTCAAGAAAAAACAACAAACAACTGGACATCCTCCAACTCTCATCTCATCTGATCATCAATAGGAAAGGACAGCCTTTCCTATTGACAAAGGGCTTTTGGAACCTGCAAAGGTCATATGGCACTCCCCATATCTCTCTCTGCGACCTTCACATATGCATACAGGAGATAGCAGGTGCTGGCTCAGGATAACACTAACTTCTAGAATTCCACCGATGGATCCCAGGCAACAGTAAAGATAGACTTCCGGGGAAGAAGACCCAAAGGCTAGATCTTTTTGGCATACAGGGTCAACAAGGACAAATTAACAATGACACCAAAAGTAAAGCATCAAATCCACGCTGACACCAAACACACAGCATCAAATTGTTGGGAGCATACCTGCCTCAGAGGGGCTGCACTGTGATAGGTATCACATGACAGTTTCAAGTTACAATGCAGGTGAGAACCTGTTTGAAGGTTCTGGGTCAAGGGCTGGCACATACATACATACACAGCTTGCCAAACTTTACCTTTCACTGCTGCAAAGGCAGTTGAGATCAGTTTATCTGAGACAACATGGACAAGAGGGTCTCCCTTCCTAGAGAGATCCTGTCATCATTGGACTGATGGATGCAATCAGATCAGGTATGCAACAAGTTCTGTTCTTCATGTTTCTTCTATCGAAAACTAGTTATGTACACCTCCACCTCAGGGTAAGGAACCCATGTGGGTCACCTAAAAAACTGAGATATTTGGTCAGTCCCCAAGGCCTCCCTTCATTTCAATGTGCCTGTAGTAGAGTGGATCTCTGCTCCGGCCCTGAAGGGGTTAAAACAGCCACTGGATAAGGGCTGGGGGCTGGAGAAAGCAGCCTTTTAGGCTGGGCTGATTGGCGGAAGTGGCAGCAGCTGGGGCCACACCCCAAACTGAGCAACAGGCCCTTATATAAGGTAGAGAAGCCAGGAGCACAGACAGTCTCTCTTTGCGTTCAGAGAGAGAAGGGCCTGGCTGCAGGGAACCAGATAAGGTACCTAGGGTGAAGCAGGGCTGGGGAAAGGCAGAGGAGCTGGGGAGCTCCTGCCTGGAAAGCCCCAGGCTGCAGCCTAGCAGAAGGCTAAGAGGTACTGGGGGTTGCAGGGTGCAACCCAGGGGTAGGCCAAGGCAGCAGGTCCAACCCCCTTTGCCGATGATGAGAGGCTAATATTGCAGTCTGCCCCAGGGCGTGGGGCTAGCTAATGACTGGGCAGTTGCCAAGACACTGAGGCAAAGTGGGGATAGAGGGTGGGGGGTTCCCAGGGAGGGGAAACCCCTAAGAAAGAGAAAGGGGTTACTGCCAGGGGGCAGAACCCCACATAAAAGGGGCACTGGGGTCCAGGGAGGGACACGGGGCCAGTAGCCAAAAGGTGGATCACTGGCCTGCAGAGGGCGCTCCGAGCTGGAATTTGAGCTAATTCCCAGGACAACCAGCAGGAGGAGCCGTGGGGGTGAGTCACGCCTGGTTACAGTGCCTGAACTTGGAGTATTTTGGCTGGCATCCAAGGCATCCCTACCTGTCTTTTGAGGCATTACCAGGCAGGAGCTTACAGACAACACCATGGCAATACATTACATTCACAGGAAAGGAGGATTGCCCACATGCTCAGGGTTTAGCTGATCACCATATTTGGGGTTGGAAAGGAATTTTCCTCCAGGGCAGATTGGCAGGGGCCCTGGGGGGTTTTCGCCTTTCTCTGCAGCGTGGGGCACGGGTCACTTGCTGGAAGATTCTCTGCATCTTGATGTCTTTAAACCATGATTTGATGACTTCAATGACTCAGACACAGGTTTGATACAGGAGTGGGTGGATGAGATTCTGTGGCCTGTGTTGTGCACAAGGTCAGACTAGATGATCATAATGGTCCCTTCTGACCTTAAAGTCTATGATTCCATGAAGGAGGAGCACAGTCGTCCTCTTTGCGCCAAGAAGCCATGTGTGAGGAACTGGAACATGTCACCATGACAACTCTCCATCTCTCTGGCCTTCAGCCCACTATAGTGGATGAGCTTAGCAGGGATCTCCCAGAGCCACGAGTGGTCCTCAAATCCTGCATATCGTCTTCCTCAGATGGGGGATATCCAACAATAGATCTGTTCATGATGTACCACAACAACAAGTGTCAGCGATTCTGCTCCAAACGAGGCAAGAACAGATGCTTCATGCATGCCTTTCTCATCCCTCAGAGTTCAGGTCTGAGGTATGCCTTTCCATCAACACTTGTACTCTCTGGGGTAAAGCTAAGGCAAGATGCAGGGACTATCATCCTAATAGCCCCAGCTTGGGCCAGGCAGTTCTGGAACTCTGAATACTGAGATTGTCCATTCTAAAGTTCATCCTTCTATCTCAAGCAATGGTCAGGTCCTTCATCCAGCCTCAGAGTCCTTATACCTGACACCTTGGATGTTGGCTGGCTGACAGCTACTGCAAAAGACTGCTCTGTGGTGGTCCTGAACATCCTACGTCACAACAGAAAGCCCTCAATGAGATGAACTTGCCAAGTCAAATAGAAACAATTCTCTGGTCCAAATGACAACACAGTGCTTCTCTGCAAGGGACGATCCCCAATATTTTGGGCTACTTGCTCTTCCTCAGTCAGGACTGTCTCAGCTCAATTAAGGTTAACCTGGCTGCAATCTCACTGAGCCATACCCTGGTGCAGGACCACGTAGTATCTTCTCATTCTGTCAGGAGGAAAATTTCTCCAAGGTCTTACCCATGCCTTTCTACCAATCACAGAACCCCATCCTCCATGGCATCTCAACATAGTGCCAATTGCTGCGACAGGCTCTCCCTTTGAGCCCACGGCTATCTGGTCCCTCTATCATCTGTCCATGAAGATGGCCTTCCTGGTGACTATTACTTCGTTCAAGAGAATAGGGGAGATTCGGGTGCTCCTAATAGCCTCTCCCCACCACAGCATCTTTCACAAGACAGGCCTTATCCAAAATATCTGTTCATGATTGTTTCATGTGAAATTCTGACAGACAATCTATTCATCTACAGGTCTTTTCTCCAAAATGTTATTCTTTCCTCGCTGAGGCTAAACTCCACATGAGGGATATCGTTACAGCATTGATCTACTCCTGTCGCAGTAGAAAGACAAAATCTGCATCACCAAGACTGTTTGTTGCATTTGCTGTATGAATGAGAGGGCAACAAATATCCTTGCAGAGACTGCTTAAGTACATTTTGGATTGCATATATACCTGCTATGTGCTACCCCAGAAAGCCTCCTGGGCGCATCAGATCTCAGTCAACTAGAGCCCAAGCAGCTTCCACCATCTCTTTGAATATGTTCCATTGACTGAGATTTGTAGGGTAGTGACTTGAAGTTCAGTCCACACTTTTTCTGTTCACCACACTTTGGTGCAAACCTCTACATCAGCTGCAGGCTTGGGTACGGAGGTCCTTTGACTGATAGGTAAACAGGACTCCTCTAGCCCACCTCCACGAACAGAATACTGCTCGTTAGTCACCAAGAGTGAAATCTGTGTGGACAATCACTCAAAGAAGAACGAACAGTCGCTTACTCTGCTGTAGTTGTGGTTTTTAGAGATGCATTGTGCACACAGAGTCCACAACGTCTCTGCTTATTGGGAATCCTGACAGTTCTTTATTGGCGAAGGAACTGAGACGTTGTTGAGGCTGCTCCATTCCTTATATCCTTGGTTACAGTGGCAGCAAGGACTCTCAGGGTGCAATGGAAATGGCTATTTCAACAGAATCTGATCTCGGGTGTGCGCAGCATGTGTGCACCATGGGTGGAATCTGTGTGGACACCACACTTCAAAGAATCACAGTCACTGAAAGGTAAGTAACCATTTGATATTAATTTTCTCTTGTGATCTTTCACAACCTTTTCTTCTCATCAAGGAGATAAATAACTGAATTCTCTCTCTCTCTCTCTCTCTCTCTCTCTCCCGCACATGCAGCCACCACTCAGAATACAGGATTTGCAGTTTCTTCCAACTAGACATGCCAAACCTGCATTCTTTCTATCCCACTTTCAGCTGAACCTTGGAATCCTAAATGTCACTGTTTACACCCATTCTGCCATCTTTAATTCTATATTAAACCAGGGCTATTGTTTACATAGCCCTCTGCATGGATGGGGTGCTTTACAGAATGCAAACATAGGGACCCTGCTCTATAGCACTTTCAACATAAAGACGGTGGGGGCGGGGGTGAAAGATGGGTCAGCATTCACATCACACTTCCAGTCAGTGTCAGCCCAAGCCAGGGAAGCTAATAATTCAACAAGTGGACTAAATTCACTGAGGAATCCTGGTCACATGCCATCCGAGGCACACTGCACATATGCTAAAAAGAACATAAAGGCCAGGTCCTGCTTTGACTTACATACCCCATGTGTTCCCCATCAGTGATTTACCAGCTCTAGGCCCTATTCAACAAAGCTAGATTAAAATGCATAGCCCTAATGACAACAGGCCCTGCATGTGTAATTCTGTATAGTACCATTACAGCTGCAACACATTTTCACCTGTACACCTTGGGCTTTGTTCCCCCTTCCCTCCCCTCCAAAAAAAGAAAGGAAAAAAAACCAAAAAAACCCTATTCCTATATTTCTTGATGCCTCTTACTCTATCTAAAATGTGAAGATATTAATGCCCATTAAGTACTTTGAGATCTTCAGATGGAAGGCATTACAGATGTGCAAAGTACATTGGCACAGCTGCTGCAGCATAAATGATTTTTATTCCAATTGCAGACATATCCAGTTTATGAAAGAGTTTTGCGCAAGTTTGTTGACTGGGGTATTATATAAATATTTTGGCTGCAAATGGAGCAAAACATTCAAACTGGAAATGTTATTCTGTTTATGAGACATTCTTCAGAAGTTGACCATATCAGCGAAAGTAAACACAGTTAGTAAAGCACAAAAAAGCTGCCTCATCCTGTGCAATATTATGAAGCTTACAGGATTATACAAGAGAGGATTTACCAACTTGAGTTGATCAAAATATATGGACAAAGGAAAAATAGTCATTATCCTTGGATGTCTGATATGAAACACATACAAATCAGATTTTTTTTATTTGTACCAGATGTGCATATTTAGGTGTGAATTGCTGGAAAATAGTCAGAAAAGTGGAATGATGGAATTATTCATAAATAATAACATGTTTGTGGAAACATGCTACATACTTCAAAAAGAATTCAGGTGCTAACTCTGGGTGTGCCTCTTTGCCCCCAATATGTTGACAAAGTGAAAGGAATTCAGAGGAGGAAACAAAAAGATCTTTAAGGAAATGGATCATTTATGAGGAATGATTAAAAGAAACCATCTTCTGTTCTCAATTATATTAGTGTAGCTCCACTGAATTCAATGAAGATGTAAGTAACTGGGAGTAGAGCTTGGCTAAACAGTGACTACAATACAAGGCTAATGTTAACTGTTCACAAAACATTTGAAGGGTGTATTCACCAAGGAGGGACAGGGGCTGGTAAAGTGTTTCAGGGAGGTACAGCATCACTGAAAGGAATGGGATTTAAACTGAACAGAGGAAGATTTAGACTGAAATCATGGAACACTTCCTCACACAGTGAAATCTATTAGATGCAACAAAGAGTCCTGTGGCACATTAAAGACTAACAGAAGTATTGGAGTATAAGCTTTCGTGGGTGAATACCCACTTCGTTGGGCGCATGTAATGGAAATTTTCAGAGGCAGGTATAAATATGCAGGCAAGAAACAGTCTGGAGACAACGAGGTTAATTCAGTCAGGGAGGACAAGGCCCTCTTCTAGCAGTTGAGGTGTGAACACTAAGGGAGGAGAAACTGCTTTTGTAGTTGGCTAGCCAGATGGCTATTAGATGCATCATTTGAGTGATTTACAACTAGGCTGCACTAAACACTAAGGGCTTGTCTACACTGGCAATTTTATCGCCAAAAACTGGCTTTTGGCAACAAAACAGCGATAGCGTGCACACGGCAATGTGACTTTTTTCGAAAAAAATGCTTAATTTTGTCGACAAAAAACTTCCATCCCTGCAAGAGGCTTTTGTCTTTTCCCCTCCCTTCATTGTCAACAAACAGCCAGTGTAGACACTACAGTTTCCCCCTCTCCTCGATTTTATTGACCTCCAGAAAGTATCCCACAATTCCCATGCTGCTGCTCTGGGCAGCGGTTTGAACTCCGCTCCCCTGCAGCCAACCCACCCCTCCCCCTTGCAAACCCTGGGAATTTTAAATCTCATTTCCTTGCTTGCTGCCTTTCCCGGTGAGCGTGGCTGGCTATCGCACCAAATGTGCTCCTGCTTGGACCACTGCTGACTTGTTGGATCTGATCAGTATATGGGAAGAGGAGTCTGTTCATTTGAAGCTGTGAATGATCCTCAGGAATTGGGACACATATGGGCAAATTTCTCAGGTGTGTGTGTGATTGGGCCACGCAACAGTGCAGAGTGAAGATAAAGGAGCTGAGGCAGGTGTACCATAAGGTGCAGGAGGCGAACCATTGCTCCGGTGGTGCACCTAAGACCTGTTGCTTCTATAAGGAGCTGAATTCTATCCTCAGTGGTGACCCCACCTCCATCACCAATTGCCCCGTGCCTACTTTGCATGCAGCTGAAAGGGGGTAAGCCAGAGGCTGAAAATGTGGATGAAGAAGTCGAGTTGGAAGAGGATGTGGTGCTCCCAGCGGGGTCACCCAGTGGGGCAAGCAGCCAGGAACTTTTCTCCACTCCAGACGTACTCAATGGGGAGCAGGAAGCAGATGAGACTCTGGGTAAATTGCTGTGGCTTGTGTAGGGAATTGAAAAGTGGGAGGCAGATAGCGTTTTCTGTAAGCTGGACATTGCTCTGTCCAGCTAATTTGCAAGCAGGGTGTCAATGGACATCGAGACCTGCAGGGAATCCTCCAGAGAGAGGCTCTGGAAAGTTTCAAAGAGGTACTTGTTAATCCTCTGCCACAGATTCCAAGGGCCTTGTTAGTTCCCCCATTGTAGGAAACTGTACCATACCATTTAGCAATCACTGGAGCTGGGACCAAAGCGGCACATGGCTGAGCTGCATATAGACCAGGGTGAAAGCAGCAAGCATTCAGCAGCTGAGCCCTGATTTCTCTGATGACTTTCAGCAGTGAGATGTTAGCCAGCAAGTTGGCCGCCTGTGAAAAAGTGTGGGATAATTATAGAATGAGTTCCCTGAAAGCCGTCACCTTTTTGTCCGTATGCACAACCGCCTTCCCCCTACTCCCGGCACTCACCATGACTGGGTTGCTCGCAGGGCTGTGTGCCTGCCTAGAGTCTCAGAGAGAAAGTAATTTCTACTAGCAAAATGCCCTTTTTACTAAAATGTTTCAATCATTTGCTGGAATGTAACAATCTCTCTTCTGTTCAGCACAGACCTTGAAGAACACATCATGCACCCCCGTGAACCGGATGTGGCAGATAAGAAAAAAACCTAAGTGCAGCAAAGGGGAGATGTTCCACGAGGTGCTGCAGCGCGATGAGAGACAGACCAGGAAGTGGAAAGAGTGCTAGGAAGCCAAAAGGCAGGACAGAAAAGAGAATGCTGCTTTTGCTAGGCAAGCGACAGAGTGCATAATAAAAAAGTTATGGAGGATCAGACAGAAATGCTCAAGTCTTTGATACAGCTGCAGACCGAGCAGATCCGAGTTCAAGCACCTCTACAGCAGATGCACAATTCTTTGCCACCCCCCGCCTCTATGCTCACACATTCCTTTTCATTTCACAGCACTCCTGAATTTCCCCATCACTTCACTCCCTCTCACAGCTTGCTACACACAGTTGTGAGGTGTTACCCTTTTTAACAATAAATAAAGGCTAAGGTATTTAATGGTACAGCGTTTTTATTCTGGGTTCTACAAAAGCATAGAGCAATCAATTCACTCTTGGAAACAGGCTTCTAAAGCATTGTGTTGCATGGATCTTGGGCCCCGAATTTTTACATGGATGCAACAGGGAAGCAACTCCAAAGCAGACATGTGTTACTGCCCCTCACTGTCAAAGTGGTTTCTCAAAGCCTCTCTGATGTTAATAGCAGCCCTCTGGGCTCCTCTGACAGCCCAAGCAACGGGCTGTTCAAACTGTGCAGCCAAGTGCTCTGCCTCAGTGCTCCACACCTGAGCAAACATTTCACTCGTAGATTCACACAGATTATGCAAAATGCAGCACGCAGTTATGACCACAGGAATATTATCCTCGGTAAGGTCTAGCCCGCTATTTAAACACTTCCAGTGAGCTTTCAATCGGCCAAAGGCACATTTGACTACCATGCGGCACCTGCTCAGCCTGTTGTTAAAATGCTCCTTGCTGCTGTCCAGGTGCCCTGCGTAAGGTTTCATGAGCCAGGGCTGTAAGGGCTAAGCTGGAACTCCCAGGATTACTATGGGCATTTCCACATTCCCCCCCGTGAACGTGTGGTCTGGAAAGAAAGTCCCCGCCTGCAGCTTTCTGTACAGGCTATTGTTCCTGAAGACGCATGTGTCATGCACCTTTCCAGACCAGCCTGCACTGATGTCCATGAAACTCTCCCAGTGATCCATATGCGCCTGCAACACCATGGAGAAGTATCTCTTCCTATTGATGTATTCAAAGGTAAGGTGGTCTGGCGCTAAAACTGGAATGTGTCTGCGATCAATCGCCCCACCCAGTTAGGAAAATCCATGTCTGCAAAGCCATCCACTATTTCATGCACATCTCCCAGAGTCATGGCCCTATGCAGCAAGATGCAATTTATTGCCCTGCACACTTGGAGTAATACAACTCAACCTGGATCTTCCTAATCCAAATTGATTTGCAACTGACCAGTAGCAGTCTGGATTTGCCAGCTTCCACACAGCAATTGCAACACGTTTCTCTACCGAAAGGCAGCTCTCATTCTGGTGTCCTTGAGCCGCAGGTCGGGGACGGATCAGCACATAGCTCCACAAAGGTTGCTTTACGCATCCTAAAGTTCTGTACCCACTTGTTGTCTTCCCACACCAGCACGACAATGCGATCCCACCAATCAGTGCTTGTTTCCCTAGATGAAAAGCGACAGTTTACTGTATGCAGCTGCTCTGTGAATGCACAAAGCACTGATAAGTTGACACTTGGGTGCCTGTGATTCCTCCTCTGCCAACTTTGTGAGTAACTGTTCTGCCATGCGTGATGTCCTCACGACAGCTAACAGCGCATAGGAGAGAAGTGCGGGATCCATCCTCTCTCACTGCAGATGCTGGCGCGCACTACAAAATTACAAGCTGCTGTTCATCGGACTCTATTACCTAATGCTCGAGGATCCCTCTTGGAAATCAATACATAGCTTATGCCAAAAATGCAACAAGACACAGTTCATCATTAGTGCAGCAAAGAATTAATTTGAAATTGAGTTAAATTATTATTTTGACTTCTCAAGATCAGGTTATGCCAAGTTTCAGCACAGTTGAGAACATTAGTACTTAAAATAGCAATTTACGATGGAAACTTTCCAAGATGGATTATAGAAGCAGCAACTGTGTTGCAATAGTAAGTCAAAATCTGTTAAAAAACAAAAATATCTACAAAAGGAGACTACAGTACAGAGACTCAATCATTTCTTGATGCTTCCCCATGTGTATTTCTAACATCCTTGAGGAAGATAGGAAAACTAATGAGAACGACAGAGTCAACAGGAAATTATTCAGTGGAATACTTCAACCACCTTCATTTTATAGCTGTAAATAGCTTTTTCCCCAGACATGCCAATTGTATCTTGGTTCCTTATTATTCTGGACAGTTTATCTCTAAATTCTTGCCAGTGAGTAGTGCAACAAGAAACCCTGCGGGAACAGAGTATATTTAAACTACCCAGGAACAGATTAATCAGTCATTTCCAACAGCCCACAGCAGTGATAGATGGGGCATCATGAGTCAGCAGCACCCCAGCAAGTCATGCCTCTCTTCAGCCTGCGTCTGGGAGCGATAAGCCAGCTAAATATGGCCAATTAGCATCTGGAGAATAAGGCCTGGTCTAGATTAGAAAATTAAATCAGTTTAACTGTGTCGCTTAGGGATGTGAAAAATCCACACCCCTGAGCAACATAGTTAAGCCAATCTTACCCCCAGTATAGACAGCACTGGGTTTTCAGAAGAATTCTTCTTCGAGTGCTTGTTCATGTCCATGCCAATCAGGTGTGTGTGCGCTGTGTGCACACCGGCTGGAAGATTTTTCCCTTAGCAGCTTCCTTAGGGTCTGCCTGGGTGCCCCCTGGAGTTGTGCCTTCATGGCGCCCAATGTAAGGCCCTGCTGACCCCCTGCCCCTCAGTTCCTTCTTGGCTGTCCCTTATCCCCTAAGAATATTTGTTCCAGTTCTCATGCCTCATCTTGCTTTCTAAATATGTACTGTAACCATCCCAGTTAGACTGCAAGTTCTCCAGGGCTCTATACACTAGTATATGCCCACTATACAAATCTGTAGGTGATAAAGGAATAATGATAGGTTGATACAAATACGCATTTTCTGAGCTGCAGAAGGTCTACCTCGTGGTCCATTGTTCCTTTTCAGCAAGCAGTGCCATGTCAACAAAATAAACCAACAGGCCTTTTAAATTAATTACAGTTGACTTTAAGTGGATGAGCACAACACAAATGAACGTAGCAAGCACACTAAGTCCTTACTTACAAGCCTCTCCATTCTTGGGTCCAGTTTCCAGACTCAATTTTGGCTGCAAATTACTAGCCATTTGAACACTGCCACAAATAGGCCTGCTTTGGTGTTGTCCTTTCTCCAACACACACAACGCAAAGGGGTCCAAAAAGCAGCCCCACACCACACTGCTGCATCCCCCAGTGCAGTGCACTCCCACCCCTCCCTGTGCCAGCTTTGCCACTCTCCTGCAGAAGCCCCCGCCCCAAGGCTTGCTGGGGTGAGTCAGAGCAAGAAGGGAGCTACTGCTGCTCTACACTTCAGCAGGAAGAGGAGTCCGGATGGGGGCAGGTGACGCTGGGATTGTGCTATGTTTTGGCTGTTGCCCTGCCACAGCAGCTGGTGTGCAACTCAGAGCAGGCCCCAGGGCTGACCTAGGGCTTAGGCCAGCTGCCTAACCATTCCCTGGCAGATGTGGAATCAGGCAGGTGTGAGCTTCCTCCCCTCACCAGTGCTGCCACAGGAATAAAAATGAGAACATCAGACCAATGCCCTATCCGGCCCAATATCCTGTCTCCAACAGTGGCCAGTATCAGAGCTTCAGGGGGAGTATACAGAATGGGACGGTTAGAGTGATCCACCCCAGTCTTCCCCTCCCAACTCCTAGCAATGAGAGGTGTAGGGTCTCCCCAAGCACGGGGTTGCATCCCTGACCATTGATGGATGTATCCTCCATGATAGCAGTTCTTTATTTGAACCCAGTTATATTTTTGGCCACCATAACATTCCATGACAATAAGTTTCACAAGTTCATTGTGCATTGCGTGAAAAAAATACTTTGTCTTGTTTGCTGCCTATTTCATCAGGTGGTCCCTGGTTTTTATATTGTGGGAAAGGTTAAACAACACTTCTCTATTCATTTTTTCTACACCAATCATGATTTTCTAGACCCCATCATAACCCCACTTAATCATCTCTTTTCTAAGCTGAAGAGCCCTGAATTTTTTAGTCTCTCTTCGTACAGAAGCTGTTCCATACCCTTGATCATTTTTGCTGCCCTTCTCTGAACCTTTTCCATTTGCACTGTATATGCTTTCTGAGATGGGGTGGACTTGCATAAGTCTCCCGAGACAGCTACCTTAAACTCTCTTTATAAGCGCATTGTTAAGCTCCACAAGCAACAATATGGTGGCTCAGAAAGGACTTAATTAGCCAAACAGCCCAAGATGATGCTTGAAATTCACTAAATGCCTGTGCAGCTGAACAACTATCTGTGTACCTCTTGGAATTTGCTTTCAGCACAGGACTTTACATGGTCAGATGCAATTTTGGTCAGTTCCTCAAGTCTCCAATTCATCCAGTCCATTTTCCTGACCAAGTCTATGTCAGACACACTTGTAATTTAACAAAAAGCAGCCAGGGAGCCCAATCAACCACAGTGTTTTAATGAATTTGCTGGCTCCTTATTTCCCAACCCAGACGACTTTGAGGGAAATGACTAAGCCATGGTGGGTAAGGGAGTGGAGCAGGGAGCCAAACAGTTATGGAGTGAAGGTCAGCTAGCAGCACCTGATGGGCAGTCACTATCTGTTAGTGCCAGAGGAGATGCCCCTGTAGGGCCAGGGGCACAGACTGGACTAGAACCCAGCAGAAAAAAAGGAGGGAAAAGGAGAGATGATGTAATGGAATACTAAATTGTATTCTACCGCTCAGCCGCTAGATATATCATCTTATCTGTGTATACAACAGCTATACCTGGCTGTGCATTAAAGATATCTTAAGGGAACACATCTCTTGTATCTCTCTGAGATGGAAGCTCTGTAACCCGTCCATATTTGGGACATGACATGGTATCAGCAGGAGGATTATAAAGAAAAATGGAAGAATACAAATTAAAAGACTTAATGAAGCAGTTGTGAGAAGAAAAATACATCCTTCCAACACTGCATGGATTTCCTCCCCCAGATGAAAGGAGCTACAGTATTGTCCAAGCTGGATGCCTCAAGTGGATTCTGGCAAATTCCTTTAGCCAAAGAGAGTTCTAAACTGACTATATTTATTACAGTATTTGGGAGATTTTGCTTTTGAAGATTATCTCTTGGGATTACCAATGCACCTGCAATTTTCCAAAGAAAGATGGCAGAACTGATAACGAACACAAATGGAGTTGTAGTCTTCATGATATATTGATATGTACATCTTCAGTGGAAGAAAACAACAAAACGCTCAATGAAGATCTAAGCCTAATCAGTCAGTCTGGACTGAAGCTAAACAAAGAAAATAGCATTTTCCACCTACATCAAATTGAATTTTTGGGATAGACAATAAACAAAGATGGAATCAGTCCTAGCCCTGAGAAAGTAAAAGAAATCTGAGAATTGAGTGTACTAGAACTGAGATGCATACTGAGGATAGCAAATTAACTTGGTTGATACCTATAAAAGACCTTTCTCCGGTGACAAAAACCACTGAATGAACTATTAAAGTCCAACATATTGTGGCTACGGGGGACAAATTAAGAAATTGCCTCCACAAAAGTAAAAGAAATTATCTCAACACCTTCAATTCTCTTGTACTAGGACGTGAGCAAACCCACAATAGCCAGAATGGATGAAAGCAGCTATGTTCTTCAGTGGTATCTTGTTGCAACAACATGGATCTGAGTGGAAGCCAGTTGCATGTTGCTCTCGTGCACTCTCAGAAGCTGAAAAACAATACACACAGATTGAAAAGGAGTGCCTGGCAAGCGTGGGCATATGAGAACTTTTACAGATATCCATGTAGATTGGATTCTTTTACACTGATAACAGACCACAAACTGCTTGTAACTCTCATCAACAGAAAAGACCTGGATCAAGCATTGCTGAGATGCCAACACCTATTAATAAGCTATTAATAGTGTGACTATCTCTTGGGATTACCAATGCACCTGCAATTTTCCAAAGAAAGATGGCAGAATTGATAACCAGTGGGGTACAGGAGTCTGGTAGAGGGCAAATATACTGGTCACTGGATGAGTAGTTTTCTGTTCCCTGAGTGACCACAGCAGGGGCTGTACTGGAGTAATCAGGAACCTGCTAGAACCAATTAAGGCAGACAGGCTGATTAGATCACCTGCAGCCAATCAAGGCAGGCTAATCAGGGTACCTGGGTTTAAAAGGGAGCTCACTCCAGTCAGGCGAGGAGGAGCCAGAAGAGAGGAAGTGCGTGTGAGGAGCTGGGAGCAAGAGGCACAAGGAGCTGAGAGTGAGAGGCTGTGCTGCTGGAGGACTAAGGAGTACAAGTGTTATCAGGCACCAGGAGGAAGGTCCTGGGGTGAGGATAAAGAAGGTGTTTGGAGGAGGCCATGGGGAAGTAGCCCAGGGAGTTGTAGCTGTCATGCAGCTGTTACAAGAGGCACTCTAGACAGCTGCAATCCACAGGGCCCGGAGTAGAGGGCGGGCCCGGCTTCCCCCTAAACCTCTCAACTCCTGATCAGACACAGGAGGAGTTGACCCAGACTGTGGGGGAGATCACTGAGGTGAGCAAATCTGCCAATAAGCGCAGGACCCACCAAGGTAGAGGAGGAACTTTGTCATATTAGGTTAATGCTATTTAACCCAATTGCTAAATACATTCCTGGGAAAAAGTTGGTAGTAGCAGACACTCTGTCAGGAAGCCCAGCATTGCACTCAACTACCCATGAGCTTGAAGGTGATGTAAAGAAGTATGTGAATGGGGGGGAGGGATAGCTCAGGGGTTTGAGCGTTGGCCTACTAAACCCAGGGTTGTGAGTTCAATCCCTGAGGGGGCCATTAAGGGAACTGGGGTAAAAATCTGGGGATTGGTCCTGCTTGGAGCAGCGGGTTGGACTAGATGACCTCCTGAGGTCCCTTCCAACCCTAATAGTCTATGATTCTATGAAAACCAGTGTCAGAAAATATACTACACCAGCCACAACAAGCAACCTTGACAGACAAGCAATGTCAAGAAATTCTAAGTAACATTAGGGCCAGCTGGTCCAAGTATCTAAAGGACACTAAGGAAATGAAAAGAAACTACTTTGTGATACGTGGATAATTAAGCATGTCAAATGGACTTCTGATTAAAAGGCAATTGCATTGTAATTCCAACTGAAACGAGAGGAGAAATCCTAATCTTCTCCATGAAGCTCAACAAGGACTAATTAAATGCCATGAATAAGTCCACCAGTCATTGTGGTAGCCGGGCATCAGCCAAAGATATAAACAATAAAGTAGCTGTAATTGAATGTTGCAGAACTAACAGACCAACACAATCCAAAGAACCTTTAATATTACCTCTACCAAACAAACTTTGGAAGAGGCTAGTTGCAGATTTATGCAAAATCAGAGGACATCCTGACCTGGTCACAATGGATTATTTTTCCAGGTATACGGAAATAATGTACTTGAAAGACATAACATGTTACAGTGTTCTAGAGAAACTAAAGTCACTTTTTCCCATTTTGATATTCTAGAACAACTAGTGACAAACAGCAGACCACAACTCACTGCAATGGAATGCAAGTCATTCCAAATGAAATACGATTTTGATCATATTACTAGCAGATCACATTACCCACAAGTGAATGGAGAGGCTCAGAGAGCTGTAAAGACAATCAAGAAAATCTCATAGCAGGAACAACCATTCCTTACTCTTCTGAACTACAGATCAACACCCATAACAACTACTGGATATAGTCCAGCACAACTCCTGATGGGAAGACAACTGAGAGCTGCTGTTCTGGGTTTGGAAAAGAATCTTTCTCCAAAGTGAGCAGACATGAAAAGAGTAGTCAAATTGGTTAAAAGGTCAAAAATAGCTTACAAACACTTTTACAGCAGATGTGACTCAGAGAACTGCCGGTTCTAGAATTTGGTGACTGTGTTTGTGTCAAACTAGATGGAGAAAAAGGATGGAGAACTCCAGCTGTCATAAAGAAAAAGAATTAATAGCCCTGATCATACATGACAGAGACAGACAGTGGAAAGTTCAACAGAAGCAGTTGACATCTAGTTTGTTTCTCAGAAAGAACCATCAACAGAGTCAACTCTACAACTGGCAGATGTGGAACAAGACGACCATGACTCAAAGATTCCAAAACAAGCACAGCCATCATTGCAACTAATGGACAAGCCAGATGACCATGCTGTTACATGTTCAGTTCATGTAATTAGAAAACCAGTACAGTTAAGAGGCACTTAGACTGATATGAACTGAACTTTAAAGACAGAACGATCGTGTAAATTTTGTAAATGGTAGGAATGTAAAAAATACAATCTTAAAGGGGAGAGGTAATGGAATGCTAAAGTGTATTAGAGTGTTCAGCCACTAGGTGGAGCAATGTCATATACCTTATCTGAGCATACACCACCAATACCTATCTGTCAGTGCATTAAAGACGTTTTAAGGGAACACATCTGTAGTACAGTACCTCCTCATTTAACGTTGTAGTTAAGTCATGAAAAAATGTGACTAAGCGAAATGATGTTAAGCAAATCCAGTTTCCCCATAGGAATTAATGTAAATGGGTGTGTGTGTGTTTTACACACACACTATACATTTTAAACAATTTAACACACACACACACACACACACACACACAGAGTATATGTTTTAAACAATTTAATACTGTACACAGAAATGATGATTGTGAAGCTTGGTTGAGATGGTGGAGTCAGAGGGTGGGATATTTCCCAGAGAATGCCTTACTGCTAAATGATGAACTAGCACTCAGCTGAGCCCTCAAGGGTTAACACATTGTTAATGTACCCTCACACTCTACAAGACAGCACAAATGGAGGGAGGAGACACAGCATGGAGAGAGAGACAGAGATACACCGTGTGTGTGTGAGAGAGAGACACACACACACACACACCATGTGTGTGAACGTGTGACACACAGACACGCACCGTGTGTGAGAGAGAGACACGCATTGCCCCTTTAAGTACGCTGACCCCACTCTAAGTACGGTGCCTTTTAAAGTAGATCAGCAAGCTGAGACAGAAGCTGCTGCTAGCAAACACTCTCTGTCCTGAGCCCTCTCGTGTCCCGCCCCTGTTCTGTGGAGATAGGGTAAAGGGGCAGGAGCAGGGGAAGGAGGACACCCTGACATTAGCACTCCTCTTCCCCTCCCCCCCCTGCACAGCAAGCAGGAGGCTCCCGGGAACAGTTCCAAGGCAGAGGGCAGGAGCAGCATACAGCAGTGTGGGGAGGGACAGCTGAACTGCCAGCAATTGATAGCCTGCTCAGCAGCTGCTGCACAAGGAACTTAGGAGAGCTGATGGGGGGCTGCCAGCTCACCCTGGTTCTAAGTCCTCACCAGCTAGCGCCAACGGTCTGCTCTTTCTGCGAGCAGTGGACAAAGCAGGTGGCTGCCAAACAACATTATAAGGGAGCACTGCACAACTTTAAACGAGCATGTTCTCTAATTGATCAGCAATGTAACAACGAAACATTAACTGGGACAAGGTTAAGTGAGGAGTTACTGTATCTCTCTGGGATGGAAGCTCTGGGAGCAGTCCTTGATACATGACAGCTGATATCAGGGAAGTGGAATAGGGGCTATGAAGGAGCTGTGTAGGAAGATGGCGAAGAGCACGTGTTGTAACCGACAGAGTTGATGCTGGGGAAAAGAATGGGCTGAAAGTAGGTTGAGCAGTTGGGCCAGCAGCCAATGTAGGAGAGCAAAGAATAAGGCATAGGGAGAGCATTGGGGAAGAGGGTAGGTTTGTCTAGTGTGTCTTCTACTGGACCAACATTGTAGCAAAGTTACAGGGAGATGATAGAGAGAGGCCCCCAGTGCAACCATCAGAGGCACCCAGAACATCAGGGGCAAAGCAAAGATCAGGACTGTGAGACCAAGGGCCCAGGACTTTTGTTCTTCCATAGAGGGTTGGACATATGGGGATTCTGGGGATTAGACCAAGCAAACCTGATAAGGATAGTGATGTCTCCTCCTTCTGAACTGTCCCCTGGGGGTGACGTTTGGAAATTCTCTGCACATTCTGACATTAAGACTTAGCATAGGCTATTTGCCTTTCTTCTTCTGCCATCCCGTGTCAAGGATTCTTCTTCCTAGAAGTTCCCAAATGTTTGTTGAGAAAGGACTGTGGGCCAAAGCCCTAGTGTTATAGGAGACCCCAATGCTTGGAGCACTTACAGAGCTCAGGGTACAGATGATATGCTTCCTATGGCATAGCACTCAATACGATAGCCTGCAGCAGGACCTGTTACAATATTCCTGGCATTGAAGAGTGATTGATGGATTCAGAAGACTGAAGAACTGGAAGTGCCTCCATTTTTTTACTCTAATTATTCAAATACATCACACATGGAAACGATTCTGCTAACTGACAGCTCTGCTCACTCCCTAATAACCCTTTTTATTTTAGTGTCAGATATAGATGGAATGGAGCACGGAATAGAGAAACAGGACCCTGATTTTTAACAACATGAACTTTTAGGTCAATACACGGCTAAATGGCTAGCTGCCATATGCTCTTAAAGAAATACCTTTTCTCTGGTAATTATAGCCCAACACAAGTAAATGTCAACCTGGCATCTGTTTGGAATAAACAGATACCAGGGTCCCAGAAGGAATATTTGGATTGACATGCTGATTGACAAGCTTTGCAAGAATTTTGCTGTCACAATGTAGAACTGATAAATGAAATTGTTTTTAATTGTTCACTTTATTAATGTAACTTCTGTTCACCATTCACTACACTTGCCTACACTGTAACTTCTGTTCCATATTGTAATTCAAACCCCATTTTAAAACACTCACTCCATTTTGTAAAAGCTTCCTCCAACCTTCATTTTTGCAAACCCTGCTGTAATCTTATTACTTTAGTTTAGATGTGTGAATGAGGTAAGTATGAATGACGGAATCAACCTCCAGCCCCACCCTGTCCTTATGAGATAAAGTTCAAATACCAACGGCTGAAGACCTGGAGAACAGCCCTAAACAAAGTAAGAAGCATCCACCCTAAAAAGAAAAGGACAACAGAACAACAGAAGGAAGATCAAAGCCAGGTTCAAGGCTGAAAGTCATGCCTGCAATTGATGGGTGATCAATCTAAACCCAGAGGCAGCGTGACACAGCAAGACCTATAGACTTTGAATCCAAACTAAAAGCCTATAAAAAAGAAGGGTGAGATGAGAGACTCTGGGTAACATTCTGCTGCCAACATGGAAGGACATCAGTGCCTGCCCAACAGAGATCCAGCTTGTCCTTGTGCCTGGCTTTCCTGGCCAGTTAGCCGCCACAAGCTATGAACCCAAGCTACAAAATCAAGCTATGAACTTAAGCTATCTTCAGGACTGGTAACTATGCAGCAGCTGCAGAACATCGATGTGTGTGTGTGTGTGTGTGTGTGTGTGTGTGTGTGTGTGTGTGTGTGTGTGTGTGTGTGTGTGTGTGTGTGTGTGTGTATAAGAATTAAGATATTAGTTATTAGTCATAAATCAAATTGTTATCATAATAAACTTGGCATCTTTGTCTTGTCCCCTTTAATAAGATCCTGCTGGTTTTTACTGGTCTAACATAATTTGTATAACAACAATAGGCCTTTTAGAAAAATAAATCTTACAAAAAATGCAAAATTAGCCCCCCCCCCCCACAGAAAAAGTACCAAGATGGTGTAACTGGACAGGTGAAGATCCATGTCTGAGTGGGCAATCGGATGGAACTCATTATTAAGCATCTTTCCATAGCATCAGAGCTGAACATAACACCATAGAGAAGGGGAACAGAGAGACACCATCTCTTCCCCTAAGGAATTTGCATTTCTAGATTACATAGTAAATGAAATAGGGAGAGTTGACATTAGGCAAGGGAGAGGTTTTGATAAGATACCATATCTTCCCAAAACAAAATTCTGCATTAGACTCACTCAGTCTTAGAATCATAGAAAATTAGGGTTAGAAGAGACCTCAGGAGATCATCTAGTCCAACCACCTGCTCAAAGCAGGACCAACCCCAACTAAATCATCCCAGCCAGGGCTTTGTCAAGCTGGGCCTTAAAAACAATATGGATGGAGATTCCACCACCTCCCTAGGTAACCCATTCCAGTGCTTCACCACTCTCCTAGTGAAATAGGATTTCCTAATATCCCGTCTAGACCTTCCGCACTGCAACTTCAAAACATTACTCTTTGTTCAGTTATCTGCCACCACTGGGAACAGCCTAGCTCCATCCTCTTTGGAACACCCTTGTCATAAACAGATGGTTAAGGGTTAGTGCCTCTTTTACCTGTTAAGGGTTAGAAAGTTCACCTAGCCTAGCTAACACCTGACCAGAGGAACCAATGGGGGAACAAGATGTTTCAAAAGGAAGGAGGAAAGTTTTTCCTTTGTTTAGAGTTTCAGTTTCAGCCGGAGTGAAAAAGAAGATCAAGGAACCAGCCTCTTATCAGAGTAGTAAGTTTTAGAAATAAATAAATAGGTGTATGTTTATTTCTTTGTAACCTGTCATGCAATTAGAGGTAGAATCAAATTGGGTATTTGGGTATTTTTTTTTTTGTGTATCTAAATTTGTGCCCAGGGGAACATCCTCTGTGTTTGAAATCTGTTGTCTGTGAGAGTAGCTGGTATGCTAATCTCTCTCAGAGGGTTTTCTTTTACCTTTCTTTTCTTTAATTAAAAGCCTTTTTTCTTAATACCTGATTGATTTTTCCTTGTTTTTAGATCCAAGGGGATTGGATCTGGACTCACCAGGGATTGGTGGGGGGGAAAGGAGGGGAGATGCTTAATTTCTCCTTGTTTTAAGATCCAAGGGATTGGATCTGGACTCACCAGGGAATTGGTGAAGGAGTCTCTCAAGGCTACCCAGGGAGGGGAAGGTTTTGGGGGGACAGGGAGTGATCCAGATACTGAAAATTCTGGATGGTGGCAGTGATACCAGATCTAAGCTAGTAATTAAGCTTAGAAGGGTCCATGCAGGTCCCCACATCTGTACCCTAAAGTTCAGAGTGGGGAAGGAACCTTGATAACCCTCTTCAGGTAGTTGAAGGCTGCTATCAAATCCCCCCTCACTCTTCTCTTCTGCAGACTAAAGAAGCCCAGTTCCCTCAGCCTCTCCTCGTAAGCCATATGCCCCAGCCCTCTAATCATTTTCGTTGACCTATGCTGGACACTCTCCAATTTGTCCACATCCTTTCTGTAGTGAGGGGCCCAAAACTGGACGCAGTACTCCAGATGTGGCCTCAGCAGTGCCAAATAGAGGGGAATAATCACTTCCCTCAATCTGCTGGCAATGCTCCTACTAATGCAGCCCAATATGTTGTTAGCCTTCTTATCAACAAGGGCACACTGTTAACTCATATCCAGTTTTTCATCTACTGTAATCCCCTGTAATTTTGTTCTACAACATACAGTAACTTGTAAATAGTTCCAAGACATCCTAGGGAAAGGAATTCATTTGTCATATTCAGCCATGGACAAGGTCAAATAGATAAAGATCTATGGGCTTTGGCAATACCAAAAAGTGAAGATATGCAGAAATTCTAAAAAACCCTTTATCAGGCCGGAAGGATCTGGTTTCTTGGAGAATCAAACCCAGCAGCTGTTGGAGAGCTCTAAGCAGGACCTCTGTAGCATTCAGGTTTTGTTGAGATTCCACTGAGCTTTAAAGGAGATCTTACGCCATTTTATTAACCATGTTCCCAACATTTATCACTCATGTAATGATTTTACAGACCATCCTGAGGTTTATGAGTCATGCAACCAACTGTTGCAAATGAGATACACTTACATTATCTCCCCTTGAAGCCACAGGTCAGATTTCTTTCATAATGTAATATTTTTTGAGAGGGCTGATGTTTTCTAATATATTATATTAGACTGTGCATGGGAGCATATTTATGTCCTTAGAAAATCCAAGCAATTAATGGCAGCTATAGTCCTGTCAAACTGTTCTAGGAAGAAAGGTTTAAGTTCTTGCTGAACACAAGAGCGGTTTTTTCAGGGTTAGTGCTGCCACAGGCTGAATTCATCTACTATGCCAGGGGTCGGCAACCTTTCAGAAGTGGTGTGCCGAGTCTTCATTTGTAAAAGCAGCAAAGAGTCCTGTGGCACCTTATAGACTAACGGACGTTTTGGCGCATGAGCTTTCATGGGTCAATACCCGCTTCGTTGGATGCATGCAGTGGAAATTTCCAGGGGCAGGTATATATATGCAAGCAAGAAGCAGGCTAGAGATAACGAGGTTAGTTCAATCAGGGAGGATGAGGCCCTCTTCTCGCAGCTGAGGTGTGAAAACCAAGGGAGGAGAAACTGGTTTTGTAGTTGGCAAGCCATTCACAGTCTTTGTTTAATCCTGAGCAAAACAAATCCCGATTAAACAAAGACCGTGAATGGCTTGTTTCTTAAATAGACAAGACAAAGCAGCACGGGCCGAGGGACTTACTGGCCGCTGCTTCCAGCAGCTCCCATTGGCCCGAAGCAGCACTCCGCGGCCAGTGGAAGCCGCAATCGGCTGGACCTGCAGACGGGGCAGGTAAACACACCGGCCCGGCCCGCCAGGGGCTTTCCTAACACAAGCGGCGATCCTTTTGAGAAATTTTGCGCTAGAACTTCTCAAGTATATATATTTTTTAACATGGGCAAAACTATGTTTTTTCCCCCTTAATATAGTTCTCAGAAACAGCTGAACCATTCCCAAAAAATTCAGCCTGAGGCAGACACCTAGCATGGAAAATTTCAGCTTGACCAGTTAAAGCTGTAGGTAGCTGAAACCAGGGTTTTATAATGGGAAGCATAAAGCCACCTGAGCTATAGGCATTGCTACCAGCTATGCCTACAATACTTTCCTTTGCACTCTGTGCCTGATGGAATCATTTCTATTCTCTTATTTTTGTACATTACAACTACAGCAGACTCAACCCCGGGTGAAAGCATATTAATGACATGCAGGGGCAGCCCACAATAATTTGAAGCACCTCCTGCTTGCGCTCCTGATTACTCAAGAGATATGGAGGAGGACAAGGAAAAAATGCTTCATGAGAAAGGCAATACGCTTTAGTGAGAGAGAGATGAGCTGCAGGTATCCTCCTGAGATGAATTGTCTGTCAGGAGTGAAATGCTTCTGAGGATAACTTCATCAGGGAATTCGCAGCTGAAGTAGTAGCTGAGCTAGACGTTACACTGAAGTTTAATATGCTATCTATAGTTTGTATGGAGCAGATGCGCCTCTACAAATAAAATGAAGATCAGTAGTTTTACAGAGAGGAAAGATGCTGAAGCAATGAAGAGAACACTGTACCCTCTTCCTCTTCAAGGACTTAATAGTTCTAATGATGTTTATTTACTTTAAAATGGTAAGATGTTTCTGCACAAATAAGAGGGGTTTTTTTGGTGAAATTTTTCTGCATTGAAGTTATCTTCTCTGATATTCTGTTTATTTGGGCCTCTTGCCTGGATTCTGTGTGCATACTATATGGTAGGTATACAATTTTAATTGGCCTCTAATAAGAGCTTAAGCTGCTACCAGTTTCATTCCCCAGGGAACATGGTGTGAGACAGTCTGGGCCATATCCTGGAGAGACTGAGTTTTCTTGCCAGACCTACCTCAGTAAAGTTTAATTTTGTTTTGGGCTTGTTATGCTCTGGTATGCTGGTGGTATTGGTCTTGGAAAGATTTGCATGTATTGTATCACAAAACTGCCGAGAGTTATTTATTGTGCTTGATGCCAAACTCATGAGCTTTATAGTATATTTTTGTCTTGTCTGCTCTCATTTTTATTTAAGATTTTTTACTAATCTTGTATAAATCAATTCATCTCTGTGTCCCAAGTTCCCACCTGTAAAAAGGGGATAATACGTCCTTTCTCCCACCCTCTGCTTATTTTGTCTATTTAGAATGCAAGCGTTCTGGGGCAGAGACAGATTTTTACTATGTGGATGTACAGAACCTAGCATGCTTAGGTTCCTATTTTTGTTTTGGCCTCTGGGCATTACCATAAATACAAATGACCAAAAAAAAAAAAGCCTCATGTCATTTTTAGGAGGGCCCCTCTTGTATACCACACACACAGTTTTATCCCAACACACTTTGTTATACCGCAAGCAACTTGTACTGATTGTAGTACTGAGGATAGTGCCTTTAAGGGCTGAGTCAAGTTTCCAGACAGAGAGTCTGTGTGGGGTGCTGTGAAGCTCCATGTACAACCAGTCAGAACCAGATGCAGAAGAAAGGAGATGTTGCTAACAGCTTAACATGCTATCTCCGAGCATCATAGGAAAAACAAGGAGTCTTTGCGGCACTTTAGAGACTAACAAATTTATCTGGGTATAAGCTGTAAATTCTATAACCCACTTCATTAGATGCATGGAGTGAAAAATACAGTAAACAGAATATATATTATAGCACATTATAATTAGTATATTAAGAGTATCAAGGAACTAAGGCAGGGGTCGGCAACCTTTCAGAAGTGGTGTGCCGAGTCTTCATTTATTCACTCTAATTTAAGGTTTTACGTGCCAGTAATACGTTTTAACATTTTTAGAAGGTCTCTTTTTATAAGTCTATAATATATAACTAAACTATTGTTGTATGTAAAGTAAATAAGGTTTTTAAAATGTTTAAGAAGCTTCATTTAAAATTAAATTAAAATGCAGAGCCTCCCGGACCCGTGGCCAGGACCCGGGCAGCGTGCCACTGAAAATCAGCTCAAGTGCCGCCTTCGGCACACGTGCCATAGGTTGCCTACCCCTTGGTTGCCTACCCCTTGGGCTTGTCTATGTGGGGAAGCTAGTGTGCAGCAAGCAAAGATGTGAATTTACAGCTCTCTAGCTACTCCGCACTAACTCCCCATGTAGGCACTCTTGCTGGATGCTAAAAGTGCTTTTGTGCATGTTCGCTTAATCCACTTCAAACTTAATAAACATTAAAGTATATTAAGCGAACATGCACTATGTGCAAGGTACTATGTGTTTAGTAACAGTGTCCACATGGGGAGTTGGTGTGAGGTAGCTAGTGTCCTGTAAATTCACATCCTAGCTTACTGTGTACTAACTTCCCTGTGTAAACATGCTCTACAGAAAGATGTGGAGAAATTGGAGAGGGTCCAGAGAAGAGCAACAAGAATGATTAAAGGTCTTGAGAACATGACCTATGAAGGAAGGCTGAAGGAATTGGGTTTGTTTAGTTTGGAAAAGAGAAGACTGAGAGGGGACATGATAGCAGTTTTCAGGTATCTAAAAGGGTGTCATCAGGAGGAGGGAGAAAACTTGTTCACCTTAGCCTCCAATGATAGAACAAGAAGCAATGGGCTTAAACTGCAGCAAGGGAGATTTAGGTTGGACATTAGGAAAAAGTTCCTAACTGTCAGGGTAGTTAAACACTGGAATAGATTGCCTAGGGAAGTTGTGGAATCTCCATCACTGGAGATATTTAAGAGTAGGTTAGATAAATGTCTATCAGGGATGGTCTAGACAGTATTTGGTCCTGCCATGAGGGCAGGGGACTGGACTCGATGACCTCTCGAGGTCCCTTCCAGTCCTAGAGTCTATGAGTCTATGAGAATACCGTGAGTAGAAGAACGATGCAGTTAAAAGCCACGTCAGGGTTAAAACTCTCTCAGTGTGGAGAACAACTGGAGGTTTAAACAGCACTTCCATTTGTATCTTCAAGCAATAGTGCCAACAAAAAGGAAGACAGGTAGAAGGCAGCATTATGTCTGCCAATAACTGGTTCTGAAGCACTTCATGTGTTAAAAATTTTTCAGTTAACTCAGGCAGAGCAGGCAAACTATGAAACTGTTTTACAGAAACTGGAGATACACTGCACGTCACACAAAACTGTAGAAGGATTTGTGATTGATCTAAGGCTAAAGAGCCAATTTTGGGTAGTTAACCAAGTTCTTTATAAGAAACCAGATAGTGACTGGATCTGTAACAAGAACTCCAAGAGACTACCAGAAAACCCAGAATTAACCCTTGACAAAGCAATTAGAATTTGCAAAGGAAAGCACATTACCCAATCCTGAATGATGCTTACGGAGGGGTGGACAGTGTTCAGACGCTGTATGCATGGGAGAGAAACCAAAATACCACAAGAAAGAGACCTAAGGTAAAAAGACCTGTATAGCCAAAAGTTGAAGTCCAGCAAAAAACAGCACATCGAGCTGCACATGTGGTAGCAATCAACATGAGCCAAGACAATGGGAAAAGATGCAAGTAAGTAATGGATTACTTCACTTTGCAACAGATTGCAAGCACCAGCGGAGTGTGCACAGCAAGGACGAAGAGGACAAGGACAGCACCACTTGCTCAGCTGAATTCCTCATAGGAGCAACAGATAACACTGCAGCAGAAGATGAATGGATCATCAATCTGAAAGCTCGTGAGGGTGATTATTAATTTTCAATTGTCACTGGTGCAAAAGCCAAGGTGTTGCCAGAAACAGCATTGTTAGCACTAAAAGAAAAGCTACAGGTATTGGCAAAGAAACAGGGAATACTCAGGGCTCGCAGTGGTGAACTTATCCCACTAAAGGTATATGTGACATAGATGCATGGGTACATAAATTAGAAAAAAAGATGCTATTACAAATTGTACCAGGGAAACAAGCATCCATTATTGGGTTAAGTGTGTGTCAAGCCCTAGGAAAAGTGCCCTTTGCCCTAAGGTAGCTGAACAAGGAACTAGATAAGCTCATTGCTCTGAGAATCTTAGGACAAGTAGAAAAAAAAACTGAGTGGGCCTATTGGTCATGGGGGGTGAAGGGGGAAGGACAGACCCCTTAGTCTGGTGTTCAGATCTAAAAGAATTAAATAATTAAGTAAGATGGAAACATTTTCCACTACCTCTACAAGAGAAGAAATTTTTGGGGTGAGATGGCTGATCTCAGATATTTTTCCATGCTTGATGCATTGGTAGGTGTCCTTAGACCAATAGAGAACATGTCTGTCTATATTTGGAAGACATGGTTCTACGGAGTGCCATTTGGGTTATGTTGGGCACCTAAGGTGTTTCACCAGAAAAATACAACAATTTGTTGATGGTTAGAGGACACTAAGGTTTACTTAGATGATATTTTGATCTAGGGAAAAATAGTAGAAGCCCATGAACAGAGGCTCTGAACAGCTTTAGAAAGAACCAAAGATGCCAGGCTAAAGCTAAACAAAAAAAAAATGTGAATTTCATGTAACTAAAATAACATACCAGGGACAGAAGTTAACACAGCGAGATCGCAGTAAGGTTGAGACCATCATCAATATGCTTGCCCGAAAAGACAAGGAAGGGGGTGCAAAGATTCCTTGGAATTGAACTATGTAGGGATATTGGCACCTAATCTAGCTATCTGAACCAGCAACCTGAGAGCACTAGATGCCCTAGAGAGAGAGCACTAGGTGTGCAAAGATATCCAGTGGGAATAGGATGCAAATCCTCCTTAAGAATTTGAGAAACTGAAGGAATTAAAAAGCCCCATTCCTGAAGTACTGTTATAGTAAGCATAAAACTAAGTTGTCCACAGGGAGTATGGACACAGACCTCTTGAAAAGCATGGCCAAAACTGGAGACTAGTGTAGTGTGCATTGTGGGTGCTAACAAAAAGTGAGCCCTGGTCTACACTACAGGGTTAGGTTGAATTTAGCCACGTTAGGTCGATTTTATAATGGATGCATCTACACAAGCAACCCTGTTCCGTCAACCTAAAAGGTTCTTAAAATCGACTTCTGTACTCTGCCCCGGCGAGGGAAGTAGCGCTAAAACCAACCTTGCTGGGTCGAATTTGAGGTAGTGCGGACGCAAATTGACGTTATTGGCCTCTGGGAGCTATCCCAGAGTGCTCCAATGTGACCACTCTGGACAGCACTTTCAGCTCTGATGCACTAGCCAGGTACATAGGAAAAGCCCCGGGAACTTTTGAATTTCATTTCCTGTTTGGTCAGCGTGGCAAGCTCAGCTGCACAGGTGACCATGTAGGCCCCCCAGAATCACAAATGAGAGACGCTGGTTTGGATTGCTGTATGGGGAGAAGAATCTGTACAGGCGGAACTCCGATCAAAAAGCAGAAAGGCTAATATATATGCCAAAAATTGCACAGGGCATGTGGACAGAGGCTACAACAGGGACACACAGCAGTGCTGCGTGAAAGTCAAGGTCCTCAGGCAAGCCTGCCAAAAGACAAAGGAGGCAAACAGTCACTCTGGGTCAGAGCCCCATACATGCTATTTCTATGATCTGCTGCATGACATTCTAGGGGGGGAACCTACCACTACCTCACTGCTGTCTGTGGACACCTGCAAGAGGGGAGTCTCATGCAACATGGAGGAGGATTTTGTGGATGAGGAAGAGGAGGAGGAGGAGAATGTGCAGCAGGACCTTTTCATCACCCTGGAGCCAATATCTTCCCAAGACGGGATCCCCGACCCTGAAGGTGAAGGCACCTCTGCTGAGTGCACTCCAGAGGATGGCCCAAGCAACAGAAGGCAGTCATTCAAACAGTTCTGATTTGTAATGTGGCTACAATAAGCAATGTGGCCTTGTCCTTCCCTCCTCATCTACCCCACCCGGGATACCTTATCAGATATCTCCCTTTCTTTAATTAATAAAGAAAGAATGCATGGTTTCAAAAGAATAGTGACTTTATTTCCTTTGCCAGCAGTGATCGAAGGGGGAGGGTGGTTGGCTTAAAGGGAATTAAAATCAACAAAGGTGGCGGGTTTGCATCTAGGAGAAACACACACAACTGTCACACCATAGCCTGGCCAGTCATTAAACTGGTTTTCAAAGCCTCTCTGACGTGCAGCGTGCCTACCTGTGCTCTTCTAATTGCCCTGGTGTCTGGCTGTTCCAAATTGGCAGCCAGACGATTTGCCTCAACATTCCACCCCCCCATAAACGTATCCCCTACTCTCACAGATATTATGGAGCACACAGCAAGCAGTAATAACAATGGAAATATTGGTTGTGCTGAGATCTAACCTAGTCAGCAAACAGCACCAGCGAGCTTTTAAACATCCAAAGGCACATTCTACCACCATTCTGCACTTGCTCAGCCTATAGTTGAACTGCTCCTGACTACTGTCCAGGCTGCCTGTGTATGGCTTAATGAGCCAGAGGAGCAAGGGGTAAGCTAGGTCTCCAAGGATAACTATTGGCATTTCAACATCCCCCACAGTAATCTTCTGGTCTGGGAAGTAAGTCCCTTCTTGCAGCTGCTCAAACAGCCCAGAGTTCCTAAAGATGTGAGGGTCATACACCTTTCCCGGCAATCCCACATTGATGCTGATGAAACATCCCTTGTGATCCACCAGTGCTTGCAACACCATTGAGAAGTACCCCTTATGGTTTATGTACTGGTTGGCAAGATGGTCCCCAAGATAGGGATATGGGTTCCATCTATCGCCCCACCACAGTTAGGGAAACCCATTGCAGCAAAGCCATCCACTATGACCTGCACATTTCCCAGAGTCACTACCTTTGGTAGCAGCCACTCAGTGATTGCTTTGGCTACTTGCATCACAGCAGCCCCCAAAGTAGATTTGCCCACTCCAAACTGATTCCTGACTGACCGGTAGCTATCCGGTGTTGCAAGCTTCCACAGGGCTATCGCCACTCCCTTCTCAATTGTGAGGGCTGCTCCCATCTTGGTATTCCTGCACTTCAGGGCAGGGGAAAACAACTCACAGAATTCCAGAAAAGTGGCCTTATGCATGCGAAAGTTTCACAGCCACTGGGAATCGTCCAACATCTGCAACACTATGCAGTCCCACCAGTCTGTGCTTGTTTCTTGGCCCCAAAATCAGCATTCCACAGCTAGACCCTGCCCCATTAACAGCATGATCTCCAAAGCGCAGGGGCCCGCGGTTTGAAAGAATTCTGTGTCCATGTCCTCATCACTCTCATCACCGCGCTACCTACTCCTCGCCTGGTTTTTCAGGTCCTGGTTCAGCACAGACTGCACGAGAATGAGCAAGGTGTTTACAATGTTCATGATTGCTGTCTTGAGCTGAGCGGGCTCCATGCTTGCTGTGGTATGATGTCTGCACAGTTTACCCAGGAAAAAAGGCGCGAAACAGTTGTCTGCCATTGCTTTCACGGAGGGAGAGGTGAGGCTGTATCCAGAACCACCTGCAACAATGTTTTTTGCCCCATCTGGCATAGGGATCTCAACCCAGAATTCCAATGGGCAGGGGACAAGCAGGAACTATGGGATAGCTACCCACGGTGCAATGCTCTGGAAGTTGATGCTAGCCTTGGTACATGGACACACACCGCCAAATTAATGTGCTTAGTGTGGCCACGTGCACTCGACTTTATATAATCAGTTGCCCAAAATCCAATTCTGTAAAATAGGAATAATCCCATAGTGTAGACATACCCTTAAATGCACTTTTAAATTGCAGGTACAATTACTGTTACTATGCATATGCGTATTCAGCCGTGGTAACTGCAGGATCCCTTTTGCCTGCAAAATTTTGTACACCAGGTTCTAAAAATCTGACTCTCTGTTCCCTGCTGTAACATCTAGATTATGCTTCCTCCAGACCAAATTTTTTTTAAAAAAAGCCACATACCAAATGAGAGAACACAACAAATTTAGGAGACATGAACAGCAAATCCCAATATGCCCTTTTCTATTATGTGAAACAAATGATCTCATTTTAGAACCCAAGAGGCATAGAAGCAATTAAACTGAACAGAGGGCACACAATTACAGCTCTTGTTTCTCCTAGAAGAAAGAAAAAATGCTTTTGAAACAAATATGCTCATGCACCTGTGATCCAGGGCTGCTTTTGGGACACATTCCCTCTCATCAGTCACCCTGGATTCAAAGAAACAATCTGCTAGATGAGGTGAGGTGTGATTCTGGGTCATCACCAGCTTTTGGAAATAAAAGAGAACAATGACTCCATCTTACTGAGATCAGGAAAATCTCTCCTTCCCCACCATCGCACAAGTTAAATTATGTGCAAAAGGGAATGTTTTAGAAGCAACATGTCTCATTCTAAGGCCTCATTCCACATGGGTTATTTTGTTCAGTGGATTCCGAAAAGTTTTATTGGTTACAGGACAGGCTGAGGGCCAGCCAGTTGGCACAAATCTCTACAGCTTCTTCTTTACATCTTAGAGTTCCTCGAAGAATAAACAAGTTTTGAAAACTTGTCCTTTGTCCCAGATTGATCTCAATATTCTTTTAATTGCCTGCCATTGTGGTGTGCAATTTAAAAGAAAAAATATGTACGGCTAAAAGGAACGTTATGCAGCAACAATCTCAGATTCCCTCAACAACAGTCTTCAGTCCCATAGCTTGTAAAATGTTTGTACCTGAAGATTTCTGCCAGGTAAGTAGCAGAACACCCCAAAAGCTGAAAATAAAAGCTCACCGAGATGGCCTGGTATCTTCTTCACAACTATTTGTATAGTTTGGGCTCCAGCTGGAGAATGGGCTCTGAGACCTGGGGAGGAGGAGAGGTCTCAGAGCCCAGGCTCCAGGCCAAGTAGGAAGTCTTAACTCCTGTTTTTAGCCCCATAGTGCAGGACCAAGTCAGTGGACCCAAGCTCTGAGACTTGCTGCCATGTTTTCGATTTTGCTGTGTTGATGGCCTACAGATGCTTGACTCAGCCTTGTCTTTGGACAGCAGTGTGATTTCATCCAATTTTCCCAAATATTGGGCTACAGGGAATTAAGAGAGCTATAATAGCAAGTCAGTAGATAATATATTCACAAATACAGTTCCTCTTCTCAACCATCAGTAGATGAAATAGCTCGCAGACGGCTTAGGTGTGAACAGCTCTTGCAGTTTGTCATGTCAATCTGCTTATGTCATAGAGGTTCATTGGTCATTTTATTTTCCTTTTGACTAGTTCATGCCAGCAGACACTTGTTTATTTCTCTCTGGAAGTCTTTCCTTGGTGGAGAGATAAATTACATGGAGAGAGAAGGAAAGGTCACATATTCAAACACAGTGTCAGATTTGTTTTTAGATTGATGGAACTCGGCTGTGGCTGCCCCAGAAGAGCCATAGCTAGAGGTTTGCACTTGTATTATGAAGTAATTCCCTGAAAAGACCCCCTGGCAAGACACTAGCTTCTCTACTGTCTATCTGGTAACTTTGTAATCAATTTTTGTGCTTATGCACTAAATTCAGTACAATACTAGATCATAAGCTGCTAACTCTAGCATTTCTGTATTGCTGGATTTGATCAGCCTGCAAAGGAATGTATGGCACAGATGGGAAGAAGATATGATCATTTAGTTTGTTTTTCTATGAGTAACTTCCACTTTAGCGCCTCTTACACTGACAGCACAGAACAAATAATAAAGTGATTCAGCTGCCAATAATATAAAAAACAGGGATAGATTGTATTAAAGTTTCATACACAATATGCTGAGCTCTGTTCCAGAGTAGAACGCCCTCCTCTTATTGCAGAAAGACTCACTGTTGGAAGATATATATTTCAATATAATTTTTCAGAAACGTTTTCTACATCAGAAGTTTTGCATGCACAACATTGGTTATAGTCTAATACTGTTCCTTCAGTAACTGACAGAAGCAAGAGATCACATCAGTATTCTTCACAGCTGGACACAGATGAGGATGGGCAGGCTGTGACCAGCAGAAAGAGGACCAGGAAGAATTCCACACAGTTAGAAGATTCCAGTAGACACTAGCTCATCAGCACGGAAACTGTGGAAGATGCCTCCCAAGATCCAGCTGGTCCAAGGGAATAGAAAGATGTACAGGACACACTTATGGCAGCTTGGCCCAAGCTGTAAGAAAAGCAAGCTTGCCCATAAAGAGTTCTCCAACTGTCCAAAAATGACAGACAATCCTTGTCGGGGGTTCAATACTCTGAAAAATCAAAAGAACATTCTGCAAGGGACAAGCAGACAACAGTCATGCAGTCTTCTTGGAGCCAAGACATGAAACGTCACTCTAAGATTGGATAGGCTTCTGAAGTCAGCGGGCAAGGATCCCCTGGTGATGGTTCATATCAACACTAATGACACTGCATTGCGGGATATCTTGCTGATAATAGGTGACTTCAAGGAACTCAGAAGCCTGGTGAAGAAGAAGAATGTCCAAGAGATCTTCTCTGAGATACTGCCTGCCTTGTGAGCAAAGGAAGAGCGAAGACAGAAAATTCTGAAAGTGAACCACTGGCTAGGTATATGGTATAGGACAGACAGTTTGAGTTTTGTGGACTATCGGTCCACCTTCTGTGGGGAAAGGGAGCTGTATAGTTTGAATAGCCTCTACCTCAGTCGAAGGGGAACCAGCCTCCTAGGGAACAAGCTGGCTAGAGTCACCAGGAAGGCATTAAACCAGGGGTTGGCAACCGTTGAGAACTGGTGTGCCGAGTCTTCATTTATTCACTCTAATTTAAGGTTTCGCGTGCCAGTAATACATTTTTAACGTTCTTAGAAGGTCTCTTTCTATAAGTCTATAATATATAATTAAACTACTGTTATATGTAAAGTAAATTAGGTTTTTAAAATGTTTAAGAAGCTTCATTTAAAATTAAATAAAATGCAGAGCCCTCCGGACCAGTGGCCAGGACCCAGCCAGTGTGAGTGCCACTGAAAATCAGCTCATGTGCCACCTTTGGCACCCATGCCATAGGTTGCCTACCCCTGCATTAAACTAATAACAAAAAGGGAGGTAAAAAGAAGGTAAATATGAATACTCATTTAGCACAGAATCAAGGTGTTGAAAACAAAATTAATCAAGAAACAAAAAGGACATGAAGGGAAGGAATTCTTTAATTGCCTATACACTAATACTAGGATTTTGGGTAACCAACAACAGGAATTGAAATTGCTCATTTTCAAACATAAATTTGATCTAATTCATATTTCTGAAACCTGGTGGGATGATTCGCATGATTAGAATGTTAAAAGCTACCTAGGAAGGAGGAAATGGGCAAAAGGGGAAGAGGAGTGGCACTCTATGTCAAAAATAGAATTATCTGTTTCCAAGTCACTGATAACTTGGAGAAAAAAATTGTCTTGAATGCTTATGGATCAACTAACAGATAAAGCACAAGATGGACTATTAGTTTGCATCTGCTACAGACTGCCATATCACATAGAGAACAGGATGGCTGGCTCCTTATGAAATTATCTGTAATGTCTAGGCAACCCCCCCCCCCCCCAAAACAAACCTGTATGATCTTGGTGTTTTCAGTTTGAGTAGCATGTCCTGGAGGTCTCATGCTGACAATACTAAAACATCCCTGGAATTTCTAAATATTCTGGATGATAATTCCTAACTCAAAAATGTTATAACCAACATAGAGGAATTCTATATTAGACTTTGTCTTAACAGAAAAGGAGGAACTAATCACAGAACTAAAAATTAACTGTAGCTGAGGTATAAGTGATTGTGCCATCATCATATTTATAATGTGTAAATAGAATAAAATCCAGACCAACGTCTATACTCAATGCTTTAAAAGGGCTAATTTCACAAAGCTGAAAACAATTATGAGCCAGATCAGCTGGGAGGAAAAATTTAACCAGAAAAAAAGTGAATGTTAATTGAGAATTGTTTGTGGCTTTTTGGCCAACTAATAAAGTATTGTTAAAGTCCCACAATTAAGGAAGAAAACCATAATGATTAAAAACACTGGAAGTGGTTTAGAGGGCAAGTAATGTACATATATCATACACAATAAATTTTTATATAAAAATTATTTGTGTACACACACACAGAGTTCAGTTCTGGTGTCCACAATTCAAGAAGAATGTTGAAAAATTGGAAAGGGTTCAGAGAAGAGCCACGAAAATGATTAGAAAACCTGCCTGATAGTGATAAGCTACATAGGTTGAGTTTCTTGAGTTTAAGGGATGACTTGATTATAGTCAATAAATACCTACATGCGGAACAAATATTTAATAATGGTCTCTTCAATCTAGGAAAGAATGATATAACACAATCCAATGGCTGGAAGCTGAAGCTAGACAAATTTAGATTGGAAATAAGTTGTAATTATTTTTTTTAAAAGCAGTAAGTAATTAACCACTGGAACAATTTACTAAGGGTCATGGTGAATTCTCCAACATTGACAATTTTAAAATCAAAATTAGCTGGTTTTCTAAAAGATCTGCTCTAGGAATTATTTTGGAGATGTTCTAGGACCTGTGTTACATAGGAGGTCAGACCAAATGGTCTTTTCTGACCTTCAAATCTATGAATCCCTGCCCAAGAGCCACAGTGTGTCATTTAGAGCACATGATCTCAGACTTGCCAAATCCTGCTCACCCAGGCAAGCAGGAATCTTCAATGCCATTCATTGCTGCACCATGCAAACTTTCATTAAAAAACAACAACAACAACAACAACAACACATTTCAAGCTATTATGATTGAGAAGAAAACCTTAAAGGCATGATCTTAGTGCACTAGTTTTAAAAGTTCTTGAGCTGAGCCCCTCCCTCCTTTGAGTTACAATTTTTTGGTTGCACCCCCTTACCCCCAATACCTGCCCTCCCCCCTCAGGTTTTCAGGATGGGGGAAGGCGTATGCAATTGTCTCTGCAGGTGAAGCACGGAGGCGTTGACACAGACCGGGTAGCCTGAGTCAGGGGGTGGAGGTGGCACTCCCTCCCCAAGCCCTGCAGGACTGGCCTGAGGCCCCCCCAAATGTTCCTCTGCGTTCTCCTAGGGGACACACACACAACCAGTTTGAAAACCTCTGCCTTAATGTAACCTCCATAGCAGCACCTGGGCAGTATGGGAGCAGCTGCTGCTGTTAAACTGTCTGACTCTGGACCATAAATGGTGCTCCACTCCCTCCCTCAGTTCAACAGCAGTAAGTACAGGAGCAGAAGTAATGGTCCCTCCCGCTATATGTTCCAGGTTCCCGTCCCTTGGGCTCTGGAGGAGGGGAGGCAAAGGGTGACTGAGAGTTCAGGCTTACCTCTCTGATGTCCCCAAGCACAGCTCTGATGAGTTTTCCCACTGGAGAGAGTCTTTCCTGAGCTGGGCCATTGATTTAAAGTTTGTTGTTGCTTTGACCCGCCAAAGCTAAAGTCCTTTTCTTCTAAGGCAAACTAAAAAAGTCTAAGCAGAAAACAAGCAGGCCCTTTATTAGTGCTTTCCAAGGTGGAGGGGAGGGGTTTCTGCACCACCCCTATAGATAGCTCCATAATAGTTGGGCACATGAACCTCAGTTGGGACCCCAGGACAGAAAACTGCCCTATGCTAAAGCCTGGCTTGCTCCACTATTTCCCAGGGCCAGTTCCAATAGTGCCTGTCTCTGTTCAGGCCTCCTCCCCTCACTCCCTAGTGCACAAACACTTCTGCAGGGGCCTTCTGTAGCTCACCTTTAGGCCTCCTCCCTGGCCCTTTGCTAACTTCTTCCTGCCTCCTTCACCAGCTTCCTTTCAGTAAGGAGTGACTACCAGCCTTTTCCTCTGGTTCTAGAGCATCTTACAGGACAGTGCTGCTCCCACCTGTCCCTTCACCTAACAAGAAGCAGCCTGCGCTGAGATTTCCCAGCAGGCCCTGTGCTCAGTCACTTGGGCAAAGAAAGAAAGGAGAGAGCTGGATACTGAACCCCTTAAAGGTACAGGTCATCATTTCACCTACCTTGTCTCCTAGAGACTTGCCCATTTCCAGGGCAGGTTCCATCCATTTCCAGAGCCTCATTTTTTCCATCTGCCCTGGACGATTTGCCTTGGCCTGTGCAGTTCCTCCAGCCAGTGTACCTCAAAGCATAGGCAGTCTGTCCCATCAAACAACCCTTTCCTTTCTTCTTTATACATTTCAAGTTCTTCCCACAAGGCAGCCATCTCAGCTCCCACCCTCCAGCTTATCTTTTTTTGCTGGTGGTTTTCAATCCCTATTTTATACAAACAGCATAAAGTATCCAGATTAATTGACTAGCCATATTTTATCCTAGACTTCTCTTCTGTCAGTGCTGCCCCCTCACCTGAACAAATTTCAAGTGAATAGATTGTCTCATCTAGCAGGGATTACTATTGTAAATATTATTCTTAATTCCTTTTATTAACTGCTCCAAAGTTTGAGGTTGTTTGGATCCAGGGATTTAGGTCAGGGTTCAGATCTGGGGGAGGGTGGACAGTATTAATAACAGTAGTACTTTGCATTTAGATAGCACTTTTTATCCAGAGATAAGAGCGTTACTTGCAATAAATTATAACAGCAAGGAGTATTATTTTATGCAAAACTTCTTTCTAGACAACAACTGAAAGAGGAAGGGATATTTATATTAATGCATTGTTGCCCTGATGCTAAGAAGGCTGAGAAGGAAGAAAAGGAAAGGACGCCAGGGCTCATTCTAGACTAAGCTCTTCAGAATATGGACCTTGTCCTCCTATTTGTTTTATTAATCATCTAGCTCACTTTTGGTGTTATATAAATAATAATAAAAGAAGGGAAGAAAGAAAGAGACATGGAGAGAGAAAGATTCCTTTAGACAGGGGTGACCAAATTTTGTGACCTGTATGCTCCTAAAATACCATACGTAGTCATCATCTTTCTAAATTTGGCTTAAAGGCCCCTGAAGTAAATGTGATTCTTTCCATTCACTTCAAAGGACTTTGAATCAGGCTGTCTGGCAACTAAAGTGGCAGGGGAAACATGATCAGCTTTGGGATTTTATTGCTGTGTAACTCAAGCAACAAGTAACTTAATAAATAATAATCACAACACTGTGTTTCTGGAGAGCTTATTGATCTCACTGCATTCTACACACAATCATCGTTTATTAATTTCTGTTTATCATTTAAGAACGGTACAATATGTGCCATTAAAAACACAATGTTTGCAGTTTTACAGTATCTTCTATTCCAAAAATAGGACTATATTGTGATTAATGCTGAAATTGCAGATGGGGAAGGAGATTTTAATGGTGCCTGCTAAACAAGTACAATAAAAGACAATGGGTGGGTACATTTATTTTTTTAAATATGCATCATTTGTGAATTAGGTTCTGTTCTGGGGCCGCTACATAGTTGTAAGAACAGGCATCTGTAGCACATCTGTGTACTACTACTTCTCAAACTTTTACAATCCAATTCTAATACAATGTTTATTAGCAGGGGAGTATAGCCTGGGTAGTCTTTTTTTTTTTTTTTAATGTTTCCCCTTAGTGGTTTCCCTTGTTTAAACAGCTCTAAAGCTTTTAGTAACTCATAACTATTTTGTGTAGCACTCGTGTGGAGACTAAATGCTATGGGATTATTGGTAGAAAGTATCTGATTGATTAATCAATCCCCTACACAGAAGTATTTATAAGATGGAGAGACAAGGACCAGACAAATATGTTAAAAACAAACAGTTTGTTAAAGAAACCCAAAGGTGCCTAATTATACTAACAGTCTCAAATTTTCAAATATAGAATCTGTGAGCTTGCTTTTCTTGGGAATTCCTGCTGTCAGTCTGATTTGGGAACTCTAATGCCATCTCTTCAGCTGCTCCACATTCCAAAACTCCTTAAGTCTCAGCCTTGTCTGTGTTCTAGACATCTCTCTCCTTTCAGTCAATTACAAGTAACTTTTTCTCAAATATTTACACTCCAGAATGAGACAGATTCTCTGTTCTTCTTCACTCCCTTTGAGCTGCTCATGTGGCCCAAAGGGAAGGGAGATTGGCTGCATCTCCCTAGCTGAGGATTGCCCTGGTGTGAGGAAGTACTCTATGGGTGTAGTGCCAGCATAGCTGACTCCTGACACCACTCCTTCTGCAACCCAAGACAGGGGGCAGAAAGGGGCATACTGGAGGTGGGGAGAAGTGAGGAAGAGGGTAGAGAGTATTAATGCTAATGATTTTTAGCATCTATGCAGCACATTGATCTCAAGATTTGGAAACTGAGGTATAGAGGGGAAAAAGACTTATCAAAGTCACACAATAAGTCAAAGGTAAAGGTGTGTAAGAGTGTGTAAATCAGGTCTCATAACTTCCTGTCTGTTAAGCCAAGCTGCCTCCTCATATACACTCCCTGCTGGATATGTCTTAAAAAAAAATCCCTTTTAGGTTTTTTGACCAAGGACTATGTAATATTGCTAGTGCACTTTTTAGAACGCTGTGCTCTCAAATGGTCTCACAAAGCCACCTTTATCATATGTCAAAAAATGAGTAAAGTTCAATGCCTAAACATCATTCAAAATCACCAATAGTAAAAGATTAGCACAATCATTCTTTTTTGGGGTCTAATTACTAATTAGGCATTCTTCCATTATAGTAAATAATAAGTTAATAGTTATGCTTATTGATATGCTCTCCTGGAACTTGGAACACTAGATCAGAAATACCCACGTTGGGCCTCATTTAGAAACAATGACTGAGAAAGCAGAATGTTGGCACTGTATTGGATTCCAGGTGTTTGCATCTATACAGCTACAAAATTATCCGTAAAATAGTATTTCCCATGCAGGTCTAAAATTAAAAGTTATATATCTAATTTAGAAATTTTGAAATAAATATGGAACATTCATGCAACATTCATTCAACATTTCTGAACCTAGCACATTTATTGAAATTGCTTATTAAGTAAGGAAAATCATAATCTTTGTGCTAATTATTGATGTGACATTCAATGTGTGTTTCCAGACAACTTCTGATTTGTGACTTATTAGTCTATATATTTACTTAACATGAAGGACTAATAATAATGCATGATAAAGATTTGTTTCTGTTCCTACTTACGTGGATGGAAATCAGGAATAATTCCTTTGAATTGAATGTAGTTGAGAACAGAATCAGGCCACACAAAATCCAGAAATAATAATCTCTTTGCTAAGGGCCTCTCTGTCTTTTCAGCGGAAGTTACATCTAATCTTTTATTTCTTTTACACCTCATTTGGTCAAAATCTTGCCCTTGGGTTCTTAATTTCTAAACCTTGATTATGAATTCTAGGATACATTTTATTACTTTTTTGTTTACACTGCACTTGGTTTGCTGACACAGTATCCCTTGTCTTTTCAGAGTGAAAACAGCAGATGTAAGAAAGAGCAGAGCACGTTAAAGGCGATATTTACAGAAATGGTAGGATTTTAAAAGCAGAATACTGCCTCTCAATAGCATTTGAGATTGTTTCTAACATTGTCTTTGGTGGCTGTTGTATTGCTAATCAGTCCATAAGTATGATACAATGATGATACTGCTATGTTGTTCCTTTCTTTCACTGTTTCTCTTATTACTGTGAGACTACTTCATTATTAGGGAGAGGGAAAATTCTTATATTGCAACAAAGGAAAACTCAGGTGATAAAACTAAAATTTAGAGTCATATCATTTGGAAATTATCACACCCTTGATTTACAAACAGTGTTTCCCATTGACTGAGAAATAATAGCACAACATGCCTCTATAATTTTTCTCCTGAAGATAGGTGAAAATGCAATCACAGAATCATAGAATATCAGGGTTGGAAGAGACCTCAGGAGGTCATCTTGTCCAACCCCCTGCTCAAAGCAGGACCTATTCCCAACTAAATCATCCCAGCCAGGGCTTTGTCAAGCATGACCTTAAAAACCTCTAAGGGAAGGGGATTTCACCACCTCCCTAGGTTAAGTATTATGCAGTGTAGCTGAAGTCACGTCGGTTCCAGGATATTACAGAGACAAGGTGGATGAGATAATATCTTTAACTTGAGCAACTGCTGTGGTGACAGAGGCAAGGTTTCGAACCATACAGAGCTTTTCATGACATTTGGAAAAGGAACTCCCAGCATCATAGCAAAATGCAAGGTGGAATAGATTGTTTAGCATAAGTAAAAGCAGCAAAGAATCCTGTGGTACCTTATAGACTAACAGACGTTTTGGAGCATGAGCTTATATATACCTATATTCCACTACATGCATCTGAGGAAGTAGGTATTCACCCACGAAAGCTCATGCTCCAAAACGTCTGTTAGTCTATAAGGTGCCACAGGATTCTTTGCTGCTTTTACAGATCCAGACTAACACGGCTACCCCTCTGATACTTAGCATAAGTAGTTAGCACATATTAAGTGGGACCATTCACCACACTGGGTTATAACAATCTAATTCATGAATCCCCTCTTTTTGTCCTATGACTGCAGAGGTGTTAACGAGCCACTCTACCTTTGAATGGTCCGGTGCCAGGCAAGTAATCTAACCACTGGGCTAAAAGTTATAAGGCATATGCTTTTAACTTTAAGCAGTGGAGAGTATTGAAATCTATGAGAATACTCTCATCTTTACAGTTAAGCACATACTTTGCTAGATCAGGGCCAAACTTCAGTGTAATGCTAGTGACTTGAGCTTCTTTGAGGTTCACTGTCACTAGAAACTCTGATTTAACTAATAATTCTAAGAACTCACAGTGATCCTATTTTTTCAGCCTGCCTTTGGGCTTAGTGGCTGTTCACTCTCCTGCTTCTGGTATTTTATAAGTACATGTCATAAAGTGTAGTCACTTTCAGAGACATGATGTCTCTTTGTACCGTTAGACAGGAAAATAGTATTTACACTCTCCGCCTAATGTTTACATCTTTAAAAACAGGCAACAAGGCAATAATACTGAATTTCTTAATTAATGGAACATGACATTTAACTGAGCTTTTATATAAAGTGTGGCTACTGAATAACACACACCAGAAGCTGATTTTTTGGGGGTGGGAGGAGGTAGGGAAGGAGAATTATGTATTTTCCTTGGGAAAGGGAAAAGTGCTCTCATGAAATACCAGAAAGTGAGCATAATTGTCTGTAGGGTTCCCTCCCCCCATGAAAGAGGGCTTAGGGAATGCACTGATGGCTGGAATCAGGCGGCTAGGTGCCCAAGGTGTTTCTTACAGGAATGAGTTAGGCACCTGCAGAGGAGGTGTTCACCTTATACCCTTGAGTCCAGTGGTTAGAGCACTCACCAGGGATGTGGGAGACCTAGATTCAATTTCCCTTCTTTGCCAGAGCTAGAAGTTATAAGGGGAGCAAGCACCACCTTCTCTTCCTCCAGCTGGATTTTGATTGGTACCCGATGAGGAAGACAGCCCATGCCTACCAGATTGGGGGCTGCACGCAGCTTAAAAAGATGAATGCCTGTCTTCCCACGTTTTGTGAATCATTTTGGCACAAGCGAAGGAAATAGGCATCTGGACACCTAGAGTGAGGCAGCAGTTCTTATGCTGAGGCAGAAAAATAGGCACCTAGCGAATTTTTACCCTGAAAATTTAGCCACTGAGTGAGTTTTAAGCGCCTATAGAATTCAGTGGGAGTTTTGTGTATCACATGGGACTGGATTTAGCTGCTTAAATTCAAGATTTAGGTGCCTAAGTACTTGGTGGATCTAGGACCTAAATGACTTGCCCAAGATCACACAGGAAGTCAGTGGCAGAAACAAAAAATAATTGAGCACAAATCTGAGTCACAATCTAGTACTTTGACCACAAAAAACAGCCGACCTCTCTGAGCCGATACCACCAGCTCTTTTGAGAGCGATGGATTAAGAGCCACATAGCTAGTTAAGAACATCGGGGGAGGGTGTTCAGGCAGAACTTTGTGCCTCCTCCCTTTCTCTACCTGTGCAAGGCTGCAAGGCATGGGCAACCACGAGCACGAGGGGGTAAGTGATAGCAACCCTCAACATCCATATACACTGAGCAGTCAGCTGTCGTTTTGTGGGAGGCAACTGGAGCTTTAAAACAGCAGCTCCAGTTTCTAATTGGATTGGGGGTGTATGGGAAAAGTGCAGCAATGGATCTTTTCTTCTTTTGACAGCTCTCTCCTCCTCAGGACTAATACTGCACGGGGGCGAAGAGAAAACCCCCAACAAGCCAGAAGCACCGATCACACCTCCGTGTGGGAGCTGATTGCTGGGAGCAGCGTTTGCCGCGAGACCTAGGATTTCCCCTGCCTCCAACCTGAAGCGATTTCTCCTGGAACAAAGTCATCCCCCGCCTCACTCCACCTTTGCTGGCCGTTGACAAGTTTTGCCATTTGGATTTAATGGAGCTGGGATTCTTGTTACTCTTTGGACTTACAGTGACCTCGAGCGCAGGTAAAAGGGAATTTCTTGGTTGGCACACAAAGCTGGGGGCTGCAGCAGCCTCCCCCACAGGCAGCAGCGCCAGCGGCTTCTGGTGCGTGGTCAGTAAGTAGGAACCCAAATCAGTAGGTTAAGGTGGGGTTTAAAGGAGAAAACAAGCGAATCTAAACGAACGCTGCATGAAAAGAGACTAAACTCTTGTAACCACTGGGCCTCCTCGCACTAATCCTCGCCTGCAAATCGAACCGAACCCGAAACTCGAACTCCTCGGGTACCACCCTGGGCCAGGGGCGCTGCACCCTGCTCGTGCATTGCTCCTGGGGGGGCCCCCAAAGCAGGCACAGACCCCGGGAGCTGCCTCCGTACCTACCGTCCGCCAGGGCATTCAAGCCAAACTCAGCCCCTCGCCACCCCGCAAAAGCAATCCGGTTACAAGGGTGGGGGGCGCCATTGGAAAGGACAAGCCCCTGGCTGGGGGTCGAGGGATGGGACCCCCCCAAGCGGCTGCTCCCCCGCGGCTCAGCCTTTCTTCTCTCCCCACCCTGCAGGGTTCTCGCTGCCCGTGCCTCGCCCCCGGCCCCTCGCGGAGAGCGGCAGCGGCCGGGGCCCGAGGTTTCCCGCGCTCCGGGAGCAGGCCGGGGTGGAGAGCCCGGGCCGAGCCGCCGCAGGGGGGCTGCCGGCCGGCGGAGGAGGGAAGGCGGATGGCCCGGGAGCGCCGCGCCGCAGAGCCAAGCGCTGCACTTGCTACACCTACAAGGACAAGGAGTGTGTGTACTACTGCCACCTGGACATCATCTGGATCAACACCCCCGAGTGAGTGCGGCGGGGGCGGCACGCCGGCGAGACCCCCCCCCGGGCGCGGGGAGGGGCGGCACCCCAGCGATAGCCTGGGCGTGGGGGGGGGCAGCACCTCAGGGAGACCCCCCGGGCGCGGGGAGGGGTGGCATCTCAGACAGATCCCGGGCGTGGGGGGGCAGCACCTCAGGGAGACCCCCCCCGGGCGCGGGGAGGGGCGGCAGCCCAGCGAGAGCCTGGGCGTGGGGGGCAGCACCTCAGGGAGACCCCCCCCCGGCTGTGGGGAGGGGCGGCACCCCAGCGAGATCCCGGGCGTGGGGGGGGTAGCACCTCAGGGAGACCCCCCCCGGGCGTGGGGGATGGCGGCACCCCAGCGAGAGCCTGGATTTGGGGGGGTGCCACTTCAGAGAGATCCCGGGCGTGGGGGGGGCAGCATCTCAGGGACACCCCCCCCGGGTGTGGGGAGGGGCGGCACCCCAGCGAGAGCCCAGGCGTGGGAGGGGCGGCACCCCAGCGAGAGCCCCCCAGCAGTGGGAGGGGTGCCACCTCAGAGAGACCCCGGTCGTGGGGGGGGGGCGGTACCCCAACGGGAGCCCGGGCGTGGGGGGCAGGGGCGGCTCCAGGCCCTAGCACGCCAAGTGTGTGCTTGGGGCGCCCTGCCGGTGGACCTCCCGCTCTGCTGCTCGCATGCGGGGGGTCCACTGGAGCCGCGGGACCGGCAGAGCGCCCCCCGCGGCATGCCACCGTGCTTGGGGCGGCGAAATGTCTAGAGCCGCCCCTGGTGGGGGGGTGCCACTTCAGAGAGACTCCGGTAGTGGTGGGGGGCGGCACCCCAGCAAGACCCCCCCCCCGGGCGTGGTGGGAGGCAGCAGGTGGTGGCACCTCAGCGAGACTCCGGGGATGGGGGGGGTAGCACCTCAGAGAGATCCTGGGTGTGGGGGGGCGGCACTCCAGCGAGACCCCTCCAGCTGTGGGGAGGAGCCACCTCAGAGAGACCCCGGGCATGGTGGGGGGCAGCAACTCAGCAAGAGAGACCCCCGGGCATGGTGGGGGGCAGCACCTCAGCACAAGAGACCCCAGCCGTGGGGGGTGGTGTAACCTCAGCGAGACTATGGGCGTGTGGGGGGGGGCGGCACCTCAGAGAGACCCCCCAGGCATGGGGGGATGGCACCCCAGCAAGACCTCCCTGGGCATAGGGGGCAGCACCCCAGAGAGACCCTGGCAGTGGTGGGGGGTGAGCAGCACCCCCAAGAGAGCTGGAGGGAGAGCTCCCAGGGAAGGGGGGCGCAGAATGTCTGGGAGGGCTGGGGGGGGAGACTCTGGGGATAGGGGGAGCAGCACCCCAGAGAGAGCTGGGGGGAAGAGATCCCAGGTATAGGGGGGAGCAGCACCGCTGAGAGAGCTGGAGGGAGAGATCCTGGGTGGTGGGGAGAGCAGCATGCCTGGGAGGCCTGGGGAGAAGAGATTGTGGGGATAGGGGGAGCAGCACGCTTGGGAGAGACCTCCAGGAATGGGGGGAGCAGCATGCCTGGGAGAGCTGGGGGAGAGACCCTTGGTATAAGGGGAGCAGCACCCCAGGGAGAGCGATCCCGGGGATAGGGGGAGCAGCATCCTTGGGAGAGACACCCGGGTATAGGGGGACCAGCACCCCAGGGAGAGCTGGGGGAGAGATCCCAGGGATAGGAGGGAGCAGCATCCTTGGGAGAGACACCTGAGTATAGGGGGACCAGCACCCCAGGGAGGGCTGGGGGAGAGCCTCCCCCAGGGATGGGGCAGGGGGAGCAGCACCTGGAGTTCAGGCAATCCCAGGGGAGCTGGAGCTGGGCCGGAATGAGCAGATGGGGACTGGCTCTCCAAAGTGAGTAAGCCAGAGACATGGTGGGACGGGGCCATGGCTGGGGAATAGCCCCTTGACATGAGTTCCTTTTCTATCTCCAAGCCTTGAAGGATGAGAAAAGGAAGGGGATAAGGAGTGGAGTGACCCCTCCCCCTCCATGGGGACAGAGGTTCAGCCACCCAGAGTGAGCTAGCCTGGGAATTGGGTGCTGGGCTCAGCCCCCTAGAGTGAACGAGGCCCCTTCAGGGAGGGAGAAGATGCTGTGTCCCTGGGGAGTAAGGAGATTCCTTTTCTGGGGGAGCTGGGAACCAGTACACCAGAGCAAGTAAGGGGCTGAGGGTGCTCTCCCTTCCCTCCTGGGAATGGTACAGGAGGGCTGTAGGATGATCCTTGCAGACTGCAGTTGAAGGGATTCCCCTCAGGGATGGTGTGCTGTGGGGGCTGAGGCTCCCCGCCCAGAAGAGGGGAGAGTCTACAGAGAGCCGTGCACCAAGTTCTTGCTGCCATCCCTCCCCTGCATGACTCCCCCAGCTGCTACTTGGCCATCTTACCAGTTACGAGGCCCCGGACTGAGTGTGTGTGAATGTGCACCAAACTTATAGCAGCTCTTGTCCAGGGAGCTAATATCTCAGTGCAAGGAAGGCAGAACAGCAGCAGCCATATTTTTAGATTGCACGCTCTTTGCCCTCAAAGTGCCTAGCGCTCTGGAGGTCAGATTCTACATAATAATAATAAATGGAAAGGGTTGTTTGTAGCCAATGAACTATCCCATCGTGCCCTTTGTACAGAGAGATATATTAAAGTTCTGCTCTGAAGAGTGACTCTCTGGAGGTTCCATGTTTGTCGTCTCTCAGTGACCCCAGGGAAAATCTGCTAAATTAACCTGTAACAAGATGGCTTTTCTCAGTGCCAGCCCTGTCAACTCAATTGGGAGTCTTGGCTCATGCTTCTTAACAAGTTAGCTGAGATCCTGCTTTTGGAACTTGGTGCTGGATTTAATGACCCCCCTCCGCTGTGGAGAATTCATATGAGTCATCCCATTGAAGGCACTATCACATGAGGAAGGGCAATCAAGGGGGGAATCAAGCTCTTAGTTAACAATTCTGTTGATGCCTGAACTAGAATAAAATCCTCAACTCAACTGCACTAGCTTTGCAAAGCTAACAGAAGTATAAGTGTAGTAAAATCTCATTTGTCACTAAATAAGCAGAGAAAACTTAAGATACACTCAGGGAGCAGATTTGTTCAGGTAGACATTTTTTTACTTTCTTTTCTGTCCATAGCTGCACATTATCCATTTCACTGACACGCATATCCTGAAATTCCAGCATAATTCCAGCATAATTCTAATCTCTACTACGCTTTCCTATACTGTGCCTCAACACAGTCTTTCCTCTGACAAAAAGAACAGGAATACTTGTGGCACCTTAGAGACTAACAAATTTATTTGAGCATAAGCTTTCGTGGGCTACAGCTCACTTCATTGGATGTGAAGATATTTATACACACAGAGAACATGAACTGTTCTGCTGGTTTTTGAATGTTATGATTCCTGATGTCAGATTTGTGTCTGTTTATTCTTTTGCATAGAGACTGTCTGGTTTGGCCAATGTACACTTCAGCCTCTCTAATCACTCAGTGACAGACGTTAAGGTGGCAATTTTGCAACAGAAAAGCTTCAAAAACAGACTCCAATGAGAAGCTGCTGAACTTGAATTAATATGCAAACTAGATACCATTAACTTAGGTTTGAACAGAGACTGGGAATGGCTTGGTTATTACACTAATTGAATCTATTTTCCCATGTTAAAGTATTCTCACACCTTCATGTCAGCTGTTCAAAATGGGCCATCTTGATTATCACTTCAAAAGTTTTTCTCCCCTGGTGATAACAGCTTCTCTTAATTAATTAGCCTCTTATGGTTGGTATGGGTACTTCCACCTTTTCATGTTCTCTGTATGTATAAATATCTTCTTACTGTATGTTCCATTCTGTGCATCCAGTGAAGTGGGCTGTAGCCCACGAAAGCTTATGCTCAAATATATTTGTTAGTCTCTCGAGTACCACAAATACTCCTGTTCTTTTTGCTGATACAGACTAACACGACTGCTACTCTGAAACCTTTCCTCTGACAGTATCTCTCACCACTTTGTTGAGGTGCTGACAAACATATCAAGGAAGTGGTGGAGAACATCTTACAACATACATTGTCCCGTTAGGATTATGGCTGCTGATAAACTAAACAGAGTATCAGACACTTGTCTGAAGTTACTGTTAACTACACACAGCACTTAATTCTGTTACCTTCTTTGTTTTGGTTAATGTTTGCAGTGTGAAGTCTCACATACTAGAACAGGGGTTGGCAGCCTTTCAGAAGTGGTTTGCTGAGTCTTCATTTAGTCGCTCTAATTTAAAGTTTCACGTGCCAGTAATACGTTTTCACATTTTTAGAAGGTCTCTTTCTATAAGTCTATAATATATAACTAAACTATTGTTGTATGTAAAGTAAATAAGGTTTTTAAAATGTTTAAGAAGCTTCATTTAAAATTAAATTAAAATGCAGAGCCCCCCAGAGCGGTGGCCAGGACCTGGGCAGTGTGAGTGCCACTGAAAATCAGCTCGCATGGCAGCTTCGGCATGTGTGCCATAGGTTGCTTACCCCTGTCCTAAAAGTCAGGCTGGGAGGGGCTTGCATGTTGAACAGCAGGATCAATACCTAGATGGATTAACAGAAAGACCTAGTCCAGGACAGAGTAACACTGAGCCTACAGCCTCAATTTCTGAGCCTTGGCTCCTATATCTAGACTGGGGGCGCTCTGATTTCCTGCCTGAAACAAGAAGTCCAAGAGTCTTAAATATATTCTAAGGCCACGCCTACGCTATGAACTAGTGATTCCCTTGCTCACATACACATATTCACAGTACCTCAAGTATAAATAGCAGCGTAGCCATGATAGCATGGGTAGCAACAGCAGAGACTGGCTTAGCTGTGCTGGGTATGTACTCATGAGTTTCAGGCAGCTTTGAACTTAGCACAGCTAAGTCATGCCTCCACTGTTATTTTTATTTGCACTACTTCAATGAGAACTAGTGTGAGTATGTGTATGCGAGCAGGGGAATCACAGCCCTAGCTCATAGTGTAGCTGTCGCCTAAGGGGAATGTTTCATGGGCTGCCTCCTACTAATAATCAGATAAATCCCTGGAGGAGCCACAGCAATTGTACCTTTAAAAAGTAATTAGGAAAGAATTTAATGTATTTTTAGCTTCATTTAATGCACATTAGAAGCTGGAAACAAGGCAGAGGAGTCATCCCCCTGTGACCATCCAGCTTTCCATTGACCACCAGCAACTGGTCCACTGACCAGAGTTTGGGAACTTCTGCAATTTATCTAAACGTGTTTTTAATTAACTACAAGGACTTTAATTGGTTCAGAATAACAACACTGAGAAAAATCAAGTAACAGCAAAAATACATAAAGCTAATGCGTCCTGACTTACAGGCTATATCCAGCACTACTTCCTTTGTGAATGCACCAACCAATTCCAGCTGGAAGCACTGTCAATTGACAAGTCTTATTAACTCTGTAAATGTGCAGTAACCAGTCACCCCGGTCCTTGAAACTCCATACTTCACCACCACTGGGCTTAGTTAGGAATAATTTTAGCTAAATATTTATCACTCGTATTTAAACCAAGGCTTGACTGGTGAAACTTTTAATAACCAATAACTTCATTGTAAATGTTTTCCCCACGAGTTCCAAAACTGATTTGAACTTTTTGGGGTTAGATTCTGCACCCCTTTAAGTCAGTGGCAAAAGTCCCTTTTTAGTCCAGCAGGAATAGGATTGAGCCTTTGTCTTTGAATATAGCAACCACCTTATGGATGTGGGGTGCTTGCCAAGCCAGTTTGCGGCTCTCATCAGTCATGTGCAGAGCCCTCAGCCTACCATCAATTCTGGTCAGAGGCAGGGTGGATTTGATTAAACCCTAGTCAGGAAGACTCGATTTAATCATGTATTTCTACATAAAAGTGTATTCTTGTTGATTGTTGTAACCTTAATACATATTCTTCACAACTCAGAGATAGATGAGACCCACACTGGGTCTCTTATGACTTGCTGCATTAAAGGTTTCCCTTCTAGTGAGAGAATAGTATGGTAGATCTTAAATCAGTGCAGGCTACACTCAGAAAGAGCTGAAGACTTCTGGAATATGCTGCTCAAACAGTTTCACTTTTGTTTCTATTGCTTGTCTCTCCCTTTTCACATTTATCTCCAGACTTCCATTCCTTGTCCAGATGTATTCTGCTCCCAACAATGTTCTATTCATTGAACTTTTTAGATTTGCACTTTTAGAGAGAGGTAAAGGATTGACTCTGTGTACACAAATTTGCAGAGGGACAATAGGGTTGAGGTTTGTTATTTTTCACCTCTCTCTCTATATTTATTTTAAATTTTTTTTGCTGTTAACAAGCATGTTACTTCTGGACACATAAATCCACAGTTTGAGAATGGCAAAACTAAGCATTTCTGATAGTATCTTCTAGACTGAGCACTGAGTCCCATTGGGTAGATAGAAAGATTAACCTAAATAATCTATACAGAAGCCCCTAGAACCCCATAAAATTGGTTCCCTAATCCATGAACTATTGGAACTCATTTACAAAACTTTTCTTAAACATTACATGAATATATTGTCTCATACTATAGAATTTTAATTTATAATCCCTATTCCATTGTGATGTATCTTAATTAGAACTATCTTTAGATAGGGTTTTTTCCCTAAAAAACGTTTTTATCAAAAAATCCAATTTAAATTTAAAAAAATCCGATTTTTTTAAATTAAAAAAAAATTGATTTTTATCCACCCTGGTCAGAGGGTAGTTGTTAGTGATGCATGACGTTGTCTGTCTTTGGCCACAGCTGTATGAATCCTGGATGCACATTGACCCTGGCCCATTTGAAATCAATTCAGAAGGACCCGTGAGTGACATAGCAAATCAAAACCAAGTACAGTACATGCATATTTGGCTCAGTTCTAAGGGACAGTCGTGCAACATTGATAGTGTAGGAGAGTGAAGTAGGAGAATTCTATTTTTTTTTTCACTTGAACTTTTTTTCCCCTGTGAGGAGAGCAGCAAATGGAGGAAAGGTTTAGGGTAGAAGTTTGTATTTTTAAAAATTAAAGGATTTGATTAATAATTTTAGGAAGTGTATGATTTCAGTGTAAACACCCATATTATGCTTCATTTGCATTGATTTACTAGTCCGTCAGGGTAGGTTTTTTTTAAATTTACACTTTTCATACTATATTTCTTAAACTTCTTGTCTGGATGATATATTATTTTCAACTGAATAAATTAAAAATATCCACTAATCTGAAGTCCTCATTGTGAACCCAGTGCATGTGTGAGTTTTGGCTTGACCCTGAGGAATATTGAAACCCAGAGTGCTTATTTTTAAATCAGTATTTGAATCTTTGCCTCTATTGACACGTTAAAACAAGTATAAATGTTGAAACGTTCAGTTAAAAAAAATAACCTAGTCAAATAGTTTGAACAGAACCTGATCCCAGTCATTACTCATGCAAGTAATGCCATTGAGCTCAATGGGATTATTCAGGGTAGGTTTTCAGGGTCAAGCTCTTATTTTTGAAAGACTGATTTACTGGTGAAATCTAATCATATGGTTTTCATTTCAGAGTAGAGAAGGACAATTTACAGTAATGAGACAGGATTCAAACAGACCAGTCTTTTGATAAGATGACTTTTGCTGTGACAATAACATAAGCACTTTCACTGCATAATTGTCCAGAAAGTAAACTCACTCAAGGACTGGCTCTCCACTGTGTTACACTGGTGTAAAAACTAGTGAATTTGCATTCAAGTCCAAGGAGTTCCTCCAATATAAATTGGTATAATGGAGTGGGAAAATCAGGCTCTCCTGCTTGTATTAAAATGTCCAGGAAGTCCCACAACACTGCCCTGGGTACGGATCTAGCACTTATGGCTTTCAGTATGAGAGCTGATTTCTGACTTTAGCAGAGCTGTCAAGTTTTATGCAGCTGGATATGAAGTTTTATGAATGAGTTATGAACATTTTCTAATATTTGCATCTGAGCATAAACTTGAGTTTATGGTCAGCATACTGCGTCCCAAATGCAGTGACAGGTAGGCCGTGAAGCTGCATAAAACTTAGCAGCTGGCGTGGATGGGAGCTAGTTTGGGTGGGTGCTAGAAGGGGTGTGAATTAGTGGGAGCTGGGGTTGCTGGAATCAGGGGGTGCACAGTACAGTTTGGGGGAATGTTAGCTGGCTACTCCAAGGGTGGGTTGGGTGGCTGGAGTCTCCCAGGGATTGGCTGTACTCTGGCAGGAGCGCTTGGTGCCTGTACTGAACCCACTCACCTTCTGTCCCACCTAGCAGACCTCCTGTTGCTTGAGCCTTTCCCGACCTCCTCCAGCAGAGAGAACACCTAGAGGGGAGACAGAGGGTATGTCTACATCTAAAATTTTGCAGCGCTGGTTGTTACAGCTGTATTAGTACAGCTGTATAGGACCAGCACTGCAGAGTGGCCACACTTACAGCAACCAGCGCTGCAAGTGGTGTTAGATGTGGCCACACTGCAGCGCTGTTGGGCGGCTTCAAGGGGGGTTCGGGGAACGCGAGAGCAAACCGGGAAAGGAGACCAGCTTCGCCGCGGTTTGCTCTCGCGTTCCCCGAACCACCCTGCAAACCGCAGGGAAGGAGACCTGCTTGCACGGAAGTTCGGGGAACGCGAGAGCAAACCGGGGAAGGAGACCAGCTTGATTACCAGAGGCTTCCTCAGATATGCTGGGATACCTGCTTATTCCACGGAGGTCAAGAAAAGCGCTGGTAAGTGTCTACACTTGATTACCAGCGCTGGATCCTCTACACCCGAGACAAAACGGGAGTACGGCCAGCGCTGCAAACAGGGAGTTGCAGCGCTGGTGATGCCCTGAAGATGTGTACACCTCCTAAGTTGCAGCGCTGTAACCCCCTCACCAGCGCTGCAACTTTGTGATGTAGACAAGCCCAGAGAGGTGGCTGCCTGCAGAGCAGGTGTCCCTGCAGACCTTGGTGGACAGAAGGAGTAACTACAGCTTTTGTTCTCGCCAAGGTAGATGCTTGAGGCTCCTGCTAGGCTGCAGGAATGTGAGAATGTCATGAGAGACAGAGAAGGACAAAAGATTGATGGGGTAATATATGTTATTGGACCAATTTTTGGTGGTGAAAATGACAAGCTTTTGTGCTTACACTGAGCTCTGCTTTTATCTGTAAGCTCAAAAGTTTCTCTCTCCCACCAACAGAAATTGGTCCAATAACATACATTACCTCACCCACCTTGTCTCTCTAATATCCTGGGACTGACACAGCTATAACACTGCATATATCAGAGATGTATGACACTTGGCACCACTGGCTTAGCTACACCCAGGGAGCTTCCACAGAAGCAGGGATGCATATCTGAGAGCAGATGGAAGGGCCGTGCATGGAGACATTGACCCTTCTTGAAAATACACACATCCAGTGCAACAAGAGCACAGCTGGGTTTTAGTGTCAGGCATATAGACCCTATGTCATGGTATAATTCCTCACTCTGAACCCTAGCGTCCAAAAGTTGGGGTACCAGCATGAATTCCTCTAAGCTCAATTACCAGCTTAGTACTTGTAGCGCTGCCACCAACCAGGAATTCCAGTGCCTGGTACACTCTGGTCCCCCCAAAACCTTGCCCGGGGACCCCCAAGACCCAGTCCCTCTGGATCTTAACAGAAGGAAAGTAAACTCTTTCCCTCACCGTTGCCTCTCCCAGGCTTCCCCTCCCTGGGTTACCCTGGAAGATCACTGTGATTCAAACTCCTTGAATCTTAAAACAGAGAAGAAAATGTACCTTCCCCCCTCTTTCTCTCTTCCCCTCCCAGATTCTCCCTGAGAGAGACAGTAATCCTAACACAGATAGAAATTAGCCTCTCTCTCCCCCCTCCCTCCTTTCTCCTCACCAATTCCCTGGTGGATCCAGACCCCATCCCCTGGGGTCTCACACCAGAATAAAAAAAATCAGGTTCTTAAACAAGAAACTTTTAATTAAAGAGAGAAAAACAGTAAAAATTATCTTTATAAATTTAAAATGGAATAAGTACAGGGTCTTTCAGCTAGAGACACTGGGAATATCCTCCCAGCCTAAGTATTCAAGTACAAATTAAAATCCTTTCAGCAAAATATAAATTTGAACTCCTTCCAGCCAAATACACATTTGCAAATAAAGAAAACAAACATAAGCCTAACTTGCTTTATCTACCTAGTACTCACTATTTTGAATTTATAAGAACCTGTATCAGGGAGTTTGGAGAGAAACCTGGTTGCACGTCTGGTCCCTCTGAGCCCCCAGAGTGAACAACAACCAAAAACTAACAGCACACACACAAACTTCCCTCCCTCAAGATTTGAAAGTATCCTGTCCCCTGATTGGTCTTCTGGTCAGGTGACAGCCTGGCTCATTGATCTTGTTAACCCTTTACAGGCAAAAGAAACGTGAAGTACTTTTGTTCTATTAACTCTTACTTATCTATGACACCCTACCACTGTGCTGACTGTACACCCTGAGCAGCCAGGCCCCCTGAAGTTAGTTGGATTGATCAGGAATATGACTGAGTAGAATGTGGCCCGCAGTGAGTAGTTTAATATCCCCTAGAATTCAGCCTACGCTTTCTGAATAGGAATAGCCACAATGTCCATAAGAACATTATATATGTAGTGTTTCTAAGTGGCCCTGTTTTGTCACCGTTGCTAAGTGCATGCAGCTGAGACAGTATTTGACAGCGAAACAGTTTGCTGTCAAAGAAAGCTGATCCGAAGTAGGTTTGGTATCCCTAGAAAGAGCATTATTTACTCTTAGGAAGTAAAAGGAGCAGGAGGCCAGAAGGATAGTTTTCTGAAATTTCTGCTTACTCACCTCTTTTCCTTTCTTCTCTTACTTCCTCACCACTCATTTCCCATCTAGGCTCAGCAGCATCTTCCACTCTCTCCCTATTTTCTTTCCTCCCCACACCATCATTATCCCCTTTGAATTACATCCTTCCTCCCTCACAGCCCTTAGTTCCTCCTGTTTTACTCTTTCTTATTATATACCATGCTGCCAAATTCCCTTCCTCCTCCAACCTCATTTCTTTGCCTACCTCTTTGCACAGAAGATGCTTTTAAACATTGTATTAACATATTTAAAACAGACTCTGGTTTTGGCTTCTCTGGCCCTAGGGAGATGATTGAGATTTCCTTAAAAACAGTGCTGGAGGTAGAGTGCCAACCCAAAGCAGATTTTATCACTTAACTGCCTACCCCTTCCTCCCCTGCTCCCAACTGTGGTGAGAAGCATCTTAGATCAGCAAGTAGGGAGGTGTCGGAAGGCAGAAAATTACAATGTTTCTAGGCTCTGACCCTGGAGACTCCCCATGTGAAAAAAGTGAGAGCGTGTGTCTGTCTGGACTTGTCAGTGAACTACTGGGGTCACTTCAGCCATCAGAGCATGCTGGTGTCATTTTGATACTGTTGTCTTGTTTGTTGGAAATGGTGAGAGCCTTAGAGAGAAAGGAGGGAGTCCTAAATGAAAGTCACAGAAGGATGTAGCAATTAATGTCCTTGTGGGCAAAAGGTTACATTGCAAAACCATTGTGAAGAGCTAGTATATGCTACATGCCGAGGCGATCTGTTATTCAGTAATAATGATTGAATTGCTTTATGATTCCGTGTTCTCTGTTAAGTGATTAATTTTATCTTGTTCCTGCAATTAAAGATACTGAAAATCTCTCAACAGAAGGAACTACTACTTTTTGGCAAGACCCACTGACTTATAGGCTCAATTATAAAATTTATTCATGAAATAACTTAGAGAAGAAACCAAAATCTTTTCTAGGTTACATCTTTAAAACGTTTAATGGCCCCTTATCTTTTGATGGGAGCTGAGATGTGCATTCAAAAGCAATGTGTGGTCCAATAAATAGATTTTATAGTGTTGCTGACAGAGTTATTTAAGGTCATTGGAGATAAGCTGAATGGGTTAAATTTGCCTGGGTCACTGCAATGATGTCAGTAAAAGAACAAGAGGTGACTTGATTACAATGTAAAAGTGCCTTCATGCAGAAAAAATACAAGATACTGAAAGGATTATTAAGGTAGCAGAGAAATACATAACAAGAACCAATGGCTGGAAGTTAAAAGTAGACAAATTCATATTAGACAAATTCATATTTTTCATTGCGTGAAGCGTTCAAATCCAGGAAGATTATGCATTATTCAAACACAAGTTACTGGCTTGGTGCAGGAGTAACTGGATGAAATTCTGTCTTGTGGTTATACAGGAAGTCAGACTAGATTATCTAATGGTCCTTCATACTTTAAAATATGAATTTATGGATTGGATGGGTACAGGTAAAGGCAGAATTTGGCCTAATATTTCTGTGCTGGCTGTCCAGTTCTGAACTTCTGTACTTATCCAGATATCTCCTCCAGGGCTGGAAGAGTGCAAACATAGCCCAGTGGTCTGCCTCTTAGTTTTCAGGATGGGTTGGCAGAGGATGAGGCGAGCAGCATCTCACAAACATAGGCCTTGGCTACACTCACACTTTACAGCGCTGCAACTGGGGTGTGAAAAAACACACCCCTGAGCGCTGCAAGATACAGCGCTGTAAAGCGTCAGTGTAATCAGGCAGCAGCACTGGGAGCGCGGCTCCCAGCACTGCACGCTACACCCGTAAAGGGATGTGGTTTACATGCAGCGCTGGGAGAGCTCTCTCCCAGCGCTGCCGCTCTGACTACAGTCACACTTCAAAGCGCTGCCGCGGCAGCGCTCCCGCAGCGCTGCCGGGGTAGCGCTTTGAAATTCCAAATGTAGCCATACCCACAGTGAAACATTCTTGTCACTGAATAACGGACACACATACTGAATCCAACAATATTAATGAATCAGATATTTCAGATTTTGACTGCCATGTAAGAGTATGATGTGTGCTCGGCAGACAGCTCCAGCCAGTTTTCCTATTAAATTATGCGCTCCTGAGTTGGCAGGATGGAACCCACCTCTAGGGCTGAGAAAGGGTAGTTGGGTATTCGCTTTCCATGCATATTCAGGCCTTTGGTCTCTTTGCTGAAACTGTCATCCGGCTTGTTGTGGGAGTGGACACTAGGTGTCAGACTGACAACAGCCACTGATTCCACCTACAGTAGGCCACTAATACCCACCAGAGATTAATCACCTTAATTCACTACTGACTTAGGTCAGCTTCAAAATGCTTTATTATTATTTATTCTTCTAATGGCTCTCTTTACTTCTTACTGGGTTTTGTTTTGGTATAAAGATGGCTATTTGTGTATGGAAGATTTGCCACTGCATTGCATTTACCTGTATCAGGTTTCGGCAGACCCTATTCATATGCTCATTTGAGTCTGTTAGAGAGACAGGGTGGGTGTAAAAAGCAACAAAGAGTCCTGTGGCACCTTAAAGACTAACAGATGTATTGGAGCATAAGCTTTTGTGGGTGAATGCCCACTTCATCAGACGCATATAGAGCTGAAGAAGAGCTCTGTGTAGTTCAAAAACTTCTCTCTCTCACCAACAGAAGTTGGTCCATCAAAAGATACTACCTCACCGACTGTATCTCTCTAATATCCTGGGACTAATACAGCTACAACCACACTGCAAACAAGTCTGTGGGAGTTTTCCCTGGGTATGCTCAGCAAGGATCATGTTACCCGTCTGCATGTGTGTATCCTAATATAGATTGTATGACAGAAACAGAAAGATTAAAGGAGAATAAACCTCACAAGCTATTAAAAGTAAATAAAGAAGAGATCATGGATTATGGTCATACCTACTGGTAAAACTGCAGGCAAAACACTAGATAAGCCTTTCTGGAATCCACTAGTTCCTTTTGACTGACTGGAGACTGTCCTTTTTTGTTTTTCTTTTCTTTTTGTTATCTTCAGTTAGAAATTGTTGAAAAAAAACAAGCTAAAATATAAGTTGAACAGTTCTTTTTTGTAAATTCCTAACCACAAAAATTGCAAAATTTTGAATGCATGGATTCTGAACAAATGTTCCCTTTCAAAACAGGCATGTTTCAAATTAAGACAGATTTATTAAATATAATAAATTATCACTTTATAATTGGATTATATCATTGCTATCTTTTATGTCACACACATTGGCTAGATTTTTAGGGCCCAGTTTCATGTTATTTCATGTGAGCAATTGTGCATGAGCAAGGTGTGCCTAATTTGCATATGCAGTTGTTGTAGTGGTATGCAAAATTGCACCTGATTTTACTGCAATAAACAGTGGTGTTAGTTGTGAGCTTTTTTCTCATTTGAGGGACAAGGAATTTCCATCCCCTACATTATTTAAACCAAGTAGGGCCGTTTTTGTTTGTTGATTTAAAAAAAGATCTGTACTTGTTCAAATCCATTACTTAAAATTAGTATTACTCTAACTCTTTTTCTCCTTCCCATTGCTGGAAGCTGTTTGAGCTGCATCTGTTTGCAACTTTGCAATAACATGATTATGAGACCCTGCGAGACAGAAATTATTTCTCATGCCTTGATTTTGGACCTTTGTCGTTGGGGGGGGGGGTGAAAGACATAAAAATTTGCTGATCCCTCTCATATGGTGCCCTGATGTGTTATAGTATAGGAAACAAATGATGATGAGATATGTTTATAGTTTAGGACTTTTGTAATCCCTGCCCAAGAAACTTAAGATTTCCAAAGTAGTTTTTGGTCTCCTGGATTCAGACTCAGCTTTATCCAGTTTACACTTTCAGCATCTCAGTCACGGCATGAGAGCCTCTTCTTTAGCAAACTCTGTTTAGAGTACATAATCTCACAGCAACATTTATTGCAAAGCTTCTAAAGCTTTATGGGCCCCTCTAAATATAGGCACCACGTTCAGTGATTTCCTTGTAAAGCTGGACAATGTAACTGCATGGTTAGGCTGCTAGTGTGCAGAGACCACTGCCAATAATACTCACCAATATTGTATCATTGTTTCCCTACACTCCTTCATCTGTTTATATCCATCTGTTGACTCTTGTCTTCTATTCAGACTGTAACCATAGTTGTTGGAACTGGGGGTGCTACCGCACCCCCTGGCTTGAAGTGGTTTCCATTATATACAAGGTTTACAGTTTGGTTCAATGGCTCTCAGCACCCTCCACTGTAAAAATTGTTCCAGCACCCCTGACTGTAACAGGGACCATCTTTTTGTTCTCTGTTTGTAAAGTCCCTTGTCTCTTTCTCACAGTTTCTGCATAGAATTTTTCATATCTTAAGCTTGAAGCAGCAGCCTCCACATCCTGTGTTGCGGGCTTATCCCCTCTGCTCCTTAAAGCCTCTTCCTTGCCTGAAGCTTTCCTGTACTGATCCTCACCAAGTGTGGACACAGGCCTTATGCTTTCAGACTGTGTATCTTCCCACCCCTTTGATCTAGTTAGATCAGTTCCTGGCCAATGGAGCTAGAGAGCCAGCCCTCGGGGCGGGGGTACGCACAGAGCCTCCCTGGTCACCCATGCATCTGGGGCAGGGATCAGCAACCTTTCAGAAGTGGTATGCCGAATCTTCATTTATTCACTAATTTAAGGTTTGCGTGCCGGTAATACATGTTAACATTTTTAGAAGGTCTCTTTCTATAAGTCTAATAATATAACTAAACTACTGTTGTATGTAAAGTAAATAAGGCTTTAAAAATGTTTAAGAAGCTTCATTTAAAATTAAATTAAAATGCGGAGCCTCCCAGACCGGTAGCTAGGACCCAGGCAGTCTGAGTGCCACTGAAAATCAGCTCGTGTGGTGCCTTCGGCACCTGTGCCATAGGTTGCCTACCCCTGGTCTAGGGGCTGCAGAGACCTGGCAACTGCTTTGGGGAGCCACACAGAGCTAGGGCAGGCAGGGATCTTGCCTTAGCCCTGGACCCCCGCTGCACCACTGACTGGACTTTTAATGGCCCAGTTGGCAGTGTTGACCGGAGCCGCCAGGGTCCCTTTTCAACTGCTTGTTCTGGTCAAAAACTGGATGACTGGCAACCCTAGCTACATATGGCCTGTGGGCCACAGGTTGAGAACCACTGAGCTAGACTGTAATCTCAGGGTCTTTGCGTTTTGCTGTAAAGCACTGAATATCCTTCTAGTGCTCTTGACATTAATATCACAATCGATAACCACTCTGAAAGATCTGGATTGACTGGCCTGGGAGGCTAAAATCCCTTCCGACTTAGGACGACCCCTTCAGGGGAAGGGGGACAGGGAGGGGACTGAGGCACTCTGACAGGGCAGTGTATGGAAGTTCACTAGTGCCAGACATGCTGTTCCAATTCTGAGATAAACAGAGGAATTTCAATCTCCAGGCTGTCAAGCTAGCACTTTCACAAGCTTAAATTAATGCCTCACACTTATTTCTGCCCTTCCCCACTAGCTTTTTGCAAACAATCAGTTTGAATTATACATGTGGTGGAGTGGAGTGAAGATCTGGCAGGCAGAACTTGGTTTTATTCATTTCACATACACACCAACGTGGCGGGTTCAAAATGTGGCTGCAGATCGCTTTGATTCCTGTTTTGGCTCAGCTACTCTTTGGCTGCCTATTTCCACCCAATCCCCTTCATTCCCCAGATGTTCCTTCCTTTCAGGAGCTCATCCACTCCTCTTTGCACTGCACCCAGCCCACCTACAGCTTCTACTCCCCAGCAAGTTCTGCTCTCTTCAGTGATAGGGAGAGAGTAACAGCGGGAGCTGGAGCGACAATAGCTGAGAGGCACCCGCCCTTTGCTATGCTCAACAGCACCACAGTTTGCTGTGCCATGAGGCTAAAGACAGGTTGGTCCGGAGCAGTGGGAGATCGTGAGGGATGAGGGAAATGCTGTTTTCAAAGAGGCAGGTTTCTCTGCATGTGAAGCTATGGGAATGTTATTTCATTAGGCCTGTGTGTGAGAGAGAGAGAGAGAGTGAGTTTGGGGTATATTTTTGAAACGGAAGGTTGCGGCCTTTAGGAAGAAATACACCTGTGTTCTGCAGGAATAAATCATCCTAAACACTAGCATAGTGCAATTACTGTGCAATCCCATAGCAGGTTTTTGTTAGGAGGATTCCATTCCTTATGACACACGCGTTAGTTGATATCTGTGGCATATTGGCCTTGGATAGTTCTACCGGCAATCACAGTGAACACCCCCCATCCCTGAAGTCAGTCACCTGGGCCATTGCCAGATTCCCAGAGATTGAAAAATGAGGAGGGTGGGGATGGGAGGAAATATTTATTTTCCCCTTGAGTGTTTGCCCTTTTGAATGCTAGTTCTGATACTTTTGTTCTCATCCTCCTGTTATACTTGCATGTTGCATTCTTATTTCACAATCTTGCTCTGTCTTGTCTGTTTGGATCTTACACTCTTCAAGGCAGGGACTGTCTTACTAAGTGTTTATACTGGGTTTAACTTGATTGCCATTTGGTGCTTGATTACCATTAGGTGCTATTATACACTATTAGCATACCCATGGGATCTCAGTGGAGTCAATTAAGCTTCATGGGTGCAAATGAAAGCCCAGAGTGGGTAAATATTTTCTTGATGCAGAGGTAAATTAATTAGTGTGGTTTGGGATGTCTAGCTACTTGGATTTCTTGTTGCCTTCTAAGGATATAACATATAATTCCTGAGTCTGCTATGTTTTTGGATGCTAGCCTAAATGAAACGTACTTTAGCATTCCTTTGGGACGCCCCAGTGACTATTCTCATGATAACTGATTTAGGAAACACTGAATGCATTTTTGCAGCAATGATTTTTTAAAAACACCTTGATAGAATAGTCCACCCCTGTATTGGGTTATGGGATTCTGCCTTTCTCCCGATGTATTTCTAGGGTTGCCAACTGTCTAATCGTGCAAACCCAAAGACTCTTGCCATGCCCCTGTCCCGCCCTTTCTGAGGCCCTGCCCCCACACTCCATCCCTCTCCTCCCCTCCCTCCATTGCCAGCTCTCCCCCACCTTCACTCACTTTCACCAGGCTGGGGCAGGGGGTTGGGGTGCGGGCTCTGGGAGGGAGTTTGGGTGTGGGCTCTAGGCTGCAGCAAGGGGTTGGTATGCAGCGGAGAGGCTCTGGGACAGAGTTGGGGTGTGGGAGGGAGTGAGGGGTCATGATGTGGGAGGGAGTTTCTGTGCAGGCTCTGGGCTGGGACAGGGGGTTGGGGTGCTAGAGGCAGTGTGGGATGCAGGCTCTAGGCTGGGGCAGGGGGTTGAGTTTCAGGAGAAGGTCAGGGGTCTGGCGCTTACTTCGGGTGGCTCCTGAAAGTGACTGACATCCCTCCAGCAGCGGCTTTTAGGTGGGGGGCCAGGGGGTCTCTGTGTGCTAGTAACTGCAAAAAAACCATAACCATAGGAGATCAAATCCTTTCCTCTTTGCATAGATGCACAAGTCCTGATATAAAGAGAAATCACTGTAGGGAGACACAGGAAGAGAATCTCAAGGGAGTTCTCTTTACACTTCATTCTTCAGTGTGCTGCATGTGAGTTACATGACTCTACAACAAATCATTAGATAATAATCTCTATCTGAAACAAATTCATGTGTTTGATGTTTCTTTTAACTCTGGGTGAAATCTCTAATCATATAAAGCGTAATGAGAAAAGAAACAACATTCCAGGACATCCCTACACTCCCCCACCCCCATTCCAACTCATTGATAAAATACTAAACATAGGCCAAGAACACATCCCTGCGGACTCCACTAGAACACTACCAGCAGAAGGTTATGTATATTACATCAAACTATTATTACCTTTATGACCAATTGACAAAAACCTATTTTCTATAACCCTATCTTGGTCAGCATTAATTTTATTATCCTCCTTTAATTTTTTTTTTTCATTAAAGGAGTCCTGTATCAACTAGTTTCTTATGTTGCCTGGAATTGATGTCAGGCCTACAGGTACCCAGGTTATCCCATTTATCCTTTTTAAATTTTAGCACATTAGCTTACTCTCAGTCCTCTGAAACTTCCCTAGTATTCCAGAACTTATTGAAAATCAACCATTACTGGTTTCAGAGAGCTCCCAACTCTTTTAAAACTCTTGGATGTAGGTTATACAGATCTGCTGATTTAAAAATATTTACCTTTAGTAGCTGCTATTTAACATCTTTCCTAGTTACTGTTGAAGTGGAAAGTATTTAATCACCATCTTATGATATGGAAGACCATTTCTTATTTTTCCAAATCAAGAATAGAAAATTTTATTGATCACTTCTCACTCTTCTGCATTATTATGACAATTTTACCACGTCCATCTAGTGATGGAACAATACCATTGTTAGGATTCCTTTGTTCTCAATATACTTAAATTCTTTCTTACTGTCCTTTAAAGAGTTCACAATTGCTTTCCTTATCAATTTCTATACTTCCTAGCTTCTAATTTATAGTCATTGACATCAGCTTTCGCCTATCTCCCTTTCTATTTATTTATATTTATTTTCATAGGTGCTTTCACTTACCTTCTAAGCCAGGGTGGTGGCCAGTGCACTTATATAGTCCACTCCCAGCACATTGTCTAACCAGGGTAACTGGTGACTCTAATCAATTAAAAATGAATGGAACATTCTGTCAGGTTGCAAAACATGTCACTGGTTGTTAGGAATCTGCTTTCTAGCTGGGAAGGAAAGAGATTCCCCCACACCTCTCTGAAAACAATGTTTACAACCATTTCAACCAAAAGGCTGTCATTACGCTAAAGGAATTGAAGTTCATGCTGTACCGAACAATAACTAATTGTAACCTCTGTACCTTACCATCCAGCAATACAATGTTACATTTTAGGTCTCAAAATTAAGTAAGTGTAAACATCCCCAAAACCAAAACCAACACTAAGGTTCCCCTCAGCCTTTCTCGTGCCGAATTTTGGTATAAAAACAACCTTCGATAGTTTACTCAGCACTTTTTTTGCCAAAAAAAATGCCAATTAGTTGAAACGAAAACTCTTCAAAACAGGGTTGGGTTTGATGAATTTTCCAACTTAAAAAAAAAACAAAAAACCTCAAGGAAATTTTTTTTTTGAAATTAACGAAATGGACACTTTCAAAACAAAAAAAACTCCAAGTTTTTGGTTCAAAATGACTTTTCATGTAAAAAAAAAGTTTTCAAGGGTCAAATTGCAACCAAATATTTAGAAATTATTGAAACATTTTGATTAACCCATAATCAAAAATTTTCATTTTTTTTGGATGGCAAATATTTCAGAGATTTCAACTTTTTGTTCTAATGCAAGACTGGAAAACATTTCAAACTTTCAAATATTCACAGGACCTTTTCCTACCCAGCTCTAGTATGAAGTTGAGCTCTCAAAAACAGAAGGAGCCAAAATCATTTGTCATTTTTAGAAAGCTTGGCCTAATATATTAGCTGATAAATCCTTTGCCAGGAGAGCTATGGTCTCATACCACAGGGAATAACTTGGATGTGTCTTTCCCATTTTCCAAAGACTATGATATGCAGCATTTATACATAATCCTGTCAAATGTGGCACAAATCCTGGCACTTCTTCCCCATTTTGCCTCAAAACATAATAGCAGACACAGCGTACGAGGAGGCTACGTTATCTCAGGAATGAGAGAAGACAAAAACAACACAGAAATTAAAATAATTCCTACCTGGAATAGAGGAAGGATCAGCAGTTAGTCATTTGAAGTGGCCATTTTAGGGCTGCCCAGATATAAAGGGCTAGAGAAGAGCATGCTGGGAAAGGCCATTTTAAAAGGGTGAATCCGAACAGAAAACTCCAGTGATAAGCAGGCTGCTTAAGGGATAGCAGCTCCAACTAATGGGCCTAGAAGGAGTTAAATTCCCAGATCTCAAGACCCAGGAGATGGGTGTGAGACACCCTGAAACTGTGTTAAACAAAGCCATCTGTCTCAGGTTTCTGGGGTGTTTGTACTGACTCTTTATTTTTGTTGTCTTCTCTCTGCCCCAAAAAATAAAATAAAATCCTGATTCCTTTTGATCATTCTGTGCAGCCTACGATTGAAATGTCCTGCCATATCCTCATACAGTGTCATAGAAGGATCTCTGACTATTAGGACTATGTTGCTTTTACAACATAAACTGTATTGCATTTGTTAGCTACTCAAACATTGTTCATCACTAAAGGTAAGCTACTGTTGTCAGAGTAAGTGACCATAGCACATTTTGTAGTGCAGTAGCCTCGATATTTACTTTTTATTTTACTGTGCTAATGCAATTATCAAAAAAGGGATTCCTAGTGTATCCTCTGAATGAGCAAGATTCCAGCCATGGGAACTTTTCCTCTTAGATGTCTATAGAGGTCCCAGGTTTAATTATTTCCATCAAAGGATCAGCAAAGAAATGTGCTGCCCATTGTGATGGATGTGATCATTCAGTTTGCCTGAGGCATAAATAGCACCAAAAGTGTTTAGCTTGCACCAAGGAACAAGTAAAGCTGGAAAAAAAAGGTTAGAGTGCTTATGTTTCTAGGAAAAAATGCATCTCTCTCACTCTAGGGCAGTCTCAGATACTGGGCAATTCCAACTAATACACCTAGTAAACTGAGCTCTATGTCAAACCTCTCATTCCCTGGACAGCATTAATATGCCAGTTACATTGAATTTGGATCTCGGCTACCTAGAGGTCAGTGGAATTACTCTGGATTTCCTAGGTGTAACTGCAATTTGGCTTATTGAATTAATTGTGGTTTGGACTCACTGGGATCCAGAAACAAAGATGTATAAACTCCTTTGCTTCCAAGGGAAGAAAACATTAATTTTGTGACATTCCAGAGTGATGGGGTGTGTGTGTGTGTGTTAGTTGTGAACAAGATAGACCAAATCCTAGTCATTGTGCCCAGCTCAAATAAATGGGCCTGGACTGGGAAACTGTAGGCTGGGCAGGTAGGCTGCAAATTGGGTAGTGGAGCGGCTCTGAATCCTCTGTGGTTGCTGTGTTCTCTCTCTTTGGGAGTCAGGTGGGAGGATCATGGTAAGATTGTACACCTGTCCTGTTGCAGATCCACTAGTCCCTAGTACCTCCATCTGTCCTGGGCATGTGGAGCTCCACAAGAATACTGCTCCAAGACACAGGCTTCATTCAAGGCCTTCCATGCCTATGGGCATTGAAGGTGATTTGCCTGCTTTGCCAAACATCTAGAGCCAATAGCCCTTTGGCCAAACTCTGCTTTTTTACAGCCATGCTGATGTGAATGGGGTTAGATCAGGGGTAGGCAACCTATGGCACATGTGCCGAAGGCAGCACGCGAGCTGATTTTCAGTGACACTCACACTGCCCAGGTCTTGGCCACCCCTCTGGGGGGGCTCTGCATTTTAATTTAATTTTAAATGAAGTTTCTTATACATTTTAAAAACCTTATTTGCTTTACATACAACAATAGTTTAGTTATATATTATAGACTTATAGAAAGAGACCTTCTAAAAATGTTAGAATGTATTACTGGCACGCAAAACCTTAAATTAGAGTGAATAAATGAAGACTTGGCACACCACTTCTGAAAGGTTGCCGACCCCTAGGTTAGATGGTCAGATGGGTGTCACTGCAATGCTTGGCCTGTTACCTAAATTAGTTACAAGTGTTTGGATCAGTTTGAATATAAGAGGAAATTGGGTTCTGGAGCTTTTATAGGTAATCAAAAATATCCATCAGGATCTATTTGCCAGTTTCTGCCCCATCATCCTACACCTATAAGGCCCTTTGTTTCATTGAAAGGTGTTTGAGAATTATTCTTTCCTCCTTCCCGTTCTGCATTCTCCTTGACACTGCAGGGATCTTATAGGTTTCAAGATTACTGTCACGTAGTGTGGGGGAGTCAGGACCCTGCACCCCCACTTCCTGCAATTCACTGTGACTCTCAGCAGCCAGTAAAACAGAAAGTTTACTAGATGATAGGAACACAGTCAAAACAGGGCTTGTAGGTACAGAAAACAGGACCTCTCAGTCAGGTCCATCTTGGGGGTGGGGAGCCCAGACCCCAGTGCTAAGCCTCCCTCCGTTTCCCCAGCCAGCTCCAAACTGAAAAACTCCCTTGAGCAGTCTCCTCCAGCCTTTGTCCAGTTTCCTGGGCAGAAGGTATCACCTGGCTCCAATCACCTCCTGGGATTAGGTTACGTGCTCAAGTATCATCCCTCAAGTGAATTCACACCCTGATATCCCAACACCAGCTAGTATTAATGCAGACAGTAAAGTAGTAAAACTCCCATGCAACATTACCAAGTTAATACTCCCCACTGCATCACAATTACACTCAAAGTTTTGGAGATCCCCCTTTTGTAGTTTGTCTGGCCTGGACTTTTGCCAGAAAATATTGCCTGAATTCATGGTATCTTAAATGAATGCTGAAGGGTTCCTCCCTTCCCTTCTCTTCTCCCCCACCCCCCACCTTATTTATTTTTGGCTGAAACTCAGAACTGCTCTCAGATGTCTGTTGTATTTAAGTGGCTGGGAAAGTGGTAGCTGCTTCTGAATTAACGATAGCATGACAGGCATAGTCATGCTATAAAAAGGAAAAGTAAACTTGTAGGATTCTGGCTGTCTGGATACCGAACATTCCCAAAATATAACTGGCCAGGAGCTATGAAAGTAGCCAGATGATTCATTCACTAACTAGTCGTGCAAATGTTGTATGCCATGTTCTGTTAATGAGCATCATCCTGCAGTCTTTGCTTGGGCAAAATTCTCATTGATGTCATCAGTTCAAAATCACTGTTTCATTGTTCCTAAACACACATGATGTTCTTCATACATGCATCATTGTGACATGTGTTATTAATTTCAGGAGGGGAGGAGAAAGTGTTTTTAGAGCCTGACTTTTACATGATGACCACTTCTTGTTATGCCTGTGATTTGTTGACACACAAGTATAGAAACCACTTAGGCATCTAAGGACCTGAATTTCAGGTGCAGTTTTTGACTGGTAGAACCTCAGGGCTGTTGGCATAGGACAATCCATCGAAACATTTCCGATCCACTCCAGTTAGCACATCAGCTTGCTTGTTCCCATCTGGAAGAGATGTAAAAGATTTACATCAAAGCGGTACTTACAACCCTGATCAAGCAATGAGGAATCCCATTGCAGTCTGTGCACATGCTTAAAGTTATGTACGTGCTTAAGTGCTTTGCTGGATTAGGGCCACAATGTGGAAAATTCTGCCTTTCCATTCTAAGGCATTGAACGCAATGAAACTTATGCAAAGAGGGTTACAATGCCAGAAACCTTGGCATCCTTCGTGAGCTGCTGGGGCTGCTTTTGTGCTGCCTTGGACAGACCTTCAGCATGGGGTAGTGGGTGGTGACTACGCACATCCACCTGCCATTCCCCCTTTTAGAGGTGGTGAATGTAGTGATTATACAGGTTACAGTAGCTGCCACGGAATGGCTCTGTTACCACTCCACAGCCTGGTAGGAGGATTTCAACTCCCACACAAGTCCAGTTACTTAGGCCCTGTGCTTAGAAGAGAAACCATCCCTAAATATGTAAGTAGCATTTATTAGCCCAGGTTTGAAAAGCGGAGCATCAATGCCTTTGAAACTACAACCCTTTTCCCACTTTGTCAATTACAGACAGGAGAAACCTAGCATGTACAGTAGGTCTCCATTTGCAGAACACACTGCAGCTACTAGAAGACTGATTCTCTCTCAGCGAAGCACTGTATCTATCACCAGTGTCCCAGTGCTGTAGAATATCCTCTCCCTGATAAAATTCAGTACAGCCCTAGCTTGTGTTTGACACTGGCCATAACTTGTACTAGTTCAGTTTCCCTCATCTTCACTGCTAGGAAACAAGCTGAACTGCCAGATTTATAGTGGTGTAACAGAAGGACAGAATTTGGCCCTGAGTTTGTAATGCTTCCTTTTTTCTTTGGCCAGCTTATCTTTCTTAAATTGTCTTATTTCCTCTCCTTTGTAGTAAACTCAAATTATCTTAAAATCATTGGCTGTTTATGCTGCAAAGGTGATTAAGCTGCAGGCGTTGTTATACTCAGTAGATCTAATCCATCTAAGTAGATGCAACTAAAAGTTTTGGCCCAGATACCAAATGAGTGCACAGCTCCCACTGACTTATCCCCACTGCCTGTGGAACGTGATCCCTTTGAAGTTTATGAACTAAACTCATAAAATAGCTACAGTCAGACAATACACACAAATCAATGGGGTTTGGGCCTGTCTGTGGAGCACAGGATCATGCCCAAACAAATTGCTGAGCTGGGTAGAAATCAAGGTCTGAACTCTGAGGCATCTTGCAAAATGCTCTGCACCAGGTGATGCAACACTCCTCAGTAACATCAGATGTGATACCAGACCACCGTTTTAGATTACAGAATGGGTGCATGAACCCAGAATAAAGAGGAAATGGCAGGAGAAGAATAGAGGTAGTGAGGAGGAGACTGGGTGGTTAACAGAGAGGCACTGAATACAGCACACAAGCCTGACTTTTTCCAAAATGTCAATAGCCTGAGTTACAGGGCATGGGAGAACATGTACAAGTCCCAGGGTATGGGGCCCTTTGAAACTTGGAGCGGTAGATACAAGCACATGATTAGGCACAAGCATGTGACCTACAAGAAGCCAAAAATAAAATGTCTTGCCTCTTAACCAAGGGCAGCAGATACGAACTCCAGAGGAAAACCCTAATGTGGGGTCTCAGTATAGTATTCAGGAAGGGATATACTTTCCCTTCCCAGCTGGTTGAAGTGGGAAAGGCCTTGGGTTGGTATTACCCAATACTTTGAGTACCTCTGTTCTGCTTTTGAGTTTGTGTTTTAGAAATAAAGGAAGATCTGAAGCCAGGGATGTGAAGAGACCTTTAGTTGGGATATAATTTTTCTATCCTCAGCTGGCCAGTCTGCACATCGGTTTACATACAAACTTTCATGTATGTGCGTTTTAGCAATTACACTTTTTCAAACTATGACTGACTTTGGCCCTGGTTATGGGGCATTTACTGGTCCTTCCAGATGAAGTGCTCTTGAATACATTCTCAAAGCTGTGAATACTTTTTCCAAGACGTGAAGCATAAGACACTAGTTTCCCCTTTACAGAGGGTAGGAAATAACTGCTAACTTTTGGGAAATGTTGACTTTTTCATGGCAACCAATTTGGCCAGTGTGAGGAAAACTTTACTGTACCTTTCTATTGGAATTTTTCTGTATCTATTCAGCATGTGATGGAATGCTATCTGCAAGAACACTTTTAAAAAACATTTTCCTCTAACACCTGTGTGCCATAATATAGAGTTTTCAGTTTCAAATCACAGCAAAATCCATTCCATGCTTTATGCATTATCATCATGCATATGCACATCTAGCACAATAAATGTACAATGCCCTATGTACAAATGGACTTATCCCTTACCGCCAAGATCTTACTGTTTCGCGAGTAGGTGCTCATCAGCATGAGTAAAGAGCTCCACAGTCTAGCCCTAAATAAGATGAAACGTTAAAACTAACATGCCAGGACAGCCTCAGTTTTCAGGCCTGGGCAGGATGAAAGTAGTGCACATCTGCAACAGAACTAGCCGGTCCATGTGGAAGGGGCAGAGTAGAGTCTAAAGGCTCTAATATCTTCTCTTCCCCAAGGACAGGTGAATGTCCCACTGCAATGTTTATGCCCAATGGGTTTCCAAGACAACAGGTCACTGGGGTGGGAGTGGAGCTCGGTACAGCTGCTCTGTTGAGCACTGTCCCTTCGGAAACCCGACTGCCTGAGGAGATTCCCACAGGAACTTAATGCTACTAGTTTAAGCATCAACTTCTGCTCTGCTGTTCCTAAGGCCCTTTAGAGGAGGTAGGAAAGTTGCCAATCACAGCACAGTTCCTATGAACTCCTACCGGAAAGAGAGGGGATGTCTTTCCTTTCAAGCCATTTCCCTCCTCGGATGCGATTCCATGTGGGCTGGGAAAGTTTTTACTCATTGCCTGGTAAGTCCACTGCAGCTCCAGCAGACAAAGCTGTGAAGACAGCACGCAAACAGATGATGTGTTAGAAGTGGGTAACTCTGAATAAATAACTTGCATTACTTTAGCGGATAGCAATCAAAATCTTCAGAGCTTTGTGTTCTTGCAGACAGCAGGAAGATATTGTTCTGCGCTCTCTGCCCCTTCAAGTGTGTACTGATGGAAAACTTGTGCAGATCTCTTACTGCCAGCCTAATGGTATTTAAGGAGGACAAATTAAACTGAGCAGTCCAATGCAATATTTGTCTGTCTTACATAGTTATTTACTCTCAGGCAGCCAGGCTTTGTTCTGCATTCCTCTGTTAAAATGATTTTGTTCTCTCATCCTGTTTCCTTTAGAAATAAGAAATAAGTTTTTCTCCCCTAATTTCAAGTTTGTGGGTTGGCTGGACTGGCCTGACCCTTGCATAAATCAGAGCTGCCTCATGCGCTTTTAAAAGTCCCATGTTTGGTAGGCTCATGGTGGTAATTCTCACAATAATTTGATTTATCACACCAGCTGCCAGTAGGCACATGCATTTGGATATTAACAGAATGGGCACCCACTCAGAAAAACAATGCAAAAAGCAATCGGCAATGCTAGTGCACATCCATCATTAATAATGAAGTAGGCAGATTGCTAGGGATTGAGGAGGACTTCTTCCTGATGTGATGCAGTGAATATAGACTCCAGTAGATGAGCAGTAGTGGAGTCATTTCACAGTCACTATGCTACAGCAGCTGGGCCATGGTTGCCTCCACAATTGTTGACCTCCACACCAGGGGGATTGTCCAGTTGATTCCCATATTTAGGGGTTCTGGGCTATGTCCTGAAGCCCGACACAGTGAACTGAACATACTGGTAACACACCAGGAAAATCATGTAATAAGTGGCAGTTGTGTCTGGGGGCCAGCTCCTCAGATGGTGCAAATCATCAAGAGTTGGCCCTGAATGTGTTTATTTCACTAGGAACATTCTACATAGTGGATTGAGACTGGCCCATACATAAGAATAACGACTAGTGAGAATTAAAATGAGCAACAACCTGGGATTGTATTTCTATTCAGATTTCAGGTACTTGGTATATTGTGATTAACAAATAGGGCTGCAGAAACCAGATTTGCTGTTTTCCCTGCTATTTGCTGCTGTCTATTAGGAGTGCATTTTCACATATGACATTTTATCTGCCTTTCTCTGAATGTGGAGTTTCAACCTGGAGGAGTTGCAGTCTGGTTAGGGAAGGATTTTCTGTGGGAATGTTGTGGCATGACTGAATTGTTCAGGAGCCCAGAGCAGTAGACCATTTTATTACATGGAAACAAATAAATGAACAGAAACAGATACTGAACTGTATCCAGAGTAGCTCCTAAAACTGTATAGTGTCTCTGTGTTTCTCATTACAGGAGGACTGTACCATATGGGCTGTCTAACTACCGAGGCAGTTTCAGAGGCAAAAGGTCTACAGGACAGCTTTGCAAGAGCACAGAGTCTTTAGATTGGTCTTTATCACGGTGCTCTTGTTTGGACATACGTGACAAACAGTGCATGTTGTTTTGCACAAGAACCCAGGACAGCAGATGGTGAGGGTCTTTGATTTCCTCTTTTAAAAACAGTAAGGTAAATTTTGAACATCTCTCAACATATATACAATCAGCTATTTCATTAAAATGAATTAATCAAGCCACACAGAACAAATGAAATTGATCAACAAATTTATTGATTCTAAATGAAATTCTCACAGATAGTAGTTTAATACTGCTTTCTGGATTTTTGTTTTAAATGACGTGGCATCCATGAAGTAGCAGAGCTCCTGTCTAGTTGGGAGAATACATAGGATAATTCAGAGCATATTTAATCCTACATACTTTTCAGACAAAAGGAAAAAAAAATCCAGAGCATATGCCTGTTTTCTTCTTTCTCAAGAAAAGTACATCATTTGATACCTTAAAAAATAGCTCTCTATTGGTGACTGACAAAACGGAAGTGGTGACACTAAAATAATTCTAAACTCGTTATCTTTTCTACAGTAATCAGGGGCCACTGAAAAAAACAGCAGAGAAAGAGCCATGCAGAGAAAATGAACATGCCCTTATTCATTAGCACAGAGGGTCCAGGCAGTTTCTGAACTGAGAGGTACAGTATATACATGCAAGTTCTACTTTATGCTAGATAGAAACATTAATTTGGGTTCCTGTGCATACAAAGATCTAAATCTTGCTTTTAGTTCAAATCAGTGAAGTATCGTGAGCCTAAATGAGAGCATAATTTGGCCGAGAGGTTTGTTTTGTAACAATTATACTGCATAAATATTTAAGGCATTCTCACAAGAATGGCCTCAGTTAATGCTGATGAATCAGCCAGAACGTCTAAGGGTTTAATCTTTCAGGCTTTAAGACAGATTTATTGGCATTGGTCATATGTTTGGTGTTTTTAGTGGTTGTTTACTTATGTTTGATTTTGTTCTATTTGCCTTGGAGCAACTTTGGACACATCTGTTCATGTATTGTTTCAGTAAAACTTAAGTTGCCAAGACACAGAAAGTGGAACAAGTTGGGTGGAGAAAATATTTAGAAGCAACAGTAAATCTGGTTTATTGCTGGTTGTGGAAAGGTAAATTTGACCTAGATTCTGATTTCTGTTAACCGTCTCCACCTCCACTCCCCAGTCCACTCTGAATACTAACCTCACTTGACATCAGAATAAGACAAAATGCTTTTAGTTCTGAGGTGGAACGCAGCAGCCAGTGGAACTAGACATGCCAGATCTGGAACTTCATACCTGCAGTTTTCAAGGGAGGTGTTTGGATTAGAAACTCCTGATTTGAATTCATCCTTATGATTTTGTTTGAGAATCAGATATAATTAGATTTTCAAGTGATTCACTTCACCCACAAATAATCTTGGATCCAATTTTGTACCCCCAGTTTTGCCGAGGTCATGGTAAGGCTGGTCTCAAAATCAGGTCCATATACTGCAATATAATCCAGCAAATTTCATTCAAATTTATTTTTTTTAAAGGTTTAGTGTTTGTTTGCTGAAGCTCAGAAGCAAGAATCTAAGCTACAGATCTCCCATGAGATGGACATATTGGAATGCTTCAGGCTGGCTGCCAATAGATAATCGAGCAGTATGCAATGCCTTTATTGCATTGATGTCAGTTTGAGGGCACATGAACCTGTGTGAAGAACTTTGCATCCTTTTATACTTCTCTGACGAGAGTGTCATAAACCATGCAGTACAGGATGAGTATTTGCATGTACCCTGGAGATGCGGGGGAGGGAAAAAGGAGTATTTAAACTTAAGCAACACAAACAGATTCAAGAATGACTTTTTACCTGGTTTTAAAAATAATACAGTAGAAACATACTGTTCCACTTAGTGCTTGCTGCCTGCGTGAAGTAACCAGTTCCAGCTGTATGCAGGCAATTATGATTGGAGAATCTGGTAAATTAGAGAATTGTCTGTATAAGAATTTGCATTATGGATAAACAGAAACTAAATTCGTCTCTTGCTAATAGATGCAAGCCTATTAGCCAATCATCATATTGTAACATTGTTGGCAGATATTTAAAAGTCAGTATCAATGCAGAATAAATATGAATGGTTAATATTTATTTCATTATAAAATATAGCAAGTTAGCAATATACAGTAAGTATTCAATAGGTTACTTAATTAAGGCACAAATTATTTCTGTGCTGGAAATAAACACATCTACAATGAATATCTAGGGATATACACTGTAGTTGATTAATGGAATTCCAATTATCCACCAACAAGAATCTGCTGAGGATGAAACTAAGACTGACAGATACAAAAGCATTATCTAAACTTTATACATTCAAAATAATTTACATCTCTCTCTCCTAATCCCATATGTGCTGTGCCATACATACCCAGTGCATACATTCCTGTTTGCTGATGGTTTTAACCCTTGATTCAAACCACTTTACTGAGCAGTTGAAGGATTGGGGAAATGTCAAGAAAATGGGAACAAGGACAATGTTGGTCCCTGGAAATTTATCATCAAAAGTGATTTCCTCAGCAAGTATGGACTGGACTGTTTTTTTCGGGGAAACAAAAGAACAAGCAAGAGGATGAATAACGCTTCCAAATGTTGCTCTTCGATATGATTTAAAATGTAAACAGAGGAATTTCCTAACTTGTGGCATTACTGATTCCTTTGTTAGACCTTCATACAAATCTTCCTAGGTGAAACTATGAGCAAATGACATTTATCACTTTTATCAGAAGATAGTTGCAGACCAAAACAAAAACTGTAAATTGAATATAACTGAACTTTGAGTTCACAATACAAATGGATATATAGGTTAAACAGTGGCAATAGACATTGAAACAAGAAAGGGTAAGGTCTCTGCCAAAAAATTATATATATATTATATATATGGATATATTTCATAAATAAATTATTAGAGTTATAAAGTGAATATATCTTTCAATTATCACATTTGTATCACTGTTTTTTACTTGCTGGCATGATTTTGTATGTTTATAGAAATGTAGATTATTTATTGTTAAAACACTTCACCTATGGCTTTTTGGTGTGGCTTTTTAAAAATAATATAACAAAGGGAATGTGTGTGTGTGTGCATATGTATATATATTTTAAATAACCAACCTTTTGTTATGAAAGCAATAATGTTCATTTATAACCATTTTTCGGAATACATATGCACAATTAGGAATGTGAGAATTTCCCATCTTCAAGTTCTCCTAATAAGCTGCAAATTAAGTAAAATCAAAATCACAATAAAAAGACCTCTTTGATATAACCATGAATTAAAAAGATTTAATTTAATCTTCTGTCTTTTCCGTGGCTGAATGGATATCTTGGTATAACCCATATCTGGTCTCACTGGAGTTGTTGGACAAATGCAGAAGCACTCAATCCAGGCTAGTTATGAACTCTGTACTCTGCCTCAGCCGGAAGATCCACAGACTTCAGAATTAGGCAATAAAGAGACCCAAGGTGGCTAGCACCCTACTGACTCAATGCTGCTCCACTGGTACTGTTAGCAGGCTCTCTCTGGTACAATGTGGTCAATATATTTGGATTCCTACTATTGTTGCTCCTAGGTGGGAGCTGGTGCAATTTAATTTGGTATCCCTACATGGAGTCTCACCCCTAAGTCCTGCTTGTCTTCTCGACAGTGTTTTTTTCCAAAGATGGAGTGCCAAATTCACTGAGTTCTACGCCATCTTGTAATGACGTAAACTTACACTTGCCTGTCCGAGTTTTGGCACTACACTGGATTTGACCCTGGAGTGTTGGGGGGACTGCTGTGCTTTGGCATCCGGAGAAAATTTACTGGATTTTACATCTGAATGCTCCCCTAAAATAGTTTGCTTTTGGGGTGCCCACCAACATGAGAATATCATTCTACCCAATGTAATGTTGTAATCATTGTGAAAATATCATCAGGGCCTCAAAGTGAAGAAAACAAACATAGTAAGTGAAAGTTATACCGAACCCAGGAGAGGCAAAAAAGCAGAGTCCTGCATGGACCTCTTCTGCTGAATCTTAGCTAATGCAGCCCATGCCCAAACACTAGGCTCACGCAGGCCCTAGAATTATCTGAGTTGGAACTAGAGTTATTCTACTTGAGAAAAGATTAATGGGCTTGACATTCAGTAAATAATAACCTCATGCATTTATAGCAAGTTTCACCCTGAAAGATCCTAAGGCAGTTAGGAAAAAGTTTTCAGAACTGCTTGGCAGCTCTACCTGTTCTAGTTGGGAGCTGCTGGATGGGGAGTCCTTTTGAAGTTGTGCTTACTTCATCTGGGAGCTGAGTTCTTTTGAAAATCTGGCCTTGAGGAAATGACATGTGAAATGAAAATTGCATATCGTGGAAAAGCTGACATGTGTCACTATGTAAGCTAAACTAAGCCTCATAAAATCTGATGGCTAAGGGCATAAAATGATCATTTTGCAGAATTCAACATCACCTCCCTTACTAAATGCTTTTTGTAACACATGGAAATTTATCAGATACATGGTTCATGGATGTGATAAAATCTTATTGAATTATTGTGTGTATGGACAGATAGAATTACTTTTCTGTTGGCTAAAATTATGATGAGCTGAAGTGCTCTTCATTTGCTTTAGAACAATGTGCTGAGTTGGAACTTTGATTTCCTGAAACTATTTATTAAATGCAGAAGAATTGACTTAATTTTCTCCCCAATGATATAATACACCCACTTAACTGACATGATTGACAGTAAACAGACTGAGTGAAGTGCTTTCCAAAGATGCTAAACAAAGGCATATTTCTTGTTATGTCTGGCTGTGTTAATTAAGGACCAGACCCCAGACTTCTTATGCAGGCATGCATGGCAAGACTTCAGTGGGATTTCCACCTTCCTATAGCATACACACTAGCCCCTCTGAGGATTCTGCTGTATTTGAAAAAAGCTGCTTTAAACAATGAGGCTAAAGAAAATGCTGTTAATAAGAACAATGGCCACTTTAACAACACAGAGCCACATCCCTAAACATTCCAGAGTCTTAGAAATGAATTAGCGTCTCATCACAGTTCATTTCTCTCATTGGAGAGGAACGCTGGGGGTAGCTCTACACCAGGGGTCGGCAACCTTTCAGAAGTGGTGTGCTGAGTATTCATTTATTCACTCTAATTTAAGGTTTTGCATGCCGGTAATACATTTTAACGTTTTAGAAGGTCTATAAGTCTATAAACTATTGTTGTATGTAAAGTAAACAAGGTTTTAAAAATGTTAAGAAGCTTCATTTAAAATTAAATAAAATGCAGATCTATCAATTTAGTGCCGTGATTCTTAACTTGGGGTGCACGCACCCCCTGGGGCAGGGCTGGTGCAAGGATATTTTGCGCCCTAGGCAAAACTTCCATCTTGCTCCCCCCCCCACCCCGCATATTGGTTCATTGAGGGGCAAATCCCAACGAGCCTTTATAGACCCTAGGGGCTGCTCCCCAGACCAGGTTCCCCCCCTCCCTGCCCCCTGAACTCCCCTGCAGGGTGCACAGCCCCGCCCCAGACCCCTTTCCAGCCCACCCCTCTGGCCCCTGCCCGAGTCCACTCACTGGCTTTGCCGGGCTTGGGCCACTTCAGCAGCTCGGCAGGGAGGAACCCGCCTTCCGGAGGCACCAGAGAGCCAGAGCGTCCAGCTTGCTGCAGCATCGAGCCCCAGCCATGGAGGAGCCGGGTGGTGCAGGGGGGCAGCAGCCCTGCAAAGGCGGCGGCACTGCTCGCGGGGGCGGTGGCGCCCCCCCTGCCCCTCAGCCAGCAGCGGGCTGAGTGGGGCGGCGGCCTGGACTCAGCTGGTCAGGCACGTGCCAGGCAAAAATCGGCCTTACATTCCACCTTTGGCACGTGTGCCATAGGTTGCCAACCCCTTGTCTACACAGTGAACAGCAAGTGATGACAGAGCTCGGGTCAACAGACTTGGGATGTGCTACAGTACTAAAAATAACTGGGTGGATATTATGGCTCAGGCTGGAGCTCAGGCGCTGAAACTGGGGGGTGAGAATGGGGCTTCCAAGCCCAGCTGCAACATCTCCCCAGCTGTTTTTTGTGCCATAGCCTGACCCCACCAGCCCAAGTCTGTTGCCTTGGAGACTGTTGCTGCTTGGCAGTGTAAATATACCCCCGGTCTCTCATACAAGGATGTAGTTTCAGGACTCCCCTCAGCCATGATTATAGATGGGCACAGTGGTCCCAATTCTGAGACATGTTCTAGTAACCAGGACCTAGACTGATTACCAGCCTGCCACCCCAGGTGTGGATTCCCTTGACAAAAGGGATTCCATGCTGGCAAAGCCCTGTGCTGCCCTTGGTGTATGAGCACAATAGGGAAGAGTTGTTGGGCAGGAGGCAATGTTCCGCGAGCCGGGTATGACTGCAGTGGACTGCTAGATGGCACTATAGCAAATAGTTGGAGGCAGCAAGAAGGCAGACTTATGCCAGGGTCCATGCAAGCCCCCCAGACCAATCCAGAATTTAGTTGCCCAGAGGTGGCATAAAGCACAACTTAACTCAGAACCGGGGCCTGTAAAAGGTGATACCTCTCTAGCACCTCCTGGGAAGGGAGGGCGCTGCTCCTGTCTCAGAGTCCTGGTCTGAGGATGATTGTGTCCAGAGACTTCTCTTTAACCTTTTCCTCTGGGCACAATCACCCTCAGACCAGCTCGTCAAGGCTGGGCAGGTCGTGAAAAGGAGACTCCTTGCTCAGGGCAGGGTGACGTTCTGAAGAGCAGGACTCCCAACTCAGAGCTTCGCAGCCCCTGGAAGGGCCACTTGTACAAAAGCTCCTACTATTCATAATAGATCAACATTTTTCGTAAGTGATATCTGTTTGCTGCTGAACACTGGGAGTTCCAGGGACTCAACACCCTCAAAATTATTTTTAAATATAGCACGGTAAAATGGACATAAGATATACATACTGGGCCAGATTCTGAGCTCAGTACACTAATATAAATTTAGAATGACTAAGATCAGAGTTGGGTCCTGAGCTTTTCATTGAGAAGAAAAGTCCAGGTGAGACAAAACGCGGTGAGCTTTCATTATAAAAATGTTAGTGGTCTGGTCCTAGTCATTAGTGGACAAATTATTACCTCCTTTTTATATTATGGTAATGCCAAGAGGCCCCATTTTTAGACTCCTTTCATACATAATGAAAGACAGTCCTTGAGCCAAAGAGCTCACAGTCTAGGTTGGGGTAGTCAATTATTTTTTTGTCAAGGTCCAAATTTTTTGGTCAGGGTATAGTCAAGGTCCAGACTCCAGAGAAACATTTTTTCATACTGCAACAACAATAATGATAAGTAAATAAAGATTCTGGGGTCTGTTCAAAACATCTGGTGGTCTGGATTTGGCCCGTGGTCCACCTATTGGCTACCCCGAATCCAAGTATCGGATGAGAGACAATTCATGGATACAGACCACACAAGGGAGGACACCATAAGGGTGACGTGACAATGATTCTCATAAGTAGCAGCGGTACCAACACAGCTATTGCTTAGCCACTCATCCCGACGACCACCGTACATCATGCAGGAGAGATGGCTAAGGGTAGAAAATATCGGGTTGCTGCAGGTCAGGGACTGATGAGTGATCAACACAATTTACATGGAGAAGCTTGCAGAACTTGTCCTGTGTAGCTCTGGCCAGTGCTATTCGTGCCTTACTTGCATGAGCCCTAAATCCTCCACTTTATAATAGAAGTAAAACTGATTCTATTACAACACTGTGCAATGATTCATTGCAGCAGGGTAAAAGGCTATCTATATTTAAGACCCCATATTTTCAAAAATGACCTTGATTTTTGGGGAGCCCAGCTTTGGACACCAATGGCTCAGCCCAGCAAAGTCCTGAACACCCCTTGATTCCCACTGGTGGCACTCTGCACCTTCCACCAATGCTCACTTCACCATCTTTCAAAATTGTCTCTCTAGGCGCTGGTTTTCAGAGGCTCTGAGCATGAGCTACTCCAGGGGAAATCAATGGGGCTGTAAGTGCTCAGCTAGGGTGACCAAATGTCCTGATTTTATAGGGACAGTCCCGATATTTGAGGTTTTTTCTTATATAGAAGCCTGTTATCCCTCACTGCCATCCCAATTTTTCGCACTTGCTGTCTGGTCATCCTATGCTCAGCACGCTGGAAAATTAGGTGTCACTTGGGACAATCTGGTCTTGGATGATATAAGGAGAGAAGAATGTTTCCAGATCTAAGCAAGATATATAGGTGATGGGAGTAAGACAATGAAAGCGTAACAGAAGGCTATCATGAGAAAAGGAACAGATTCCAGCCATGGGAACTTTAAACCTTTAAATCCATGCTTGGAAGCCACTGGTATAGTAGTCAGCAAAATTTTAAACAGATGAGATTGAAAACAATGTATACTTTTGTGGCTATAATTTTCAGAAATTATACACTTCTAACCTACTGCAGAGGGGTTTACAGGACAGAGAAACCTCACAGGTTTAAGAGGCTTACAATTCATCAGGAATTTAAACAAAGAATATTGAACCGGTTCTGTTTATAGTACAATGTATCTTGAACTTTATTTAAAAGTATTTCCCCCATAAAATATGGTGAGGGTAGTTTGTGTTTTGTTTTTGTCTCTTGGCTTCCAAGCTTTTCTAAAAGGCTTTGGAACTCATCAAGACAGCAGTGTCTAAACGTACATTCTGAAGGCTGTCTTTGTAATTTGTACAAAGAACGAGGAGTACTTGTGGCACCTTAGAGATTACAAATTTATTTGACATAAAACCACTTCATCGGATGAATGCAGTGGAAAATACAGTAGGAAGATATATATACACAGAGGACATGAAAAAATAGATGTTGCCATACTAACTATAATGAGAGTAATCAGTTAAGGTGGGCTATTATCAGCACGAGAAATAAACTTTTGTAGTGATAATCAGGATGGCCCATTTCCAACAGTTGACAAGAAGGTCTGAAGAGGGTTTTAGCCCACAAAAGCTTATGCTCAAATAAATGTGTTAGGCCATGGCTACACTGACACCTTACAGTGCTGCAACTTTCATGCTCAGGGGTGTGAAAAAAACACCCCCCTGAGCACTGCAAGCTACAGTGCTGTAAAGCCTCAGTGTAATTAGTGCCGCAGCGCTGGGAGCACAGCTCTCTCCCGTAAGGGATGTGGTTTACGTGCAGCGCTGGGAGAGCTCTCTCCCAGCGCTGGCACTGTGACCACACTCGAAACTAGCGCTTTGAAGTGCAAGTGTAGCCATACCCTAAGTCTCTAAGGTGCCACAAGTACTCCTGTTCTTTTTGCTGATACAGACTAACACAGCTGCTACTTTGAAATTTGTAATTTGTGCTGACTTACTCATCCTGAAGGATAGTAGCTCTCATGAGAGGGAAATGGGGGCTAGCCTGGGCCAACAAGACCAATGTTCCATTCTCTGCTCTGCCACAGATTTCCTGTGTGATCTTATGCAAGTTACTTAGGGCTAGATTTTTAAACTGGTTAGGCTGCTAGGCATTTTTGAAATCCCATTATGCACTTCTCTGCATCTTTAGACTCCTAAATATCTTTAATAATCTGCCTCAATTTTCCATTTGCATAACAGGGATAGTAACTTCCTTTACCTCACAGGGGTGTTGTGAGAATAACTCCATTAAAAGTAGTAAGGAGCTCAGACACTATGGGAACAGTGGGCTTTTTAAGTGGGTGGTTAGTTAGGCTTCAGTATAGACTTGCCATATGCTACCATGTGATATTTAATAATGGACATAATGAGCCAGATACTCAGAATGAACTGGCAGAGCTCTGATGACTTCAGTGGAGTTATGGCACTTTACAAGAGCTGAGGATCTGACCTAATAGCTTTCAGATGAGCAGAAGTCTTTGCAATTTGCCATTTATCTGGAGTTCTGTGTTCTACCACTCATTTCCCCTATTACTGTATGTACTAACCATGTGGAAACAGTCACTTTGGCACTTTAAAATGACAGCACATTAAATAATATTTTAATGCTGGACTATTTGGGGATCATACAGTTTTATCTGAATGGTAGAACCAGAGCATATAAAATGACGACTGCTGTGTTAGTAGACATCAAATGACCATTTACTAGCTAACCGCTTCTTTTAAAGCTGTGCTTTGAGAATCAGATCCAACTTCTGTTCAAGTCAATGAGAGCTGGATGAGGCTTAAAGCAGGAGTAATTACATCCTAATTACTTAGAAGTCTGACTTCTTCTATTGTGTTCAACAACGTTACTCGCATTAAGCAATAATATATGGATTCTTTTCAGTAGAATTTGTTTTGATTTTGTTAGCTCGTATTAGATTTGCAAACAGCAATACTGGAAGATTTGATTTAACTTTTTCCCCCACAAACACTTGGCTAAACAATGTTAAAATGTCAGTTGTTTCTCAAAGAATAAAAACAAAATAAGACAGCACATGAGAGAGAAATAATGCATACAAGAAAGGATGAAAGGAAAGAAACTGTTTAAGATGAAACCAGCATTTTAAAATTAAACTCTCAGCTCCATATGCAAAATAGAGCAAAATGCTGCAGCTACAAAATGGTGTGTATCTGTTTCTTAAAATATCTTTAGAGTGATGTTTTTCTGGGCAATATATATTGTTGCAATATAGAGTTGCTAGGTTGAATGAAGTCAACAGCCTATCAGCCCTTTGCAGTGTTGTAGACCAGTGGTTCTGAGCCAGGGGAACATGTACTCCTGGGGCTACGCAAAGGTCTTCTGGGGGTACTTCAACTCATCTAGGTATTTGCTTAGTTTTAGAACAGGTTACATAAAAAGCACCAGTGAAGTCAGTACAAACTAAAACTTCATACATACGATACTCATTTATATTGCTCTATACACTATACACTGAAATGTAAGTACAATATTTATATTCCAGTTGATTTATTTTATAATTGTATGGTAAAAACGAGACAGTCAGCAATTTTTCGGTAATAGCGTGCTGTGAAACTTTTGTATTTATGTCTCATTTTATAAGAAAATAGTTTTCAGTGAGTGAAATCTGTGGGTACGCAAGACAAATCAGACTCCTGAAAGGGATACAGTAGTGTGGAAAGATTGAGAACCACCACTGCAGACAAAGTAAACTGGGTCTGGCCTAGCATTATAGCAAACCATAGGAAAATGGGAACATAACATGGAAAGTGGTTCTATGGTAGGCTGGGGTCTTCTATGTACCGGGGGGGGGGGGAAGGGGGTCTGGGCACATATGAGCAGATTAACAAAGGGATTTAGGTGCCTAAGCTGCAGATGGATGCCTAGATGGATTTTCAAAAGCACCTAAGTGAGTAAGACACTGAACTCCCATTGAAATTGATAGGAGGTTGGCATCTAACCCAATTTAGGTACTTTTGAAAATCCCACTAGGTGTCTAGCTGGATCTTTAAGTTCATAAATATCTTTGAAAATCTGGCCCCCAATTCCCATTCAGTGGGAGTTAGGGCCCACATAAGCCAAATGCACCTCTGTAGTTGCACATAAACCCTCAAAATAAGGCTTACTTGCCACTTAGGAAAAGTTCAGAGTTCAGGGCTTATGGCTTCTCTACGTTGCAGGCAGTAAAAGCAGACATGATCATCAACACTTGACCAGGAGTGCTAATGACATCCCACCCAGTAGATGGCAGTATTTGGGGAAGAGAGACAAACCATATTATTATATAAGCAATCACAAATAAAAGCAGAGGGACTTTGCATAAATGGTTATGCCTAGTGTCCCTAGAGGGCTTTAAAGTCATCTTTCATGTGATGACATGTTCACACGAGCTTACTTAAATTAGAGGCAATCATTGCCTTATCATTTGCAAGAGCTCCAGAGTTCCTGCTCCTGAAGTACCTATCTGTGAGAAAGAGAACACCAATGAGTGGTAGTATGAGTCAAACCAGAAGTTGCCACTGAACTGGGACTTCTCATGATGCCGTTCCTAGTTACTTGACACACTTGCTCCAATTAAGGTGACCACCAATCCTTAATTGGGCGAGAGAGTCCCGAAATGTAGATTTCAAGTCCCGGTCCCAGACTGAAAGACTCCGAGACAACATTTGTCCTGGATTCTCCTCAACACAATTTATATTTACTGCTTAGCAACGGTCAAACCATAGCAACAACAGTGCCATGCAAAGCCTTGCTACTACTGCATCATTCACAGTGCTTACACAGCCACAGAATGACTGACACATGGTGTAGCCAATCTAAGATATAACTTATCGTCCCACTATCATGTGACTTGTAACACTTCTCACATGTTCCCAAATGGCTAAAACTAATCGGCTTTGGTGATGCAGTTCAGTGAAGAATCGGACACATTGGTAAGTTGATATTTAATTTTTAATTGCCATTATTAGCATCTTGGGACTGTATTTGGGGCAGGCAGCTAACCTCTCCTTCCACCATGGCGACACTATTTTTTAGCATGCTAGCTCAATCAGCACTAGTGCAAGTGTGTCTTCTTGAGAGGGAGTCGTACCCTGAGACTGAAGGGTAGACATACCCTCAGGCAGGCACACACTACTGCTGCTATTTTGTTTTGTAGGATCCAGATTTTCAGAATTGCAGAAGAGCAACTGTAAGTGTAAACAAATGTGCCCGTGCCATTACCACAGTTATAAATGTGGTCATCACAACGAGCATGCATATGGACCGCTAGATGTCTGATTAAATGTGTGCACAGACCTGGTAAAGGCATGCGCAGACCAGACAAGCCTTTTTGAGGGCACTGTTCTGAAAACCTGGATCTTGGGTGCTTCTGATGGAGAGTATCCTAGAAAAAAAATGGATCAGAAGAAGTATCTAATGTGGTAGTGTTAAATGCTGACCTGCATCTGGCTGAGGAAACCAGAGATGCCTGTGGAAGTGGAACCCTGTGTAGTTACTGTTGATAACTCTTGCTGTCAGTGTGAAGCCGAGCTGTGTTACTAAGTAAATAGCCGATGGCAGCAGCAGCTTCCAGAGTTGACACACCACCTAGCCATGAAAAACGCCAGAAGGAAATGCGTGAAGAATGTTAATGGTCATCGTGTTCAGGTAGCATTATCTCAATTGTGTGCTAGTTATCCTGCAGTGAGGTGACATCTGTATCCAGCATGTCGAGGCAGAACTGCGTCGCTGTCCAGGCAGAGTTGGTTTCCCCAGTGCAAATCAGAGGGGCATCCAAGAAAGCCCAACACATCCCATTTATTAACCCACTGCTCCAGCAAGCTCGATTTTAGAATTAAAGCCTAAATTGAATCAAAGGGTTTTATTTGCAGCATTTGTTTATAGAAAATTGATAACAGTCTGCAACAAAGGATCTCACAGATACACCAATTCCCCATTTGTTCTAAATTACAATAAATAAAATGGAAGCAAATAACAAAAAACAAACCCTAACCTAAATAACAACAAAACATCCAGCAACAAACTCATTTCCTTAGGACATATTTAATTCATTTCTTTCTCTCTCATTTATCAAATGGTCTAACATTTGTTTCTTTCTGATGTTTCAGTTATCAGACTCTTCATGGTCTAATGTGAAACAGCCCCTGGTATAAATGAGATGCCCTTGTTTTTGAACCATGAAACTGAGCTAGCTGCTCATCTGATCTTAATTGTTCTTGCTGACTTTCTTGTGTGAAGGAGATTGAAATAAATTGCAGTAACCTAAGGTTACAGTTCTCCTGCCTGTCTGGTTGCATGGCTTGCTGGTGTACCAAAGAGAGGAGAAGAACTGATACCCTGGCCCAACAAGTTTATAGTCTTAGGTCTGGTCTTCACTGAGGGCGGAAGGGAGGGGGAAATTGATCTAAGTTATGCAACTTCAGCTACATGAATAACGTAGCTGAAGTCGACGTACTTGTATCTATTTACCACAGTGTCTTCACTGCAGTAAGTCAACTGCTGACACTCCCCCGTTGACTCCGCCTGCGCCTCTCACTCCGGTGGAGTACTGGAGTTGACCGGAGAGCGCTCACCGGTCGATTTATCGCGTCTTCACTAGACTCAATAAATCGACCCCTGCTAGATCGATCGCTCCGGAGGTAAGTGTAGACATGCCATAAGGGGTCAACCCTGCAAGTGCTAGGCACTCCAAGGTGGAGTAGCCCCCTCGCTTTAGTGAGGATGCTCAGCTCTTTGCAGGATCACGCCCAGCTAGACAGACAGCAATTCATGCACCATAGACCGACCAGGATCGTAGTCCTATCCTGGAATTTAATGTGAATCTTTAATACTTTCAAATCACCCTTCTCTAGCTAAAAGCGGAACTAAAAAGGTGAAGGTTTGGGCAGGCAACCCATTGTGAGTGTGTGGCATTGGGGTGTGTGTGGAGGTGGAATGATTAAAGTGGAGGAGTGTGCCTAATCAGCAACTTCAGCATAGATAGCAGAAGTGGGGGAAAAAGGGTCAGACAATATACTTACTGAAGAGCGCCAAGAAGATCAGGGCCAGCTGGCTCTCTCTCAAGACACTGAAGGTGAAACTAGGGAGTAGACTTCAGTTTCCTGAATATATTGCCCAGAAGTCAACAAAAAGACAGTAAAGGGGCCAGGTCTCTACTGAGCAGCGTGAAAGCCGTGAAGGGAGAAACAGTGACTCAGTCCTGACTCTGGCCTGAGCCCTGGCTTGCTGAAAGGGTTGTGAACTTAGAACTTTTTGCTGACTCAGAGCAGTGCCCGGTGGGGGTTGAAAAATTAAACTCAGTTGAGATTCAATGCCAAAAGCCTCCTGAATCACGCACGCCTGTGAATGCACAGATCCTGAACAAGATAAAAGCATTACAGGCTTTTGTATCTGTATTTTATTTCCAATGGGTCCACCCCAGAAGGGAAGTTTGTTAATGCCACAGGAATAAAGCCAGAATTCAACACCTTCTGGTGTCAATTTATCAAGTCATGGGTCAACTGCGGGTCAAGCTGTGCACTATTTTAAAGGTGCTGCCAATTACATGCCAGACCAAACTGAGGCGTTTCCATTCTTACATTTAAAAATCTTTTCTTACACAAGTCTGATCACAAGTTAATAAACGATTCAATGCTAAAATCCCTTAACAAGATACTAAGGTCCTTCTGTTTATATTCAGTCGTTAGCCAGGTAAAGATCCTATGGGACATAAGGATTTGGCTCTATATTTAGGCAGTGAGGAATGGGAGATAAGAGACTTAGGAGAGGCCATGGATCTGGTGCTAAGTCAGGCTTGCAAAGGGGATTTAAAGGTGCTTTCAGAAAGCAGCACAGGATTCCCCAGTGGAAAGGAATCCTCAGCGGGTTTGGCCCAGTTAGATCATAGGAGTATACCAAGGACTGGGGGACAATATCTCCAGAGTTATAATCCTGGTTCTTCCACTGACTCACTGTAGGGTCTTGAGGAAGTCATTTAGTCTTTCTGAGCATAAGTTTCCTCACCTGTTAAATGGTATAATACCTACCTAACTACCACAGGGGCAGGGCCAGACTAAGGTAATTTGGGGCTCTAGGTGCATGCCACATAAGGCCCCATGGCCTTACCTCTGTGCCTTGCCTCAGCTCATTTGCCACTTAATGGCTCCACCCTTTATTGGTGCGGCAGTGGCACAGGATACTCATGCCAGAGCTGTTTTCTGGGGGAACTGTACAGTTCCTCTTTCCCCCACATCCATCAATCAACCACCACTTTGTGTTTTCAGGCAGACGGGGGTCTGTTCTCGAGGTGAAAGCCCTCAGCCTTCTCCCTGCTGAGGGCTCTGTATGGAGAAAATCCTCCCAACACCACTATAAAAGACCTAAAATGGGGTGGCAGCGGGGAGGACGACACTCATAGACCTGTGCTGGATTGGCATTGGTGGAGTGCCCAAAGCAGCTGGTTTCATATATAGGATGTATGGAGCAGTTCACACCTCTTGGAGGAATTGTTTCAGGCTCTCTGCACACTCAAGTGCTGGTTACACTTGGATCACATTCTGAAGCATTTCTTTACTACAATGAATGCTAGAAACTTGTTATAGTATGAAACCTGATATTTTGGTCTCATCATGTGAATCCAGGAACAGGGGCCCTAGACACTGGCTGAACGAGACCCGAAGAAGATTGTGGCAGGGCATAATTAGTTACTGTTCAGTACTCTGCAGATGTAAAGAACTATTTAATTATTATTTCAAAAGCAACTCTGCTGAATCTTGACTGCTGTTTCACCTTTACTGCCTCATAGCAATCCTGGACACAACTTGGGATCTTATTCCAAGGTAGAATCAATCATTGTTGAAAAACACCCGAAAGCTAACTAATTAAGACATCTGGGTTGTTTTTTTTAGGGGTACCAAGTCCCTGTCAGCCATTCAAGTCAATGTGCTGAAGCAATGCAAGCCTTAAAAAAACAATTTGAATCAGCATGGTATGGAGAGGTTAAAACAAGAGCCTATCAAATATTACCTGATTAAATAGACTAATACTTATGACCTTGTGAGAGGAAGGACAAAATGATTATTTTGGTGTATCTAGATACTGTAGAAAAGAAAGAACAGTGGGTGATATTGGTTTCTGAGAAATGGCAGGTCACTCTAAATTATGGGAGGAAGTTAACGGTCAAGTTACCATGTCAAAACCCAAGAGTATCAAAGCACCTCTACCTCTTGTAAAGGACCAGTAATAGACCACGTCACTTTCACTAGCTGACCATCCACTCTGCTTGCTTTAGAGCAGCTTAACAATGAATTAATTAAAAAACAACAAAGAATGGCTAAAAGGTCCAGCTGACAGGGTGGTCATCAAGTCTTCAGCTGAATTTAATTTATATGAAGGTCAAAATTTCTACAGCACTTAATGCCACACAAATCAACAAGTTTAATACTGAATAGCAGGCAGAAAACAGCCAGACTCCAGGCAGATTTACCCCTATGCAAACCCCTAGGATGGGGGAGGAGCAGAGCTTAGCCACAATATTTAGCAAGTCATGTTTATGTGGATTTTGGAAAGTTAACTTATTTATATTTACTATTAGTACATACCAAAAATGCACCTCTCTTAGTCTCTAGGCATCTTTGCCAAAAATGAAAAGATACAATCAAACACAAAAATAAACCCAACATCTGCTGCTCACCCTCAAGCCAAAATCCAACCCCCATCACAGGAAACTGTAGCTCTTGTGAAAGATTCTAGAGATTGTTCTCAGAAACCCTCTGTGCTCGGAACACCTAGATTATAAACATTGCAAGATTCCCAATATTCTGTCACCAAAGTGTGCCACACAACAAAAACACTTCACATGAGACTGTAGTCCTGTTTCCACAACCCATTCAGTCCGGGGCCTTTTTGCTGAGACCACCACAACCATCACCAAGAGCAACTGTGCTATTGTTTTTTTCTCTCTCACACTTATGTGCCATAAATTATAGAAAAGTCATCATATGGGAATGATTTGTGTGGTCACCCTGATCTGGATTTGAACCAGTGACTTAGAGGTTAATTGTTCCATGACTGTTCTCCAAAGCAAATCCAGCAAATCCAAACTTTACAGCTTCACTCATTTGTCTTTATGCTCTGGATGCAAGGTGTTTGAGGGCAGAATTTAATCAGAAAATCCAAACTGCAATAAAATCCTAATTAGTACCTTGGGGAGTAAGCACAGAAAAGTAGAAAGGTCAGTTTTTTTATAAAATCTTTGCCATTAAGTGAACACATGTAGCTTCCCTGAGAGGGTTAGAGAATCTAAAGAGAAATGAAATTAGAAGAAAGAGGAATAACCTGGTAAAATTTGAGAATTATGCATTTTCCAAGGCTAAGCCCTGATCCTGCAATCTGCTTTCCTCTTCCTCCCTCTGGGAACATTTCACCCAAGCAAACTCTTTTCCGGTCTGGAATATAGCAGAGGTATCTGACATTAAGACCCTCTAGGAGGAAAATAATAATACCTAGCTGTTATACAGTGCTTTTCATCAGTAGGTCACAAAGTGCTTTACAAAGGAGGTCAATAGCACCAGCCCCATTTTACAGGTGGGGAAACTGAGGCAGAGAAAGGGGCAGTGACTTGCCAGAGGTCACTTAGTAGCAGAGCCAGGAAAAGAGCAGAACTGTTTCCACCCACTCCCTGGCAGCTGGCCTGATTTCCTGTGCCATGGCAGCCGCTCCAGTCCTTCCTCCCACTCTCACGTCCACAAGATATCACAGGGGTGGAAAGGTACATCAGCCGCACCCCCAGTGTTTCCATTGAGGGGGCACTAGCCCCCTTCTGACTCCTGGTTCTGCTGCCTCCACTTTGAAGAATAATAAAATCTGTATATCCACATTCATCTATTAAAAGAACAGATAGAGATGGAGGAAAATTTTTGTCCCAACCACAAATGGTGATTACAAGATCTGAACATAATATGCCTGCAGACACTTCTAAAACATGAGGGTCAGTTTTAGAAAGAGGATTGCACTCTGCCAGAGTGTTTCTGCAAGGACTGGGAACATGGAAGAATTCAGCTGGCAGAGCAAGTGAGCTCTGAGAGAACCACAATCAAGTAGGAAGTAAGACTAACAGCAAATAGAAGAGTGCGGGGAACTCTTCTGCCTGTAATAGTTCAAATGACAGTAGTGTGAATAACAGGGTCTGGGTAACATTATCCCATTGACACTGTTGGAAGTAGCACAAATTTGCACTGTACCGTTTGGAGGGGTTAAGTCTAATTTTGTTTTACAACTGCAATAAAGTGTATTGCAAACCCTTGATACAATAATCATGGGATGTCAGAAGTGAGTCTGTTTTCACATAATCAGAATTAGGGAGGCTCTGGCCTGAATTGCTAGGCTTCTTTCACGTATTCTGATTTATTCTGATTTCTGTTCAGATGAGGGCTGCCAGTCGCAATTAACTCAAGCAATTAATGTAAAATAAATTAACTAGATTAAAAAAATTAGTCATGATTAATCACAGTTTTAATCACACTGATACACAATAACAGAATACTAATTTAAATTTACTATAAATATGTTTGGATTTTTTTACATTCCAATTACAACACAGAATACAAAGTATACAGTGCTTTATATTATTTTTGATTAAATATTTGCACTGTAAAAAATAAAAAAATAGTATTTCTCAATTCACCTCATACAAGTGCTGAAATGTGATCTCTATCGTGAAAGTGCAATTTACAAATATCGAATTATTTTCTTTTACATAACTACAGCCAAAACCAAAACAATGTAAAACTTTAGAGCCTACAAGTCCATTCAGTCCTACTTCCTGTTCAACCAATTAATAAGACAAACAAGTTTGTTTGCATTTATGGGAGATAAAGCTGCCTGCTTCTTATTTACAATGGCACCTAAAAATGAGAACAGGCATTCACGTGGCACTCTTGTGGGCAGTGTTGCAAGGTATTTAGGTGCCAGATATGCTAAACAGTGGTACGCTCTTTCATGCTTCAATTTGCAGATTGCATTATCTTTTTAAAAATCTTGTTTAGAGTGCAAACATTTGTAATCAAAAATAACAACTGTGGCTGTCAATCACAGTTAATACATGTGATTAACTTTTAAAAAATTAACACTTTTTAAAAAACGAGCATTAATTGCACACAAGGGTGCCGTGCTCAGTGAGGTACCCTGCTCCATTGCTGTCTCCTCCTGCACATGGAGCCACCCCTGCCCAAGCTGCTTCAGACCGGGAGCCAGCACAGAGAGGGGATGGAGGTGGGACTAATGTCAGGGTGTCCCCCTCCCCCTGCCCATGTACCCAGTCACCGCTGAGCTGGGGCCGGGGAACACAGCAGGAGCCTGTCTGCTGCTGGCAGCTCAGGAGTGAGTGATGCCACAGCAGCTGCTGATGGCTGAAAAAGCATTCAGGTCCCTAATTAAAGAGACAGCACATCCCCTCTCCCCCCTAACACACACACTTTTGCCAGTAAGGAGCTCAGGATTCGGGCTTGTTACAAGTGATTTTTGGATTTATTTCATGGGAAAAAAAACAGACCTTCCTGGGCAGATTTCCCAAAGAGCTGAGCCTCCAACAGCTCCCACTGAAAGTAATGGCAAAATGGAAGAGTAGAAGCTGTTGGATGCTGAACACTTTTGAAAATCTGTCCTGAAACCTATGTGATTGTTACATGAAATTCTGAGAGACCCTCATACCTGTTTCCATTTGATGGTCATTATAGGTCACACTGTGCCTTTAGGCACAACCATGAGCGAGGGGTGTGGTGTGTAGGCAGTACCACCCAGGAGGCAATGTGACTCAGATGCCCTCAGAAGTACAATTCCTTCCCTCTCTACTTTTCCTTTTCTCCATGGAGATAATTTACATTTCACCGCTATGAGCAACATTTTACTCTGCTCTGCACCAGCTCAGCTGTGCTAGCCAGCGAGTTGGAGGAAAAGGAAGCCTTGGTTCTGCTCATTCCTGTCCATTCTCTGTCCTCTTCTACTGGGAAAGGAGGAAGCACCTACTTTCCTCTGCATGTCTGGACCCAAAAGAGGGGGAAGGATAGCTCAGTTGTTTGAGCATTGGCCTGCTAAATCCAGGGTTGTGAGTTCAATCCTTAAGGGGGGGTCATTTAGGGATTTGGGGTTTGTCCTGCTTTGAGCAGGGGGTTAGACTAGATGATCTCTTGAGGTCCCTTCCAACCATAATAATCCATGCAGCTAGTGCAAGAACATTAAAGAGCTGAGGAGAATTCTTATTGCCCCACAGTCCCATACACAAGCACATCAAGCTCTAAAGAAACTATTAATACACAGGCATCTGATAGCAGCACTTCATTCAGAGCTTCTGCTGCAGCATCATTACCAGAAGGATCACTATCAGTGGTGATAGTTTTAGAGTTGGCATCAAATGCCAACCCAACTAACATATATGGGCTACTAGGAAGAACTAGAAATTGCTCAGTTCAGCTCCCAAGTGCATTTCAATATCCATATTATTCCTAAGCAGTTCTCACTATGAAAACCACAATAATGTTAGAATATGCTCCCTAAGAATCTAATCTTAACCTTAAAAACCTCATTCATCTCTTTTACCTATAATTCACCGGTAGAGCTAGATTTAAAAACATGTTGCATGATTTTGGGGGGTTGAAAAGTGGTCTCAGATCAGAAAGTTTTACCATTTTTTTCAAAATTTTCTGTTCTTTTTTTAAACAAATATAGGAAAAAAAGTCTTTTTTTGGTTTATAATTTTTCCTTCGACCCTCCCCTTTTTCCTCTTTTCACCAGCAAATTGGAAAAAAGAAAAAGTGGGGTGAAGAGGAGAGAAAAAAGGGAGACAAAAGAAAACCTGAAACATTTCAAAAATGAAAATATTTGAAAAAAAGTTTGCAAAATATGTTGAATGAAAAACCATTCCCTTTTGAATCCTGCAGAGTGTAAAGGACTGACATTATCAAAATTTTTCACAAAAAATGTTCTCTTTTTGGAGCCAGTTTTAATCACAAGGAACTTTGACACAGACCCATTTAGCTGCCATGGCAATACATGCTATAGAAATGATCAAAAATAACTAACAAGTAGGATTATGCAAAGTGCACTTTGCAAGTAGCTCCAAGGTAGGTATTTTCCGCTATAATCACTACTATCATATTGATGTTAATTAGCATGTTACAGTAGAACCTCAGAGTTAGGAACACCAGAGTTACGAACTGACCAGTCAACCCACACACCTCCTTTGGAACCAGAAGTAGGCAATCAGGCAGCAGCAGAGACAAAAGACAAACAAAAAACAAATACAGTACAGTACTGTGTTAAATGTATGCTACAAAAAACAATAGGGGAAAGCAGCATTTTTCTTCTGCATAGAAAAGTTTCCAAACTGTATTAAGTCAATGCTCAGTTGTAAACTTTTGAAAGAGCCACATTGTTTTGTTCAAAGTTACGAACATTCCAGAGTTACAAACAACCTCCATTCCCAAAGTGTTCGTAACTCTGAGGTTCCACTGTACTGTGATGCTGGCAAAGCAGGTGCCAGCTCTTGCCAAGGCTGAGCACTGACAAATTCATTGCTGGAAACCAGTCTATTTCACCTGTGTGTTAGCGTGGTTAAGTTGGGTATTGAGCATTTAACAATGTGTTGAGTGTTTAGACTTTACGAAATGCTTGTAAGATGATGCACTCATTAATTTCACTTATATCTTTATCACGTGCTATAAGATTAATATTAAAGTTTTTGCTTTTATAACTGTAAAAATGTTTGTTCTAAACCTGTAAACTTGTCTGCAGGGATTGTCTCCTGCTCATCAAGAAGGCTATCAAAACCACTGTGGGACATCACAAAACAAAGACTTCTTGTTTTCATAGACTCATAGGTCAGAAGGGACCAATCTGATCATCTAGTCTGACCTCCTGCACAAGGCAGGCCACAGAACCCCACCCATCCAATTTTATAACAACCCCTATCCCAGGATCGAGTTATTGAAATCTTCAAAATTGGTTTGAAGACCTCAAGCTGCAGAGAAACCACCAGCAAGCGACCCGTGCCCCACGCTGCAGGGGAAGGCGAAAAACCTCCAGGGCCCCTGCCAATCCGCCCTGGAGGAAAATTCCTTCCCGACCCCAAATATGGCGATCAGCTAAACCCTGAGCATGTGGGCAAGAGTCACCAGCCAGCACCCAAGAAGGAATTCTCTGCAGTAACTCAGTTCCCATGCCATCCAACATCTCCCCGCAGACCATTGAGCAGACCTATCTGGTGGTAATCCAAGATCAATTGCCCAAATTAACAATCCTATCATAACATCCCCTCCATATACTTATCAAGCTTTGTCTTAAAGCCAGGATCCATGAAGAAGCTACCTGCAAAAGGGCTCATCCCATCAGCCTGAATTCTGGAAGAAGGAAATAAAAATGGTTGACAAGAAGATATTTATTCTCTTTTGCTGTTTGGACTCTCACAGGGCTGAGCTATGACACAGAAGCAGAGATCCCCACGGTCAATCTGGGCTAGCCCTAAAAGATACTCAGAGCTGACACATTACTACAGCTCTGCAGAGGTGAAAGTATGCCAGTCCAGTCCAGTATGGTGTACTGGCAAGAGCCAGTATGCCGTGCCAGACTGGACTGGCTTCTATGGCGGTGATTTAAAGGGTCCAGGGCTCCAGCCGCTGCGGGGAGCCCCAGGCCTTTAAATCACCGCCGGAGCTATGGCAGCCAGGCTCAGGTGGGGATTTAAAGGGCCTGCATTGTGCAGGAGGTCAGACTAGATGATCATAATGGTCCCTTCTGACCTTAAAGGCTATGAGTAGTCTATGATGGACTTGACCTCGACTAGCTACACTGAAGTAAACACTACGATGCCTTGGTCTCCACTAGGATTTCAAATTCAGATGGCTCCCTCAAGTTAGCTGTCTCGATATCAACACACATCTTTTTTACAGTGAAAACACTGCCCCAGAGAGTTACTGTATAAATGTCTGTTAATACAATGAACGAAAACACAAATAGCCCGTGTATTATTCTTTGACCTTCAGTAGAGATTGTCTGTGTTCTGCGGCAGCCAATAAAGAAAACATCTGCTATATATCAGTTCAGGGACAATTATTGATTTGGAGTAGGATGCAGATATATTTTTATCCTTATTACCTGTAGGGAGACCTCATGCATCCTGTGTCAGGCCCCAGATTATTAAAGTCTTGAATGTGACTTAAAGGCTGGGCAGACACACTTTGATTTATAGCTTGATTTTTAACCACATGCAGGCGGTGAATTGCTAGTCTTTCACAGAGTTAACTACAGTTGTTTCAGTCATTTCCTTATTTCTGCAGAGAGCCTCAACTGTCTTCCTCACATACCTAGTGACATGTGCCTCCCATATGTACACTAGAGCTCTCTTTCTTTTAGTTTTATTTAAAAGTGATTGCTGCAATATTTTGTTCTGCTCGCACCACTCTCTCAAAAACAGAGCAATAGATCACAGTTACCACGATGTTTTTTTTAAACTGAGGTGTGTATACTGACTTGACTGACGTAAATGATAATGCGAGGAAACATTTAATGTAGTTCAGATATCTCCTCCTAAGTAACGCCTTCTCCTCCCCCCACAAAAAAGAGTGGAACTAACATGATGTTTGCTGCCATCATAGTGTTCACTTTACTTGAGTGTTCTAAGCCTATCTCCACCATGTCTTGGTCTTGTCTATTGAGATTGTAAGCTCTTTGGGGCAGGGACCTGCTACTACTCTGTATTTGTACAGTGCATAACACAAGGGGGCCCACACACATGATCAATAATACACATGATACACACAATACCCATGATCGATGATAATAAAAGATTCTGAACCTCCACATGAAAGTTTGGATGTGAACTTTTCATTCTGGCCAACTTAGATCAGTGCAATGTGCTGAAGCAATCATGCCATTTATAACGACTTACTATTCCTTATAGGTCTCCTATTTGCCAGCTGGTGTCTAGGTTTAAGCCATTAGCATCCAACAGGGCAATCTCTATCTGGCCTTCAATTGCCAAGAAGTGTTAATGCTGCCTGATAACGTGTGCCTTGAAGGCCATTAGCACATCCTTACTGCCATTCAGACAAACACTTTTCATGTAGCTTTTAGCATAATCCCAAGAACAGACCAGAACAAAGTGTGGCTTGGCTACTTGAGAGTTACAGCGCTGGTGGTGGCTTTACAGCGCTGTAACTTACTCCCCGTCCACACTGGCAAGGCACATACAGCGCTGTATCTCCCTGGCTACAGCGCCGGTTGTACTCCACATGGACGAGAGGAATAAAGAGAACAGCGCTGGTGCTGCAGCGCTGGAGTGCCAGTGTAAACAGTGATTAATCTTACTATGCTGTAACTGACCTCTGGAATTTTCCCATAATGCTTTTAACTAAAGAACTCTCTGTTGTGTTGTGATGCCTCTCTTTGTTTTGTTGTGAACTCGTGGCTCCCAGAGCTGCTTATCTAAAAAATAAACACAGCAATTGTTTGCTCGAGCAGAGGCAGGCAGAGAATGTCCACAGCTAGTGTTTGCTTGAGGAGAGAAACAGCATGGCGGGGGGGGGGGCGTCGCGGGGGGAGGGAGTCCCTCGGAGCAGCTGCTTATCTGGTCTGAAGGCTATTTGCATGTAAGAGTGAATGAGGGAGGGGTGGGGGAAGTGGTCGGAATTTGCAAGACAGGTTGCTGACACAGTGTCGGCTCCAAAAATCCACTCTCTCTCTCTCCCCCAGCTCCCTGTCACACTCTACCTCACCCCCCTCTTTTGAAAAGCACGTTGCAGCCACTTGAACGCTGGGATAGCTGCCCATAATGCACCACTCCCAACACCGCTGCAAATGTGGCCACACTGCCGCGCTGGTAGCTGTCAGTGTGGCCACACTGCAGCGCTTTCTCTACACAGCTGTACGAAGACAGCTGTAACTCCCAGCGCTGTACAGCTGCAAGTGTAGCCAAGTGTGGCTGAAAACACTGACAGAGCCTATGTGGTCAGCAAGACACAATGACCCAGGCTCACTGTGGGGTAAAAATAAGTTGGATGTGCAGAGTTGAAAAGATGTTTAATTTTGCTGGTCCAACAATTATCCTGATTGCAAAAAAGGGCCTTATTTGCCATTCAGTTTGATAGCTTTTAAGGGTACTCTCTATAGAACCTTTTATTGGGTTTGTCTCAATTATTGTCCATAGAACTTTATGATAAAGGTTCCCCTTTTCCAGAACTATTTGCTGTAGCCATTCACCTGCTTAGAACATGAAATATTTTGTTCTTCTGATTATTATTATAGGTCATTTACACTCCAGCAACCTCTGAGGTTCCCACCCGGATGAGTCCCCAAGGAGCTGGGGGCTTTACAAACCCAAAAGAGATCGTCTCTTCACAACGAGTTTATAATCTATCATTGTTACTTCGATTTCAGCATCAAAAAGCTGAAATGCCTCATAAATCTCCAAAATTAGGGCCTTATCCTGCATTGTTAAAGTCTTCTGGTTGCCAAGGAAAAGAGGGATGTCACCTTAGACAACCTCAGTTGGCCAAAAGTCTATGAGTCCAGGCCCTGGATTTACCGGCTGGTATGTAATGTTATATTCTCAGGCTACTAGACAGTAAAGCGCCAGTGTTACAAATTGTTAATCTATGTACTTCCATTGAAGTCCCAAGTTTATTTAACTAAAGCTACGGATGTATGTTTGATCTTTGCTGCATTTTCCCTTAAAAAAGTTGCTATTTTTAGGCAGTTTAGGCAAAAGGTATGTGCGCATGCAGATTCCCAAAGTGACTGCAATCTCTCTCTTTGGCTTCTCAGAGACGTAATAAAATTAGTACCACACTTTACACTGAGTGCACAGATTTTTTTTTTAAACGGAGATAAGATCACCACTAGGAGTATTCCAAATGGAAAATGAATAGGAAAAAAAAATGCAATTTTTAAACCTCAGAGTAGACACGCTGGATATTAAGGATTGAAAGAAAATCAAACGACCAACCTTGGACATTTTAAATGGAAACCAGATGACAGGAGTGCCAATTAAAACAAAATAGAAAGTGATTTCTCCAAGTCTGTCTTATCTATTTTTTTTTAAAAAAGGAGAAAAGAGGTTATAATTCATTAAAGTCAATATGTTAACAACTTAAAGGCTACACCATTGTTTAGCTGAAGGCAAATTTGATCATAAATGTACACAGTGTCTCACCACTGTTGTTGAGAAATGTGTCAAATTTGTAACAGTTGTTTAAAGGCATCTTGGAAAAAATGAAAATTATGTTGGAAAAATATTTGCTATTATTTTCCTAGTGCTGGAGATATTTATTCAGTATTAATTAAAATCCCAATAATTACATCAGTATGGTACAAATTGTGCCTTGTATTCTATTAATTGTTTTTCCCACTGGTTGACTATCCCAGAACAACATACCGTACATTTTTAAAAAGGTGCCTGAAGGAAATAATTATTTATGCAAAGACCAGTCGACAGGTTTAGAAATGAAAAGAAAAATATATCGCCATAGAGACAAGGTGGGTGAGGTAATATCTTTTATTGGACCAATTTCTGTTGGTGAGAGAGACAAGAAGTTGATCCAATAAAAGATATTACTTCACTCACCTTGTCTCTGTAATATTGTGGGACCGACACGGCTACAACAACACTGCATAGTACCATATAGTCACTTGACAACATTCAATCTTTGCAGTGGAATTTTCTCCCTTTCTATAACTCCATCTTAAAAATTTACCCTGTATTTATTTTTCAGCAGTATCTCAGTAGTGCCTAGTAACCAGTGGCGATGAGTGCTGCCTTATCCTAAGCAATGTACCTAGCAAGGGACAGCTCTGCTCCAAAAAAGCTTGAATCCTAAACAGACAAGGTAGACAAAGAGCAAGAGAGAAGGAAGTATTATTATCTCCATTTTACAGTAAGAGAAGCTAAGGGAAAAGGAGATATTAAATGACTTGCTCAAGGTCCTTGGCAGAGTTGCTGTAGCTGTAATGGTCCCAGGATATTAGAGAGACAAAAGAGAAGCTTTCAAGCTTACACTGAAGAAAAGCTCTATGTAAATTCAAAAGCCGGTCTCTGATCAATAAAAGCTGGTCCAATAAAAGATATAACCTCACCCACTTTGCCCAAGGTCACACAGAGTCTGTGGCACAGCTGGGAACTGAATTCAGATTTTGAGGCCAATCCAGTGCCTTAACCAGAAGACCATCTTTCTGCTCTGTTTCCCTGTACAACTCTCTTTTAAGTGTATTTATATTGAATTCAAAGACCCCTTTCAGGACCAGCCCCAGGGTTCTGAGCCCTTCCCTTCTGATGTCATGCGAGAGAGAGAGAGAGAGAGAGAGAGAGAGAAAGCCTTTGCAGGAAGGCTTTTAGTCAGGGGCCGATCAAAATGCTTCTTAAAGTCAATGGAAATACATCAGTCAACTTCAGTAGGCAATAGGATAGGCCTCCAGACCCTAATCCAAAACCCACTTGTAGTCTATTGACTGTAATGGACATTGGATGAGGCTCTCATTAGGAAGAGTGGAGTCAAATCCTGATCACTTTACTAACATGACCACAGTGGCACCAATTAAGGGGGTAGTAGGGGACAACTTCCTCCACCCCCCAAAAAAGTTTTTGTGCTTGTTCAAAGTTCCATAGGCTGCAGAGTTGGGGAAGGGCATGACCCTACCACTTGTAAGTAGTGCTCCGGTACTAAATCAATATGGCTGCTGCCAGAGTGGTCAAGAGCATGGCTGCAAGGCTACTGAAATTTGACCAGGCTGCACCTCCAAACAGATGGAGGGGCAGCTGGGCCAAATTTCAGTGAGTGGTTGTGTAAACTGGCACACTGGGTCACAACGCCACTCAAATTTGGCCTGATTGCCCCTCCCTCCAGACCCTGGGGTAGCCAGGTCAAAGGGTGTTTTGAATCTGTTCATGTAGGGCGGAGCACAGGGGAGACAGCTGAGAACTCGACACTTGGAGGGACTGGCTCATGTAATGTGTGGGAGACTCCCCAGCCTGAGAGACCTGGAGTCCCTGCAGGAGGAGACGGGCGGGGGAGGGGGTATGGAAGAAAAAAACGCAATTCCTGCTGGGGGCAAAGAGGACCAGAATTTGCCCCCCCTCACCTCCAAAATATCTGAATTGGTTCACTGATGAGGCGTACTGACATTCTGTTTTTTTATCGCATGTTATTTTCAGTCCTTGTTTAATTTAACCCTATGCATGGTGGTTACAAATTCTATGTTACAGCTCTTACGTTTTTCATGCATCTTTCCACCAGCAGTTCCCTCTCTAATAAAGTATCATCTCATTACTGCATCAAAATACCTAGTTAGAGCACAGCAGGACAGGCCTTCCATACTGACGTCTACTTCCTTGAGTTTTGCCTTTTGCTTTAATTTTCTATTTTTTTAAGATTTGTACAAAGAAATGAAAACTGGGTTTCGATCTTTAGGAGACTATTGTTAGAAATATAATTAATTTTTTTTAGAAAAAATCAGACTTTTTAATGCTGTTTGTCCTGAAAGTAAATAGAGATAACAATACAACTTTGATGTAACATATGGAAATTTAATTCTCTGCTCACTTGTCTAACAAAATGAATTTCAGAGTTTGTGAAAGATGCTGATTTAATAGCCCTGGAGAACCCATGGAAAAAAAATAGTGGGTGCTGAGCCTATCAGCTTCTCCCCCTTCCTCCCAGCAACTCCTGCCCGCTGTGATCAGCTGTTCCACGGTATTCAGGAGGTGCTGGGAGGGAGGGAGAGAAGCAGGGATGGGGGTGGAAGAGGCGGGGCGGAAAGAGTTTTGGGAGGTGGGGCTTTGGGGAAGGGATGGAGTGGGGGCGGGGTCTGGGGATGAGTGGGGGTTGAGCACCTCTGGGCAAAGGAAAAAGCCAGCACCTGTGGTTTATACAGCCAGCAGACAGAGGCATAGGCTGAAGCAGTGGCAGTGAACTTGCTCCCATAGGGCCTAGGAAATGTGCCTTATACGGCAGTTCTACTCTGGAAAATATGTTGTCTCAGACCCTGTTTCAACATCCACTGGAGTCAACGGTCCCCAGATCAAGTCCTCCTTGGTTTCCCATATCAAATTTACTTAGTACAAATACAAAGTTCCCCCAACCATCTCCACTTGCAAACCCAATCTGAGATATGACAATCAAGCTGGGCTCATTATCATGCATCATCACCAGTAATAAAGGCTCTGACAGTTTGTCATAAACAGATAGTTAAGAGTTAATAGAGAAATACTTCATATCTCTTTTGCCTGTAAAGGGTTAACAAGTTCAGTGAGCCTGGCTGTCACCTGACCAGAGGACCAATCAGGGGACAGGATACTTTCAAATCTTGAGGGAGGGAAGTTTGTGTGTGTGCTGTTAGTGTTTGGTTGTTGTTCTCTCTGGGTTCTGAGAGTGACCAGACGTGCAACCAGGTTTCTCTCCAATCTCCCTGATACAGGTTCTTATAGATTCAAAATAGTAAGTACTAGGTGATAAGGTGAGTTAGGCTTATGTTTGTTTTCTTTATTTGCAAATGTGTATTTGGCTGGGAGGAGTTCAAATGTGTATTTTGCTGAAAGGATTTTAATTTGTACTTGTATACTTAGGCTGGGAGGGTATTCCCAGTGTCTATAGCTGAAAGACCCTGTAACATATTCCATCTTAAATTTACGAAGATAATTTTTACTGTTTTTTCTTTCTTTAATTAAAAGCCTTTCTTGTTTAAGAACCTGATTGTTTTTTATTCTGGTGAGACCCCAGGGACTGGGTGGGGAGAAAGGAGGGAAGGGGGAGAGAGAGGTTAATTTCTCTCAGTGTTAGGATTACTTTCTCAGGGAGAGTCTGGGAGGGGGAGAGAGAAGGAGGGGGGAAGGTGGATTTTCCTCTCTGTTTTAAGATTCAAGGAGTTTGAATCACAGTGATCTTCCAGGGTAACCAAGGGAGGGGAAGCCTGGGAGAGGGAATGGTGAGGGAAAGGGTTTACTTTCCTTGTGTTAAGATCCAGAGGGTCTGGGTCTTGGGGGTCCCTGGGCCAGGTTTTGGGGGGACCAGAGTGTACCAGGCACTGGAATTCCTGGTTGGTGGCAGTGCTACAAGTACTAAGCTGGTAATTGAGCTTAGAGGAATTCATGCTGGTTCCCCATCTTTTGGACGCTAAGGTTCAGAGTGGGGGGTTTATACCATGACACAGTTAAATGAGCAATTCCTGTGTAGTGCCCTTTTCTGTCAACGTGTTAGCACATGTAATTAATTGGCATTTAATAAATGATTCTATGGAATGCAAAGGTGGCTGATCTCCCCTCATGGTCCAGCAAGATTTAGCTTATTCAAGAAGTGAGAGGATAATTCAATCTCCAGTCTAATTTAATTCTTAGCCTCCCTTCTCAAACTGCAAAACAAGGTGCTAGTTGTGGCAGTGGGGTTTGTAATGTGGACATGTGTCCAACTAGGAACCAATTCACTTCATACAGGTCACTTGACAAACTTGGCTTTGAAAACAACCATAGACCTGATCCTACAAATGTTTATGTGTGTGCTTAACTTTACTCACTTGAGTAGCCGTACTGAAATCAATGGGAATAGTCATATAAGTAAAGTTAAGAACAAGCATGTTTGCAAAAATCAGGGCCTACGTAATATTGTGACCTGGGTCAAGATTCTAAAGTGACCCATAAGCAAGGAGCTCAGTATTCCACCATTTCCCTGAGTAAATGAATCCCCTATCTCTAGGATTTAAATCATTTGTTGATTTCAAGATATGAGCAATGACATACAGAAAACAGGGGTTATGGATAAATTCTGAGGAGCACAGGTACATGAGAAAGGAAAATGCAGTAGGTTTCAGAATACCATGTGGTATTTGCCAAGTAGATGAAATTTTTTCACACCATGTTACATTGCAAACATTTTAAAGTGATACTGGATTTTTAAATGAAAATTCAGCTATTTTTACCCAAAGAACTTCCTCACCCCCTATATTTTCACATCTCATATGTCACATAAAACAGTGGTTCTCAAAGCCTGTCCACCGCTTGTGCAGGGAAAGCCCCTAGCAGGCCAGGCCGGTTTGTTTACCTGCCGCAACTGCAGATTCGGCTGATCGCGGCTCTCACTAGCCACGGTTCGCTGCTCTAGGCTAATGGGGGCTGCGGGAAGCAGTGTGGGCTGAGGGATGTACTGGCTGCCGCTCCCCGCAGCCCTCCATTGGTCTGGAGCAGCGAACTGCGGCCACTGGGAGCCACGATCGGCCGAACCTGTAGACGTGGCAGGTAAACAAACAGGCCTGGCCCACCAGGGACTTTCCCTGAACAAGCGGCAGACTGGCTTTGATAGCCACTGACATAAAAAGCCGCTGTTTGCAGCAAAAGATTAATAACATAAGGATAAACCTTCATGAGCCAATTAATCCTTTGGCAATCAGTTCAAAGAGTAAAACAGGTTATTATATCTTTTTTCAAGTCAAACTATTTTACCTTTCATCTAATAAATAAGATTTCAAAGCTGACAAAGTAATTCTCTGCTGTGCATTTACACATGTGTTTTTCTTGAAGCCACACCAAAGCTGTATATTTGCACAAGTAATGCCTTAGCAAAGATAAGTGTCAGAAGAGCCTAAAGGTATGGACACATCCAAAGGAGTTATTTAAAGGAAAACTTCAGTAATTAATTATAACACCTTAAGGACTAGTTCTTCAATTCTTGCCCTGAACCCTGGTCCACGCTACAGAGTTAGCTTGACGTAAGGCAGCTTGTATCAACCTAACTCTGCAAGTGTCTACGCTAAAATCCAATTCCCACAAATGTAACTTGCCCACTACACCAACTTAATAACTCCACCTCCACAAGAAGTGTAGCACACGATGTAGTTAGGTCGATGCAGTGTCAATGTAGACATAGTATTCCTTACATCGATTGTTGCTGCCTTTCAGAAGCCATCCCACAATGCCCCACACTGAGAGTTAAATGGGTGCAAGTGCTTCCGGTGAGGACCCGCACTGCTGACACAAAAAGTGTAGTGTGGCAAGAACAGTTTAATTAGTGTGGTGGCTGTAAGTCGACATAACTTAGCACTTAGGGCAAGTCTACATGACAAAATTAAGTCGACCTAACTTATTCTGTTGAGATAAGGCAATGAATAAATTCAAGTCAATCCAAATGGCAAGGAATCAGGACCTGAGCGGGTGATCTTCTAATTAGTTATGGTAATTCATAAATGATGGCATCAAAACTTGTTTTGATTGCTTCAAGGAACAACATTGAAATGATGGTACAGAAAACTACTTCAAATGCATCCTTCCAGAGACTATTTTTACGAAGAATTGGACCTGAGGCTAGCGGTCCTCCATGTGAAATGAACAGGAGATAAACAACAGAGTTGAGCATATGGAACAGCACCAGTAGACTTTAGCATACTGGCCCTTCTATTACAGACAAAACTCACTGTCTTAGTAAAAACTCAGAGTGCGAAGACATAGGGGTTATGATTCAGGCCATGTGGCAGTAAGAGGGAACTGGAGAGGCATTGACCCACACTACCTATTATACCCTTGGCTGAGAGCACAAGGGGACACATGATGCACATGCGAGTCAATAGACACTTCTAAATAAACCTTCTGGCTCCAGCATGTGGCACGCATGTGCACCCATATTTGGAATACAGACCATCACTCGAAGAAGAACAATAGAGTTTAACATACTGGCCCTTCTATGATCTTTTGCATAATTATAGATTGTTATGAAATCCTTGTTCATTGAAAACATGGGGATATATGTCCACAGGTAGGTAAGGGAGCTTATCTAGTGCCAATTAAAGTCAATGGAAAGACTCAGTAAGAGTTGGCTCAAGCCCCCAGTTTTGTTCTATGCAATCAATAATTATTTTAGCTAGCTTTACAAGAAAGATTGAAAAAAGTGTAGAAATAGGGTCATAAAAATTTCCTGTGGTGAAATGATATAAATATAAGAATACAATACAAGGGAAAGCTGGTGGAACATAAGGCACAGCGGTTCCCACATTGATCTAAGCATGGATAAGACCTTCTAGGAGGGTCAGGTCCTCATCTATTGAATATCACCACCCCTCCTTTGAAGTCAATGATGCTACACTAGCTGAGAATGGGGCTCAACAGTCTGTGCACAGACTTCCCCTCCTTGTGTGGGTATAGGCTGACCAGATAGTAAGTGTGAAAAATTGGGACGGGGTGGGGGGTAATAGGAGCCTATATAAGAAAAAGCTCCAAATATTGGGACTGTCCCAATATCAGGACATCTGGTCACCCTATGTGGGTATGGTAGGTCAGCCAAATATCTGGCACTATCCCCTCCAGCATGACTCCATGCACAACATTCTGCAGGTCTGGGGTACACACAGTTGAGGGTGGGGAGCAGAGTTTGGGAGGGCCTGACACTGTCCCCCATTCAGTCCCATAGAGATTTTCTAGATGAGATAATGTTGCCTAGGATTGTGTATTACCTTTTCTGCAGAGCCTCTGCAGAGAGTTTGAGTGTAGCCATAGTTTTGGGGTAGTATGACCTACTGCAACATGTTTGAAAGTGCTTTTATTGCAGTTTATTTTGCAAGTGCAAGTTTATTTTTATTGTTTCCTGTGATTAGCTAGGTGTGAGACAGAAAGGCCACAAGTTCAAGACACTAAAAAAAGTTTAGAGTCAATCAATTAAGAGTATATATAGGGCACCCAGAAGGTGACATGAAGGAATACGGTTAGTGTGAAAAGAATATGGACTGGGAACATACCACTTCCATATACTAGCTGTTGGTTTTGATATTCAGTGGTTGGAGCAAACATTTAATTGTTTGTGGTTTGTTTTTATCAATGGTAACGTATGTGGTCATGAAACACTACTCTTGGTCTAAGCACAGTTTTCTCGCAGAGTGGGAGAAATTTAGGGTCCATATTTAGGTGTTAAAAAGACACACCTCTTTGCACATGGAAAGAAAGACAATTGTGTTCCTACTTGGCACCAGCATTCTTTTCCATTTTTAATGGCATAATAAAGACCTGTCTCATAACAGAACAACAAAGGGCCACTTGATAAAATTAAAAGGAAACAGTTAAAATGGATAATGCAAATGTATTGGCCAGATATCTTCCTAGAATAAAAATTACATGAACTAACAACCCTCATGGAACATACAGTAGAAAATATGTACATGGTTCCAGTTGGCAAGTTGATTTTAGAATCACAGGTCTATTATCTACCGATTCATGGGGCTACTGGTCATCCAGTCGTGAGTAGTGGAGACAGGTATAAATCAACAGACTCCAGCAGAAACTAGTAGCATGGATACTAATGAAGTCTACTGGAATTTCCACTAATAAATCCTCATGTGTTAAAAATATCAATGTAGTAGTAGCTAGCACCAGGAAAAATACCTCCCTGTCATCAATGTCAGAGGCAGGATAGTGGACTAGATAGACCACTGGTCTATTTGGTTCAACAATTCTTAGATTAAAATATCTTGACAGAAAGGAACCATAGTATGCCATATTGTCTCTTGTTGTCTTGATAATGTCAGCAGAGAAGCGTGGCAGGAAATAGCACTGCATGGTCTGTCTAAAGGATCTATAAAAAGCAGTTTGTGGAAATCCCACAAAACCCTACAAATAAACCAACAAGACACCACAGGATTTTGATTCAGATGTTCCATAATAGCTTTGTTTTGTTCAAAATGTTCTTTCCACAGCTGACGGTCAGCTGTAAACATTCACACTGTGAACTCTTTGAGGCTCTTTAGATCACTAAATATGGATACACTTCCCACTCTTCTGTTTAAAACAAATAATCAATTGTTAGCATAAAGTAGATCAAAATACGCGTAAAATCTTTTAAATCATTTTTCAATTTAGTTGTGAAATGAGACAAGAACATCAGTGCTGGTAACACCACCCAACCATCCCTTCCATAGCCATAATACTAGACACTCCAGTTAATGAATCAGAACTGAGGAAGCAATACATTTATTTTAAAAATATGTTAATCAGCAACACTCATGAAAGATGCGCCATAACTGATGGATGAGGCTAGTCTGTTTAAAAGGATGAAGATGGCTTTGGTTTATTATTTTGACAGTAACCCAATGATGGCTAGGTGCTTTACAGAATAAGTAGAAAGGGTATGGTCCCTGTCCTGAAGACTTTATGATGGAAATATTTTTTCACAGGTTTGCACGTGTACTGTGAAATTAACATTTAGAGATAACAATCTTATCTTTCTGAGCCTACCAATACAATACTTTGAGTCTGATTTCTCATGTCTCCAAATAATTTCTTTTAGCAGATATCAACCTCATTTGAATTAAACATACATTGGATAATCCTCATAAATGGAGGCATATTGCACAGATTAACCAATCTTGGACATACAATTTTTTCAGGTAAAATTTCCCAGTATCTGTTTTTAAGTTATATTGGCCCTATCTCAAAACATATTTGTTATGTTCACTCAAGCAAGAGGCACTGCCAATTTAGCCGGGAGAATCAAGCAAGATATCTACACATTTTAGAGGATATCTAGAGGAGCTGTTGTCATGCTCTGTGTCTCAACTTCAAATTAGCATCCTCAAGTAATTTAAATAACATGATTAAATTATGTAAATGTATCCAACTGTAATTTCAGTTAAAGAGGATCTTGGCATGGTTTCCCACTCCCAAGTCTCCTTGTAGTTGAAAGTGCATTGGTGTTTTGAAGACACTGGCAGAACCTGACTTTAAAAAAAAAAAAGTTATAAAGGAAAAATTGTGGTCCAGCATTGACTTCTGTAGGATTGGAACAGGTATAAACAATGTGAGAATATGATCCTAAGTATGTGAACATAGGAGCCTGGAAAGAAAAGGCCCTTTCTACCATAACTACACATTTAGGAGACAATACCCATCTCTTCAGCTACTGTAAATGGTTTAATCTTCTCTATGGAGATTCACTTGCTTTTCCCAAAACCAATAATTAGAAAAATAATTTTTAGATAATTAAAGTAAACAGAAAATAAAGAGCTATAGAATATGAGCACCTACAACCAATGCCATCAGTGATTCGCCACCCAAACAGTATCAACAGAAGAGCAGCTATGCTCCAATTAATACTACTACTTGGCACGTCTACAGTGCCTTCCTTGTGAAGGCTTCAAAATGCTACACAAACATTACATTTAAGCTTGAGAACACTCTGTGAAGTAGGTAAATATTATTGTGCCTTTTCAATATCATTTATAAATACAAACACACACGCACACACTTTCTATAGGCAGTGCTGGTTGTGCTCCTTGTTATTAAAGTTGCCTGACATGTCCCATTACAAGACCCTGTTTTCAGTTATAACTTTGCTAAACTTTAACTATTTGGGATGAACTTTTCCGTATCAGGTGACTGCACATTCCACTGCACATTTCTGGGATATTTCCACTAAAACAGTCCAGCTGTTTTTGAGAGCAAGGCTAGGGAAAAACAGAATTTGAGAATCTGATCAACAATATAGATCTGCTAAAGTGAAGCCTTTTGTTCCAAAAGTTATATATTCTATGGAACAAACATAGGCTCAGTCCCGTTACCTTTATCTTATGTGGGTCTCTGAAGGCTTACATTAGAGTACAGATAATCTCTCTTTTAGATAAAAATGTAAAAATAATTAAAAGAAACACTAGACAGGCATATTAAAAAGCCTGGAATACATTCAGGCATCCTTCAAAGACCCCCAAAACCTATTAAGGCTAAACCTATTACACAATGAATGCCTGTGAATTATGTGCATCTAAACAAGACAGGGTTATGTTTCACTCCAAGGGAAACATTTATGAATGAAGGGAATTAGACAGGCAAATATTTGACATGGTAACTCAAGGATGGGGATGGGAGTCTTAATGTAATGTAGATATCCGATTAGCACAGGGAAAAAGTTACTTTAAAATCAGGGGTAGATAATCTAATTAGTTTTTCAACTTCTTTGGGAAGCTGGATGCAGACCCAACCTGGTCAAATCTGAAACGGAGCAACAGCAGCTCCACTGTAATCAGCAATAGCTTCTCCAACATCTGGGCCTCCGTCCAAAGGGACAGAATGGACTTTGGGCTTTTATGAAATCAGAGAAAAGGTACTTGGCCCAAATGATCCTCCAACAGGATTTTATGGGGGAAAAAAATCCCAATATTGTTTACAATTTAAATTGAAATCAAACTTCATGCCTTTCATTTTATGGCCCAATTGTGTGAGAGGACAACCTTTTGTTTTGTGTTACAGTCCTGCTTCCACTTCTAGGAGTTGCCTCTTCATTCTAAGGCCTGGTCTACAGTAGGAATTCAGGTCATCAGAACTATGTTACTTGGGGATGTGAAAAATCCACAGTGCCAAGTTGACAAGCAAATTCTCCCATCAACCTAGCTGCTGCCTCTTGGGGAAGTGCATTACCTGCACCTATGGGAGAACCCCTCCCATCGACATCGGTAGTGTGTCTTAACTGAAGCGCTAAAGCAGTGCAACTGCAGCAGTGCCACTGGAGTGGTTTACGTGTAGATGAACCCCGAGAGTGCTTTCCTGTGGTCCTCAGAGATGGACTTGAAAATTTCTCTCTTTTTTATGGTGATTGGCACTAGAAGAGAGGTTCTCTACATGCTTGAGATTGACCCTCTTTTCCTTGAAGTTCCCAAAAGATTCCTTTATCACTCATTTTTTCTATCTTTAATTTCTTTTTAAATGTCCCTTCTCAGGATTCCTGCAACAAGCTGCCTCTCCAGTGAAATGTTCAGAATGACATTTGAAGACTTTTAATTGCAATTTAATTAGGTCAAAAGTGTTCCGTTCTTCCAGGCCTGGAGGTTTCTACCTGCTCATGATAGCTGACGTCTGAATAAATCACAGAAGGTGAACCTTTCTGAGATGTGTCACTGCTGGGATTATTCTTGCTATTACACCTCTGGCAAGCAGAGCTATTGGAAACCTAGCTGGAGATGACAGGGTCTGCATGAGAGAAACAGCTGCGAGCAGTGGTATCTTGTGCGTGTGGGCCTCCTAACCTTGAGGGACTGAGAAAATGCTCTCCCAGGAGATTCTAAAGTTATCTTTTTATCTTCCTCTTCCCTTAATTTCAATATTATATGCCCTCTTGCCTACATTCTTTGGCCCAATTAATCCCTAGTATAATCCACCTTTGGCTCCAACGGAGCTATAGCATGGATGCATTTGCTCCCCCATCCCTATTTTTTGTTTTTAATTCTTGCTGTTGCTCTCAGTGGTTTGGTCCCCTCAGGCAGCTCAAATAGGCAAGTTAGGCTCTGCCTGCTACTGACCGAGTGCCTCTGGCTCAGAGAAAATAAAAGTCAGTTCTGAATGCAGCCCCATGTTCATGTCAGAACTCTCAAGCAAACCATCATTAACTGTTGGTGATTTTGGCAAGTGGGTGCATGAAGAGCCAGAAGTCACTAAACACACATACATACATTTGCAGCAATGGCTTTCTGAGTATCAGGTTTCCCTTCAGTAATTATATTGCAGTTTGACAGCTGTATTTATATCAAACAGAATCCAGAGAAGATCCCAGTGAAACCTGCTAAGAGAGAGAAAGCTTTAAGGAAATTTAACTGCTTGGGAGAACACATTGCAGTAATTCAAGAAGAACTAAGCAGCGACACAAAACACACACTAGGAAAGTGCTGAGACTAAGTGTCAGGAACGGAGCAACAATGACACAAATGCTATAAGTGATAAGGGGCATATTAAAGCTTTCAAATAATTAGCCACCACAAGATTATGGGCCAGATCCATTGGACTGACACTTCCATGGTCTTGAGATGAGGATTTGAGACCAATTTCATCAAGGTCCTTAAGCATGTGCCTAACTTTAAGCCTGAGTAGTCCCACTGTCTTTAATTAGATTAATCATGTGCTGAAAGTTAGGCATGTGATAAAGGAACTTGGTGACCTGGGGTTTATGCTACCCATGCTGAAGATGATCAACTTGGTGATTAAATAGATCTATAAAAAAGAAACAAAACAAACACTATTTGCAGCCAGCAATTAGGATGTGTAATTTCTTATTTGGAAGATCTTTGAGACCAGTAACCAATCTAGAAGGAATCTTTACGAAACTCCAGTGCTTATTTTATCTTGGGCTGCAGACTTAGTCTGGCTATAGACTCACTAGCCCTATCCATGGACCAGATTAAGAAAAAGTTCACTAAACCATTTAGCCAGGCCTAATTATAGGGATATGTAGGGATAAAGTGAGGAAGGCTAAAAGCCGCATTGAACTGGACCTTGCAAAGGGAATCAAAACCAATAGTAAAAGGTTCTACGGCCACATAAATAAGAAGAAAACAAAGAAAGAAGAAGTGGGGCCGCTATACACTGAGGATGGAATGGAGGTTAAGGATAACCTAGGCATGGCCCAATATCTAAATCAGTACTTTGCCTCAGTTTTTAATAAGACTAGTGAGGAGTTTAGCGATGATGGAGGGATGATAAACGGGAATGTGGATATGGAGGTGGATATTACCGCAACTGAGGTAGAGGCCAAACTTGAACAGCTTAATGGGACAAAATCGGAGGGCCCGGACAATCTCCATCCGAGGATATTAAAGGAACTGGCGCGTGAAATTGCGAGCCCGTTAGCGAGAATTTTTAAGCAATCGATAAACTCAGGGGTTGTGCCGTATGACTGGAGAATTGCTAACGTAGTTCCTATTTTTAAGAAAGGGAATAAAAGTGATCCGGGTAATTATAGGCCTGTTAGCTTGACGTCTGTAGTATGTAAGGTCTTGGAAAAAATTTTAAGGAGAAAGTAGTTAAGGACATAGAGGTCAATGGTAATTGGGACGAATTGCAACATGGATTTACTAAAGGTAGATCGTGCCAAACCAATCTGATCTCCTTCTTTGAGAAGGTGACGGATTACTTAGATAAAGGAAATGCGGTAGATCTTATTTACCTCGATTTCAGTAAGGTGTTTGACACGGTTCCACATGGGGAACTGTTAGTTAAACTGGAAAAGATGGGGATGAATATGAAAGTTGTAAGGTGGATAAGGAACTGGTTAAAGGGGAGACTCCAGCGGGTCGTATTGAAGGGTGAACTGTCAGGCCGGAAGGAGGTTACTAGTGGAGTCCCTCAAGGATCGGTTTTGGGACCGATCTTATTTAACCTTTTTATTACTGACCTTGGGACAAAGAGCGGGAATGTGCTAGTAAAGTTTGCAGATGACACAAAGCTGAGGGGTATTGCTGACATGGAGAAGGACAGGGATACTATTCAGGAAGATCTGGACCACCTTGTAAACTGGAGTAATAGTAATAGGATGAAATACAATAGTGGAAAGTGCAAGGTCATGCACTTAGGGATTAATAATAAGGATTTTAGATATATGTTGGGGATGCATCAGTTGGAAGCGACAGAGGAGGAGAAGGACCTTGGGGTATTGGTTGATAGCAGGATGACTATGAGCCGCCAATGTGATACGGCTGTTAAAAAAGCAAATGCGATTTTAGGATGCACCAGGCGAGGTATTTCCAGCAAGGATAAGGAGGTGTTAGTACCGTTATATAAGGCGCTGGTGAGACCCCATCTGGAATATTGTGTGCAGTTCTGGTGTCCCATGTTCAAGAAGGATGAATTCAAACTGGAACAGGTCCAGAGACAGGCTACTAGGATGATCCGAGGAATGGAAAACCTGCGTTATGAAAGGAGACTCAAAGAGCTTGGCTTGTTTAGCCTGGCCAAAAGAAGGCTGCGGGGGGATATGCTTGCTCTATATAAATATATCAGAGGGGTTAACGTTAGGGAGGGAGAGGAATTATTTAAGTTTAGTACTAATGTAGGCATGAGGACGAATGGGTACAAACTAGATATTAGGAAGTTTAGACTTGAAATTAGATGAAGGTTTCTAACCATTAGGGGAGTGAAGTTCTGGAACAGCCTTCCGAGGGAAGTAGTGGGGCAAAAGACTTATCTGGCTTTAAGACTAAGCTTGATAAGTATATGGAGGGGATGTTATGATAGGATAGTTTAATTTGGGCAATCGATCTTGGATTATCACCAGATAAGTCTGCTCAATGGTCTGCGGGGAGATGTTGGATGGGATGGGAACTGAGTTACTGCAGAGAATTCCTTCTTGGGTGCTGGCTGGTGAGTCTTGCCCACATGCTCAGGGTTTAGTTGATCGCCCTATTTGGGGTCGGGAAGGAATTTTCCTCCAGGGCGGATTGGCAGGGGCCCTGGAGGTTTTTCGCCTTCCCCTGCAGCGTGGGGCATGGGTCGCTTGCTGGTGGATTCTCTGCAGCTTGAGGTCTTCAAACCAATTTTGAGGATTTCAATAACTCAGTCCTGGGTTAGGGGTTGTTATAAAAGTGGACGGGTAGGGTTCTGTGGCCTGCCTTGTGCAGGAGGTCAGACTAGATGATCATATTGGTCCCTTCTGACCTACGAGTCTATGAGTCTATAGAATCCTTGCAACTCAAATTTTTTGCAAAAGCCATTGTGATGGGGTGTGCCTGGTCTTTGTGGTTCCCTGCAGGAAGCTCTGTGGTCTTACTACACCCCAACCCAGGAAAAAAGGAGAAGTTCAGGTGGGTCTTTCAGGCCTGCCTAGAGAGGCCTCACAGAAGCAGTCTGCCAATCAGAGCCCAGCAGGCTCAAGTAAAAAGAGCCTTATCAGATCAGGTCCTGGCTGGGATCAGATGGGCAAGGCAGGGTTCTCCTCTCTGGCCAAAAGAGCTTGAGGGATACCCAGAGTTTGTTTCTGGCTATGTTTGCTTAAGCTGGGTTTGCAGGAAGTGAGGACCTAAAAACTTTAACCCTGACATAAGGGTGAAGAAAGCTAAAAGAGGCCAGGTAGGAAGAGGCTTAGGGAAGAAGGAGCAATGAACTGAAATCGAGCAGCTTGTAACTGCTGTTTATAGGGTCTCTGGGTGGAACCCAGAGTAGTGGGCAGGCCTGGGTTCCCCTACTCATCATCATGTTCCCATTATGCCTCTGGCATTTAGAGCAGTGACAAAGGTCTTCCATCCTGTCTGTTTCTGGCAAGTCTTACAATGGTTCCCCAGCTGTGCCCCAGCTTTTTCAGCTTGGCTTCCACAGCTCTTCACCATGTTGTTTTTATGTGGCCTTGTTTTCGCTTGCCTTCCTTGTGTCCACCTTATTGCTACTCTGGTGATGGAATCAATTTCCATCCGAAGCACATGGCCAATCCATCTCCAGCGCCTCCTGGCAATGATGGTGCTCATATCCTCTTGGCTGCACTGTGTCAATAGATCTTGATTTGAGATTGTTCTGGGCCTAAAGATACACAGGATTTTTCTGAGGCAAGTTATATGGAACGAAGACAGTTTGGACATGTCATACTTTCTCATTCCCCAGCATTCTGCACTATATAGTAATGTTGTAAGTATGCATCTCTGATAAATCTGGAATTTGGTTTTGGTGTTGTATTTCTCTTACTAGCCACAGGTAAAGTGGTGTAAACCCCAAGAAGGGGAAAACCTTATTTTGGGGGCTGAATTTAAAGGCCCAGAGTAGGGTGACCAGATGTTAAAGGGAAAATATCGGGACCGCCGCGGGGTGTGTGTGTTATTTTATTATTATTTTTTTTTACATTCACCTGCCTGGGAGTTCGGTGGCAATTGGCGGAGAGCCCTTCAGTCGCGTATGGTTTTCGGTGGTATTTCGGCAGCAGGTAATAAACCTTGCCGCCAAAGACAGAAGCACTCGCCACTGAAATACTGCCGAAGACCATCCGGGACTAAAGGACTCTCTGCCGAATTGCCGCCGAAGACCAAGAAACAAAATATCGGGACAAATGGCATCCCGACCATCCTCTGGTTGGGACGCGGGACAAACTCCTCAAAATTGGGACATCTGATCACCCTAGCCCAGAGCCAGGGCTGAAGATCCAAGCGAGGGAAAACAGACAATTATTGGACTCTAATATCCTAGAACAGGTTCATTTGAACATTGTTGCTTGGCCCCACCAAGGTTGGCCAGCAGCCTGCAGGGTGTGTCAGGGTAAGAAAAGGACTGCAGTACTACACTCAGCTGCCAGAAGGCACTCAAGAGGTGAGAGTGTTCCCATTACACCTGGATATTTTGCTGTTTAAGGAGCTAGTGGAGAAGCCAGTAGGAATCACAACGAACATGTCAAAAAAAGGTTGGGAGCATGAATAATAGTACCACAATTTGCTGGGTTAAAGTAAACAGGAGTTGATCCTAAATTAATGCATATGAATGCCTCAATGAGATGGCCTTGCTCTCCACATGACAATTCAGTCAACAATCTGTTCCTGGATTTGTTGAGAGAACTGAAGCAAAAAACAAACAGCAAGAAGAAGAAACATTTAAACCAAGATAAAGAGATGACAAGGGCAAGTTTGACCATTCCCAGCTTACATTTTCCCCCAGTTTCCAGTGGGAATCAGAGGGTCAAATTTTGACAGACTGTGGGCAGAAGAGGCTTTGCTGACTTGCATGGAGTTGCAGCCACATATCCCAGGTCTGGATTTGACCCTTAAAATAATGAGACACAGCACCCAAGCCTCAATCAGTTAACAGGGCACCATGTACTATCACTGGTGCAGGACTGGACTCAAAGCACAAAAGGTGGGAACAATTTCAGCAGTACCCAGGGCATCCTGAGTATGCCACAGTGCAATAATTAAAAGTCTGTAAAAAGGATCATATAAAGAAGAGTGAACTAATATTTTTTCTGGCGAAGGACTGCAGATGTCATCATATAGGCCTTTGAGATTACTGCCATTACAAGAACTTTGGTATTAGGGAGCTTTGGAAGGGATCAAGAATAAAATAGCTAGCATTTATTTCACGCTATTAATATAGGGTGAAATTCTCTCCTGTGCAGAGGGCCAGCACAAGCTTTATGTACCACTCAAATCCTCAAAATAGGGATAAAGTGGGACTTAAATTATGCATACCATAGGCCTCATGTTGGCCTTCTGTATGGAGTGAATTTCCACCTCAGAGATCTCCAATGACTTCACAATGGGGCCTCTCTATCTCAAGTGATTTAGAATTCTAGAATTCTAGAATTCCATAACTCAAAATGTGTCTGTTTTTTTAATTGTGAAATACAAGGAGTCAAGTTGTAAATTCTTGTCTGCACAGATTCCACTATCTTCCCACCCTGCTGCCACCTCTAATTTTGACTCCTCTCATTCCTCTGACACACTTTATTTTGAAGGATTTTGCTGTACATTGGCTACCTTCCTTTCATACAGTATCAGCATCCTTGAAGCCAGAGGCGGCTCCAGGCCCCAGCACGCCAAGGGCGTGCTTGGGGCGGCAAGCGGCGGGGGGCGCTCTGCCAGTCACCGCGAGGGCGGCAGGCAGGCTGCCTTTGGCGGCGTGCCTGCGGAGGGTCCGCTGGTCATGTGGCTTCGGGAGGTCCACTTAAGCCGCGGGACCAGCGGACCCTCCGCAGGCAAGTCGCCGAAGGCAGCCTGCCTGCCATGCTTGAGGCAGCAAAATGCCTAGAGCCAGCCCCGCTTGAAGCATCTTTCTCACTACTCCGTACTTTCTTCGGCTGCCCTGATGACATTCACCGAGTATCTTTCATATATCATGGGTGGGCTCTTGCACCCATGGACTTGTTGAACACAGCAATTCACATGCCCATTATTGATCCTATACATACAAACAAACAATGGGGGTCTCATGACATCAAGGTAACCATTACAGCATGCTTGATGCCTTGTAATGTTATCATAAGCCTGCAGGGTGTGTGTATGTGTGTGCGCGCGCGCGCGGGTGCGCGTGATATTTAATGTCCTTGTGCTGTTTTCCATATTGTATAGTTCATGCACAAATCACATTAAAGACCATCCATAATGGATTCAGTAAAATTGCCTCACTGGGGTATTTTTCTGCTTACTTGAACTCAGTACTATTGTATAGGTCTGCTCTTCCAAGAACAAAGTGAAGGGCAGTGTGTGGGTGCGTATGTGTAACCTATGGGTTATCACTGTACTATATCTGTTGTACCTTAATTTCATACCTTAGGTAAATTGCAGACAGAAGGCTGTTTGCCACCAACCACCTGAGACATGCAATTTACGTGCAAATGCCACATATGCTCTGCTGTTTGACTATGGTTATAATGGGGATCTGTACTGCTCCTTATTTTCTTTTAAAATCCCTTTTTCAGAGTGATGATGTTGGTGTGATTTTATGAGACTAACAAACATGCATGTTACAATCTGATAATCAGATTGCTTGAATTTATGCAATTTGATAATGTAAAACAGTAAGGCAGCTGCTTCAGAGCTGAATGACTATAATGTTTGGAACAACTTTAAAAAAAATAGATTGCTTCTGGGAGAAAGCGGTCTCTCAACAAGAAAACAATAACTATCAGAGAGAGACAATAAAATATACTTAACTATCACAGAAGAAAAAGGCTTAATCTAATTCAAACATCTAGCCCTAAAAAATCTGCACAAAGCAAACCAGAATTCTGTCTTAGCAAGATAATTTGCTCGCATCCACTTTCCAATCAATCCTCAACATTCGATCCAAATCAACATGCGCGTCCTGCTCTATTGTTAAAAACTACATCACAATGCCATCTAGTGGCATAGGAAAACACACTAGGGCATGTCTGGTCATTTTTGGTGCCACTGCAATAAATCTACTACTAATATAATGAAATAATAAATAGATGAATAAATGTGCATTAGCACAATGTTAAGGTTACAGTTTTACAGACTGAAGTATCAGGAAACGCAAAAGCATAGGTTCTTATAACTTGCTCATCCTACTCAGTTTTGACTTCAAATCCATCCATCCAATTTCCTCTGAAGTCAGTTGGAGATGTGTGAAAATATTGGAGGGAGCACTGTATATTAAAGGAATATTTGACATAATACTATTATTGGCAATGCAAAATATTCCATGCACAATGTGGATGAGTTAAGGTTACTGTGACAACCTTAACATTTACATTTCCTAACATTCAAGTGTTTAAAACTGTTTAAAACAGAGTTACCAACTCTCCTGATTTTATCTTGAGTCTCATGATATTTGGGGTGTTTTTCTTAAAGCCCTGGCTCCTGAAGTCATTACTTTATGAGAATCTCAGGTTTTCCTTTATAAAAAACATAAGTATCTAGCCCTCATCGTTGTAGAGAAAAGCTTGAAAACATGTCCTGATTGTATTCTAGGGGCACAAAAATCAGAAGGCAAATCCCCCCTCCCCCCAAATATAAATATATGTATTTTAAAATCTCATTGTTTTTAAGTTAATCATGATTTTGGGTCTTGACTGATTATTTTTTGAACACCTAGAGTTGGCAATACTGATTGTAACCTTAAGTGTTATATTAATGTAAGTTTATGTATTTAATTTCCATGTTTCTTTTAAAAAAATAGTACTTCATCTCTCTGCTGATGTCACTATGGACTTTCATAATAAAAAATCTTGCAGAACTCAGTGAAACTACAGCACAAAATCATTTCTCTGGCTTACAGTGATAGTGTTATGTATTTATGTTATTATACAATCCTGCTCTTTCACTAACTCCATACACAGGGGAAATTTTGCATTGCATAATTATAAACAGATTTGTTTTAGTTCCTTATTATTCTTACTGTTCAGTTTGTGCTTGTTTATCTTTGGTCACTGGTCTAGAAACTAGGCTTCATTGAGGACTAGCCACTTGCAGAAACTTGAGCTTGACAAGTTCCGCCATATTTAGTTACCAATACACACACCAAATTTCCTTTCTACAGCAAAATGTGTGTAAGAAGTGTCCTTACAAAGCAGAAATGCTTTTATTACTCGGTTCAGTAGTGCTTCTGTCTTATTTATTCTGTCTTCATTCCTATTTCCACAATCACAAGGTGAGCAACAACCCGTGAGAAAGCAACATGGGAAGAATCAGTCAGCTTGGTTCATTTTTAGTCAGTTTGATTAAGCACTGTTTGTGGCAGTTTAAAACTTGACACACTGTAGATGTCAAAACCAAAACCCATGTTTATTGAAGGAAAAAATAATGGTCATTACTGGTAGTCTAGTTCTGTGACTCAGTCCCAAGACATTCCAGCTGGTTAAATACAGTTTACTTTCATAAAGCAGCTGCATTGTATCAAAATACCAACCATGGTGAAAACAATACTACAAGAAAGTGTTAAGAAACACTTGGAAGTGAATAAAATGGCCTGATTTTCAAAGGCGTTGAACAACCACAGCTCCTAATGGTTGTTTACAGCTCCACTTGCTCCCCTAATTATTAGGATATAACCTTAAATTGCAGAGAGCACAATTTTACTGCAGCTACCCACAGAGCTAGACCAATTCACAACAGCTGAAAAACTGGCCCAGGGCTTCTGAAGACAATCTTATGTTTTCTTTTAAAAATAATCCTTTTTGATCTTACCAAAACTGCTCCATGTAACTACTTAATTATACATAACCGTACGCTTTTTAATTACAAATTGCAGCCATGATGGACACTAATTTATCACTCAATTGTGCACTAGGAATTTTGCAGACAAAGACATGGTCCTGTACCAAAGAACTCAATGTGATTATGATGTAGTTATGATGCAGTTAGTGTGAGCAACAAACAATAGAGAGGGATGGATCACTAATCACTATTAAAAATAATAACATCATATGATTATTTAGGTCTATTTTATCCACATCAGGAAGGTCCCACTAAATTCCTGACCTCATTTCAAATCACTAAACTGTAGTTAATTCTGAACCCTGACAGGTTATCACAGACAGTTATCCAAAATTTCACAACCCTTTCCGAAAAAAAGGCAATAGTGAAAACTCACGTAGGAAATTCAAGATAGAATAAACGGTTGATGGAATTAAGTACAAGGCTGGAGTACTTAACTTAGAGGGTTACACATCATAGACTGAGGATGAACTGCTCAGCCATATGATCCATGCTTTAAACAAATGAAGGCCCATTAACCTGATGGCCAGTAGGGGAAAAATGGTTTGACCCTTTTGCAAAACACAAGTGAATCTCTGGTCATTCCCTGTACATGGTTAATAATGTATGTGTCTGGAGAAAAGAATTCCAGAAGCAAAAGAGAAAAAATCAGTGCATATTCCCTTTCCTCATTCTCTCTGGTCCAGCCTCAAATGTTGGGAGTAAAAATGCATCTGTTACATAAAGGTATTTTTCTGCAAGAAAATAAGGTAACTCAAAGCAAAGGACTGTCCAAACTCCACTCCCTTTATTAGTTTTGCCATAGACAGAACAGGTCCTAGAAACAGTCCCTCACATGTTACTTATTTGTTCAAGTTCTAGCTACTTACCCTAAGAAGCTTATTCTCAAGAGACACCATCAGCTCAAAAGCCAATCTTCTTTCTCCACGTTTTAACTTTTTTTTAAATTGCCTCACTTGAGACGAAGCATTATTAAAGGCAAATTACAGTGCTTGCACCTTAATCCACCAACTCCCTGGATCTCTCAGGAACTAGACCACAAACATCATGCCCCTTCTGGAGGTTGATTTTATTAACATCAGTTATTCAAACTCATGTCCCTGAACATACACCTTCATCCCTTTAGACTTCACCACCTCTTCGGCTTCACCAGATTCCTCCTGGCTCAGGGCTCTCTGCCTCTGGCCTCTCAGGGCCTCTGGCTCCTCAGATAGGCTTCTTCACCATCTCTAGCCTCTCTGAGTTCCTCCTGGCTCATGAAAGTCTGCTTCTGCCCTTCAGTTTTTTCTGCATCTGGCTTCCCAGGCTCCCATCCTGGCTCAAAACTGTCTCTGTCACGCAGACTTCTTCCTAGTCCCTCAGTCACCTTCTCTCCCCCAAATCCTGTAACTCCTCCGTATGTATCTACCAGCCAGGTGTTACCCTGCCCTCTTAATCAGGTCTAACTAGGATACACCTGTTCAAGAACAGGATGACTGAACCTACTTTCCTTAAAGGACTCAGTCTCGCAGTGATATATAGCATGTTGTAATGCAACAGTGTCATAATCATACATCTAGAGAGAGGAGAAACAAACATAGAGCTGGAAGGTTATTAAACGGGGACAGGGACCCAAGAACTGGCCCCTGGAAGCACACCCCCTCCGACTTTGGTATCAGAGGCAAAAGTGTTATGGAAACAGCTTGAGTAGAATTCCTCAGGGAAGCCATTTTCATTTATTCAATATTAAGGCAAACATCCCTGAGGTTTGAGAGGAGGAATTTATGGCTGACCAGATCAAAGACCTTACTTAGGCAGATCAAAATAGCCCCCATAATACTGAAAGGTTCCCTCAGGCCTTGATGTCTAAGGCCAGAACAAGACTTACGGAGAAAACATTAATAGTTTACAATGGTGTTTTCTTTCTCCTCTCCCCAAGAAGTGTGCGGGTTTTAGATTAGAACCAAGGTTTAACATCAGCCCTATAGTGAACGAGGATATTGTGGAGTTTCACAGGTACTAGTGTAATACCTTTGCCTTCACCTCTGCTACATCAGAGGTGGGCTGCTGCATGCTGTGCCAGTTGCAGCCCTTGTCTATTATCTTAAACCTTTCAGGAGTGGTTTTAAGTAGAGCGATGTGGATAAAGTGGCCGGCTCTGAAGCCTGTTCCCAAGTCAGATTAGCCTCTTGCTGCAGGCACAGATGTGTTGTAAGACTGGCTGGAAAATGGGATTTCTTTCCCACATAGCAACTTTTGACATTTCATTGAAAAACTGGAAATTGAATATTTTTTGGCCAAAAACTGAGGAATTTTAGTTTTTCATGTTTTCCTGATGAAAAAAAATTCGACAATTTAAGTGCAGCAGAAGCACCCTGTGAAAATATTCATATTACTGAAAACACAATTTTACACTGAAAAAAGAGCAATGGACACCCCCAAAGGCGGCTAAGGACACTGACCCAGGATTTGGGAGACCCAGGCAACATACTATACAGCCAGATTTAGAACAGGGACTTCAACCTGACACTCAGACATCTCAAATATGTGCCCTAACTTAACCACTTGGCTATTCCAGGCTGTTTCCCCATCCCTGAGGAATTCTGTCCTGGACCTGAGAAACCTTCCTGATGAAAGTTTCATCTAACCCAACAAGTTTTCACATTTTCTGACAAAAGAATCATTTTGTTGAAAACTGCCCAACCAGCTGACAGAGGTAGGATGCTCATTCTGCAGCGTCAGCTATCTGGTACAGAGCAGCTAGATTCATGGACAGTAATGTGACTAATAACTTTGTGAATGGAACTATCCTGGGAAAATGATGGTCAAAGTTAGAATTAGTAAGGTGGACATTTGGAAACTGCTTGGACAAGTGTTTATAATTAACTATTTGCATATGCAATTTCACAAACTACATAAACAAATAAAGGTCCCAACCCTGCAAACACTCAACCATGCCACATAACTTACATGTGTGAACAATCTCAGTGAATTTACTGGGACTGCTCACATGTGCAAAGTTACTCACATGTGCTTCTAACAATTGTGCTTCTAACTTGTATAAAAACAAGGCCCAGAATATACAAAAAGCTGGTGATTTTCCAACTTACATGCCCACATATCAAAATCTGCTGTGAGTTCAGTTCATGAATTGCTAGTCTCAGTTTGTACATGATGACTCTGACAGTTCTTCATTCTCATGTGACAGTCTCTCTTGCCCTAGTACGAAGTCCTAATACTAATCCATTATGCATTAGCTAACGCCCATGCGAAAGGCAGGATTGCTTGTATATTTCAATATTGTTCTTGCACCCATGAATGGAGGAGACAGGCAGAGCAATCTGCATTCATGTGCTCCCATGACCTATATATAAAGTAAAACACAGCTGGTAGTAAGTTTAGTTTTAACTATATTGGATAGTGTCCCTTTACATAGGCCATTACTTGTACTAATTACAGTTTTTACCGTCAATACAAAATTATATTTACAGGCTAAAAATATAAATGTAACAATGTACAAATTCTGAAGTGAGTGAAACCACTCTTTCAAGGGCAGAATATCACCACAGCATGGTATTTTGCAGCCTCATAAAACTACTTACCCTTTGCATAACTTATAGTGTTACAAGTTGCTGATATAACTGGTTGCTGATCATTTCTTCATATTTTTGTCTTGGTCTTAAATTTACTCCTTCCCGCCCCCAGCCCATTTTTCAATTCAAGGCCTGGTCTACACTGGGGGGAGGATCGATCTAAAATATGCAACTTCAGCTACAAGAATAGCGTAGCTGAAGTCGACGTATCTTAGATCGACTGAGATTGACTTACTTTGTGTCCTTGTAGCGCGGGATCGACGGCCGCCACTCCCCCGTCAACTCCGCTTCCGCCTCTCACCCTGGTGGAGTTCTGGAGTTGATGGATAGCGCGTTTGGGGATCGATGTATTGCATCTAAATGAGATGCAATATATCAGTCCCCAATAGATTGATTGCTACCTGCCAATTCGGCGGGTAATGTAGACATACCCCAAGTGTTGTGCACACAGTTCCTCAACAGGGAGGGCTTTCCATCTATTCTGTTCTATAGAGATTTTTATACTACGCCTATTACTTTAGGGTCTGAGCATCTAGAAAGTGTGCTGTTTTTTGCAGCACTTCTTAAAATGTTAATATTTTAAAAATGCAATTAACAAAGAAGTTGCCTCTGGTAATTTCCACTACATGCATCTGACAAAGTGAGTATTCACCCACGAAAGCTCATGCTCCAATATGTCTGTTAGTCTATAAGGTGCCACAGAATTCTTTGTTGCTTTTTACAGATCCAGACTAACACGGCTACCCCCGTGATAAAAGAAGTCTATTGATTTTAGAATAATGAAATGAAATATTTGTGTATATTTCTATGTGCATATAATCTACAATAAACTGCCATGTAGCAACAACATTCTAGATTTCAATACCACTTTGCCACCCACATTATCTCCCTGTTGATCTCGTACCTTTCACTTGCACATCTGTGTTTACTTCGATATATGCTAGAGACATTCTTCCCGTATCACATGAAATTCTTCACTTTTGTGATTTATCTTATAAATGAGATGCTCTTGTGAAGCAATTTGCTACAGTTTCCTTTTGGACTCACTAGTTGATCTTATAGTTCAATATATCAAGCCATTGTCTCCTGTCAAAACATACTTTTAACTCACATTCCCGTCTCTATTTGAAAAACTGAAATGTCTGAGAAAGGCACAACAGCTCACCGAACATCATATAAACATTCTGGGCCTGATTCTCATCATGTCAAGGTATCAAGCGTTTAAAACTGGAACACAAAAGCTTTCCCATTCTCTCAGCATCAGTTCCTTTGCACAGCAAATGGAAATAGTTTTTGACTCAGTTGGAAATTAATGATTACAAACTATTTTCTTAGGGCCTGATTCTGCAACCCTCACTCGCACTGAATAGCCTTTACTTACCGGAGTAGTCCTGTTGGGTTCAGTGGCAAGACTCATGAGTGCTAGTTAAGGAAAGGGGTGCAAAATCAGGCTTGTAACATGCAACTCCAACCTGAGCTACATTGGCTGGTAAGACCACATGTGATGAGTTGGAGGAACCTAGTTCACTCTAGGCCAGATATTTAGAAGATGTCAGCTCCCTTTCAGGCACCCAAATGAAGTGGGCGGCACCTGGTAGCTCTTATTGTTCTCAGCGGGGAGGGGAGAGGGTTATATTACTCTCAATGGGAACTGTTGAACGCTGAAGCACTTTTGAAAATCTGCCCATTTCACGTAGATGCCTACATGGAATCTGAGCTCTTTGGAAAATCTGGCCCTCTGGGTCTGATTTTAAATTATGACCAGGTTCATTCTAGACTATCTAAGGATATGTCTGTACTTTGAGCTGCAGGTGGAAACTCCAGCTTGAGGAGACACAGCAGTGCCAGCACTGCCTGTGTACTAAATATAGAGTTTAGCAATGGCAGTGCAAACATACTGGGCTAACTGTCCCGGTATGTACCTAGTGTCTTGGGCTGGTATGTCTCCTACAGCTGGCATCTCCATGCTCAAAGTGTAGACATAGTTTAAGAGATAATGGAGTCCACTATATCTGACAGGTGCCTGTTGCCAGAACATGCATTTAACTGGTATCCCCACCTTTTAGTGAAAAAGTGATATTGAGACAGGGTGAGACTCACCACCTTGGCACCTCCTGCTGGCCATGTTGGGAATTAGCTCTTGGTTGCCGGTGCGCCTTCTTCTAGGGGTGTCTCACCGCCATCACTTCTGCTCCACCGCTAAGACCCGCATCGTTCCTTGGACTGCGGCATCCTCTTCTGGGGTCCACTCCGTGGCTGTGTGCCACTCAGCTTTCTCCCCCCTTCCAGTGGAACTGGCTATCTCTAGTCCATCCACTTGCCGCTGTGGCCTACTGCAATCTTTGGTCTAGCCCCTCACCTCAAGGGGTAAACTGCAGTCCGAATACTGGCCATCCCCTCTGTGGCAAGTGGGGGAAAAAGGAGGGAGGCTAGGCCCGCCTGTTACTCCAGGCCCCGATCCAGTGACCCTGTAGCCAGCAGCCATGTGATGCCACTCCTCCAAGTCCCGCTGCCTATTTCCCTGGGCCACTTCCCCATAGCCCTATCCCCTTCCTGGCCTTTGTATCCGGGGCCTCAATCTGGCAGTCCTCAGGCTGGAGCTCCCTCTTGATACCGACCCCGCCCACTGCTTTATCTAAGGTACTCCTCTAAGGCAGTCAGTCCTTCTCCCTTGTACTCCAGGGAGAGACTGCCCCTGCTCTGTTGAGCAGCCCTTCTTATATGGCCATGCTTGGCTGCTCCAACAAATCTTCTCCCGACTGGCTCTCTACAAGCCCTTCTCCGATTGGTTGGGTTTTGCTGCTCTAACCCTACATCTACCTGTGTGGAGCAGCTGCCCCACCACAGATGTGTACAAATAGATAAGATTTCCCCAGTGACATCACACAAAGAGGTCAGACCTGATTTTCAGCCTCTAACCTTCACTTCTGCACTTTGAGACCAATCGGTTTTGTGGGTACAAGTGCTAATGCTTGCACGTGCCCAGGTGTGTTCACATTTTTGAACAGCATAGGAAGAAGATGCATGTTTAGGGAGGCCCAGCAGAGGCTCACTTGAAATTGTTCCTCTTTGGGTTAGTTGGGAATATGGCATAATTCCCAGCACTCAAATAGGTATAGGCGCTTAAGTTGCTCTAGACAAGCAGAAATGCATGCGTCTTGGACTTGCATGAAATATTCATATTAGTAAATTATTAGATTGTGCTAGACGCTGTACACATGCATATTACTGCAATCACCAAGCTAGATTCCTTTTTACAAGGGTGAAAAGGTAACGATGCTCCGCTGATACAAATCTCCAAGAGAAGCAATGCCTGCCATTTCCCAGCCCCTAGTAACAGTAACGTCGCTGGCCTACTACCACTGTTTATTCTAGCAGCATTCCAGATCTGGGCTCCATCCAGCACACAAGCATTGTGGGACAGAGCATGGCTGGCCCTGACTCATGTGTTGGAGGTGAGACAGCAGAACACAGGGACACTTCCACTCCTCTTTGGATAGCTCACATAAAGGCCAGACAACGATAGGCTGTGCATAACCTCCATGCACCATGCTATGTCACAGAACAGGTTGAGCAAGTTTCAGCCTTAGATTATTCTCCACACCAGATGCTGAGAGTCATTAGGGTGACCAGATGTCCCGATTTTATAGGGACAGTCCCGATTTTTGGGTCTTTTTCTTATATAGGCTCCTATTACCTCCTACCCCCGTCCTGATTTTTCACATTTGCTGTCTTGTCACCCTAAAAGTCATAGTCCTCACTAGGGCAGATTTACTGACCCCTAATTGGGCCAGTATCTATCAGATACAACTGGTCCTTCACACTATTATTTCTATTCCATCAGGCGCTTGGAGACCACAGCTGATTGGAACCACATTATGCTTGGTACTATACAAGCACATAGTAAGGCATTGCCCCTGCTCTAAGGAGTTTACAGTCTAAATAGACAAGACAGACAAAGGATGAGAGAGAGGAAGTGTTATCCCCATTTTACAGATGGAGAACTGAGGCACAGAGAGATTAAGCGACTGCTCAGTGTGATGCAAGAAGGCTGTGACAGAGCTGGGAACTGAACCTAGTGCTCCTGAGACCCAGTCCACAGCCATAACCAGAAGCCCATTCTTGCTAGATTGTCACATTAGGCTTAGTCAGGTCTTTCTCTGGACCGGAATGGATAGGGACAGGGGCCTTTGCCAGAGCTTCTAAATATATTCAAATAGGAAGTGATTCCACAGCTCCAAGAAAATCAGCCAATTCAAGACCCACTGACAAAATAATATAGTTTTATTCTCAGAAGCCCAACCCCCCCTTTTGAATTCTAATGAGTTCCCCAATTCTTGGACTTTCCTGTTTCCTCCGGGAAAGCTAAATTGAAAAAGCTCATTAATTTAATTAGTAATGCAGGCGCAGGGAAGCAGCAAGCTTCTTGCTGACTGAGGAAGTTTTTCCAGTTCCACAATTAAGTTTTAATATGAAATGCTGCTTCATTTGTAAAGAACATACCAAATACATCACTTTTCTGGGAATTATTTTGGAAGGAAATCTCAGACTGTTTTGTAACTCTGTTTGGCCATTATCTTGATTGCTAAGATTTAGCTGAATTTAGAAACAGATTGGCCAAAGCAGCACATTGAAAATTCCCTATTAAGTCTCCAGCAACTTAACTCCAACAATTACAGGTAACAATATGCTATTTATTGGCTCATGCTAAAATCTGCCTCATTTAGGACACAGGATGATTGTTAAAGCAGCAAAGAGTCCTGTGGCACCTTATAGACTAACAGACGTATTGGAGCATGAGCTTTTGTGGGTGAATTGTTTCATGGGATGATTGTTGGCCTTTGCTTTTAAGAGTCCCTGCAAAGTGTATGTGGCACCGGTAAACAATGTGGTGCATTTGAGGGCAGGGGATAAGGATGCTTGTTAATGGAGTTGTCAGCAGCTATTATGCAGGTGTGATGGGTTGGATCACAGACACCCCCTTGGGGTTGACAACTGATGTGCCAAGACTACTTCTGCCCCTGCTTTCCCTGCCCTCCCAGCTTGGGACTTCAGTGCCCCACCTGGTTTGAGCCAAACGCGCTAACCTGCCTCAAACCCAGACCCAGGTCTGAACCACGTCCCCTGACAGCTGTAGGCTCAAACTGAAAATAGCTGAAAGAAGTGTCCCTGTCTTTAAGACTCAGATGTCCAACTCCCAATGGGATCCAAACCCCAAATAAATCCATTTTACCCTGTATAAAACTTATACAGGGTAAACTCATTAAGTGTTCGCCCTCTATAACACTGATAGAAAGATATACACAGCTGTTCCCCGCCCTCCACCCCAGTATTAACAAATAATCTGGGTTAATTAACAAGTAAAAAGTGATGTTATTAAATAAAGTAGGATTTAAGTGGTTCCAAGTAATAGCAGACAGAACAAAGTGAATTACCAAGCAAAATGAAATAGAACTCGCAAGTCTATGTCTAATACAGTAAGAAAACTGAGTACAGATAAAAACTTCATTCTCAGAGGAATTCCAATAAGCTTCCTTTTACAGACTAGTCTCCTTCTAATCTGGGTCCAGCAATCACTCACACCCCCTTTAGTTACTGTCCTTTGTTCCAGTTCCTTTCAGGTATCCTTGGGGGTGGAGAGGCTCTCTCTTTAGCCAGCTGAAGACCAAATGGAGGGCTCTCCCACGGGTTTAAATAGACTCTCTCTTGTGGGTGGAGACCCCCTCCTCGCTCCTATACAAAGTCCAGCTCCAAGATGGAGTTTTGAAGTACTATGGGCAAGTCACATGTCCATGCACGACTCAGTTTTTACAGGCAACAGCCATTGTTTACATGTTACCCTGAACATCCTCAAGTAGACTTCTTATGTGAATTGGAGCCTTCCAAGATTCATTGTCCTTTAAGTGTTTCTTGATTGGGAACTTAATTTGCACATTCCTTTCTCAAGAAGCTGACCAAATGCTTTACTAAAGCTACTTAGAAATCAAGCAAGTACACAGCCAATAGCCATAACTTCGAATACAACAATGACACATGCATATAAATAGGATGAATATATTCAGTAGATTGTAACTTTTACATAGATATGTTACATGGCATATGTAGCCTAAAACATATTCCAGTTATATCATATATACATTCATAAGCATATTTCCATGAAGCCTTATGGGGTGCAATGTCACACACAACATCACAGCAGGGACTAGGGATGAGGGGCAACTGGCTACAGATGGTTCACCAGAGGCTCAATATGCTTACCCAATTCTGAGTCCCACTCTCATTCACCTCCTAGGATCTGCAGGCATGGTACCACCCCCCTTCAGACCTATGGCTGGAAGCGGGGGTGCTCCCTTAGCTCTCATTCCGCTCACCAGTCATACAGGGGACACGGACTCGGACACAGACACACACACTTTCTCTCTCTTTCAGGGGAATTTAAGGCTCAGAGAGGCTCTCTCAGTACCTAAAGGGCAAAAATCCCTACAAGACTCTTGTCCTTAGCACAAACAAAACCAGGAAATTCACACAGAAGGTTAAACTCACAGGAAATCCAAACATTTTAAATTTCATAGTTAAAGCAACCACATTACCTTAACTCTGCCCAGACTGCTATGTTTTGGGAAAATCAGAAACACAGACAGCCTTATCCATCCATAACAATTTAATCTTTGCAGTGATCACAAAGATACCCATGAATCTGCACACTGACGTTTCATTTCTGGACACAACAAGCTCAAATTCTGCAAAAGCCTCATGAACAAATGAGTGTGTTTCTTCTCGAGTAAGTATTTGACCATTTTACCAAACCACCAAACCGTTCATCACATTGCAGCCTAATATTGAGTTCCTGCTCAGGACGAGGCCTAGGACTGAGATATTGATAGAGCTGTGTGTGGAAGCTTACACAGCATGTGTCCACTCACACACCTGTGCCTTTAGTTAGTGACTTTAGTAACTCATTTCCGCAAACAATGACATTCACAAATTTTCAAAATCCTTCCTTGCAGCCAATAGTTGAAGAGAGACTTTACTTAAGGGGCTCAGGTAAGGGTACAGATACAGGGTTAAATGCTCCTTGCTTTATTAAAATGAGTAGTCCCCACTGAAATCAATGGCTCCAAAGCCAGTCCAATCAAAGTCAACAGCAAAGGATTTCTGAGCTTAGAATTTGAGTATTTGTGTAAGTACAGTGAGTGGGTTTCAGCCTACAGGCTACACAAAAAATCAGTGATGGGGGAACGCGAGCAAACTCCCTGCTAGAAAACCATAGGAATTTATTCACTTGAATCCCACTGGAATGCATATTGAGCGACATCGGCCTCTGTGCAGAGGTCAGTACGTGGCCGTGTACCGTATAAGCCCACTCACTCTGCGCAGGGACAAATTCCTTCTCAAAGACCATCATCTACCTGGAGGTCTGGGTTATTAGACTGTTAGGGTCACAAATCTTTCCCCTCGTGGAAATGAGCTTTTCACTGGAGAACCCATGATGGGGAGGTGAGGGGGGGAATAGAATTCGCCGCATAACCTTGGGCCTATTTGTACAACAGCCACACTCTGGCTGTTACGAAACCTTTCACACCCTGGGAGTGGCATGTCTCTCAGTGTGACAGCTATAGAAAATGTATGAATTCTGTACCAAGTGGCCTCAGACTATGCCACTCCTCCAAAGCCTTCATGATAATGAGGAGAACTAGGACTAAGCAGTGGAGGTACAGAAACTGCCTGTACACTCTCTAAATGGATTGGTTTCTGCCTGCATGGACATGGTAGGGAAAGGAGGATCTAGTGATTAGGATGCTCTCTTGAGACTCAGGAAATTGGAGTTCCATTTCCTGCTCTGCCACAGACTTCCTGTGCGATCTTGGGCAAGTTATTTAGTCTTACTTCCCCCTCTGTACAATGGGGATAACAGCAATGCCCTATGTTGCAAGGGTGTTGTAAGGATAAACATGTTAATGATTGAGGTGCACTCAGACACTGTCTTCATGGGGTCCATATAAGTACCTTAGATAGATAGTGTAATTACTTTTGGGGTCTTGCACGTTTCCGTAAGGGAAACAAAGCTCTATCCCTCAGGGAGTGTGTCCTAAGCATCTCATTCCACAGATTCTGGAACACTCATCACTGAGGATAAACACACTGTATAATGTAAACATAGTGCTGCACTTAGGCCAAACTCAGCTACAGATTTTTGCTGAAGACAAAAATTCTTACAGGACAAAAAAGGTGGATTTGTATTTTGAAGTTTTAAAATGTACAAACATGAGGCAGTTTTTACAAATAGAGCCTTGGCGAGAGAATTTCTTCTGCTTCTCTGTTCCTATAAATACTCTATTGATGGGAATTTATTTTTAAATCGTGATGATGGTATTTCATTGAGAAGAACTCTGACATTCAGTGGATGACAACATGGGTGGTGCATGAACTAGCCCCTTCTACTTGAGACCCCGCCCTTCCACACACCCTGCCAGAGCCAAGAGGCTCCCCCCTCTGCAGTTGCCAGATCCCACCCCAGACTTGTGCACCCAGCCCCGGAGCGGGCGGCACGGCCCCAATTCTGGAGTGCCAGGAGGGAAGGCAGTGAGGTCCCAGCCTTCCCAAGCCTGGGCCACTCCACAGGGACATTGGATTGGAGCTGCACCGAATGGAAGGTGGAGGCAGGGGTTTGGGGGCGGAGCATGGGTGGGGCCATGCCTGCCTGTTTGGGGAGGCACAGCCTCCCCCAGCCTATGATACCCGCCACCCATGGATGACAGCAAGTAGCACATTTCCTTATGTTCATTTATGAATGGATTAGGAGTGGGTTTTTTGAGGCTTTAATACTTAGCATTTACACGGCGCTTTCAAATATTAAATATAATTTTACCCATTCTTAAGTAGTTTATGATGATTATTTTATTTGTGAGATAGATTGCCCCTGCCCATCATGCTAGTTACTGCTGGATCCCCTGCTTTCCCTTTGGGGGGGAATGGGCATGCCAGCTTTGCCCTTCCCACACCAGTAACAGAAAATTTTAAAGAAAACACCAGGAGGAAAACCTTGCGGAGTTTATTCCATTAAAATGGTAATATGCTAGTTTAGACTAGAAACTCCTAGTTCCTCTGGCAGGTTAATTTCCTTGTTGTCTCTCCATTTGGAAAGTTTACACTTATCTGAGCCAATCATCTGCTGAGACTGATTTACAGTAAACTCATTAGTTTAATATGTTTGGTTTTGTAATCCTTTTATTCCCAAGATGATCACATTTCTGCTGCAGAAGCAAGTAGCTGAGGTTAGGTAACTGGGAACAATGGAGGCATTTTATGTGTATGAAACACAGGAAATTAGTAAGATTTGGATACATATTTGCTAGAAGTCATTATTAGTGCAAATGTTTCTTGTTTCTCAGACATGGAAGGTAACATGTAATAGTTTAGCAACTGTGGTTTATACATTACAGGTCAAATTTCAGTGTCACTTATGACAATGTAAGACTAAGGCTGGCCAGAAAACAAGAATTCTGGTTTGCAAAAAAATATTGAGGTTCTCAGACTCGTTTTAGTTTTTCAGCAGAATGAAAATGAGATCTTTTGAGAGTTCTAATGAAAATGAGAGACACCCATGCCAGAATAGCTGATAACTCAGTGGTCAGGTCACTCATCTGGGATCTGGGAGACACAAGATCAAGTCTGCCAAATTCGGCAGAGAAACATGGCTCATCCACATCTCAGGTGAATGCACCAGCCACCAGGCTATAATTTATCCTGTGGTGGTTCAGTGGGTCACTTTTTCCTTCCTTCTCCCACTCCAAACATTCACCCTAGACCAGAGAAACAGTTTTGACAAATTAGCATTTTCCAGTGAAAAAATATTTAATCAAAAACTTCCCAACCAGTTCCATTAAATACTTATGTCAATCCCTCCCACACCCTTCGTTTGACATTGTAGATGAAATGTTCCAGACTTTGTTCTATGGGGTAGGTAAACACTTAAGGCTTAAGTGTTCCAGGTTTCAAGAAAGTTGCTTATGCTGAAATGTGTGTCAATTTATCCTTGGCATTTTGCTCTTTCTTCAAATTAAATTAAAAGGAAACAGAATGTCAACACAGTAGTGAAATTCGTTCTTGAAACCACCTAAATTATCCAGGCTGGAGTTTCTCCATTAAAACCTAAAGTTATTACTTCTAACACTGTTTAAAGCCGTTCACTGCTGTGAGGATCTAAATACAATAGAATGGAACAGACCAAGACTATGTTCTTCAGCAGCAGCAGTTGACTTCAAATTCTATTGCTAGAAAAGCAACAGACATTAAGGGTTATGATGCTCAGCAGTGCAGCCAACTCTCAGACTCATATTTTATCATGAGTCTTGTGATGTATGGTGCTTTTCTTAAAGCTTCAACTCCTGGAGTCATGTTATAAGAAAATCTCAGCTTTAATTCCTTTTTTTAAGAGGAAATTTCTAACTCTTGTGGTTAAAGAAAGAAGCTTGAACATATAAACCCTAAAGGCTCCAAAATATAATGCAAATAATCAATTTTTTAAAAAAATCTCATGATTTTTGAATACTTAAGAGTGGCAATACCGTGTATCACGTGTATCCCCTAAAGTACTTTTACTAACTACCTCTTCAATTTTCTATTTCCTTAGTCTCTGTGGTCTTGCTCTATAAATCTGCTCAATTTGAGAGTCCTTATGTTCTAACTTGCATTGCATGGGTCTGATTTTCCAAACACTAGATATATTTCCTAAATTGTGAAATATCCTTCCAACAGGTCTGTGCAGAGCTGACAGTATCAGCAGCCTGTCGCAACAGTACACTTCTACTTTTTATGTTCATCCTATAGCAAGTTGGATTATATTACAAATATCAACAAAAAAGCAGGGAAACTGTATTCTAAGGGCAAGAAGTTAAAACCACAGCACTGGAGGTCTGCTAAAGAAATCAAGATCTCTGATTAATACGGAGGCCTTTGGATCCAGCCTATTTCAAACAGATAACACTTTAAATAAATGAAATCTGAGCTTGGAGAATGAGAGCAAAACAGAAGATTATTTTCATAAAGACAGAGTGTCTAGGACCGGGATTTTTCTACATCTCATCTGAGACCAAAATAAGCAAGTTACAGGGATTGCTGTGGAGGTACAGTCAGTGTGGGAAAGAAAGGAAACTTCTCCTCCAATGGCTAGTAAGCTGTGTACTTGTAAGCAAAATTCATTCTTGTGAATACGGCTAGTATGAAACCTCTGCATAACCAATGGTGAATGAGTGCTCCAGGTTCCCCCTCTGCACCCAGTCTGCAGAGGGGTATGAGTCTGTCACAGCCACAGTTAAGCTCAAGCTGTAGCAGCTCATGCTTTTAGCTCCGGGGGCCCCTAGTTAAACCATAGTACATCGGCCTATATAGCATCCATCACCCCATCCCCACTCCTTAGGTGTGCCGAGCTCTACTCTAGTGCACCTCGGGATCTGGCCCACTAGCATCTGGTTTACATCAGCAAAGTGAGAGGTGAAACAGGCCAATTTTTTTTCCACATGTGTCTGCAGCAGCTGCAGAAAGTCTCCCCTGGATTTTGCATTATTTTCCTCTGGGATTACCAGTTGAGGGGGTGTATGGTTTTTTGGGGGGTCAGTTGTTTCCCAGCTAACATCTGGCGGCTGTCTGTACAATATCCCAGAACAGCCCAGTGCAAGAAAAAAAACAACAATGTGATGGTTAAATCCAGAATAACCAGGACATGAGACACATTAGTCATAGTAAAAATACATTTGAAACAACAGAGACACACTAGCAAATCTCAATTCCCTTTCTTAGAATATTTCTCAAGAAAACTCCAATATTCATCAGCCAAAAAATCTGAATACTTTTGCCTTCTTCTCTGTAAACAGACAGTTCATCCCCTTAGACCAAGAAAACCATCCTTCCTAGACCTCCTTATGGTTATAAGTAGGAAAAGCAAATCTCACTCCATCAGGTTGTTGGAAGGATCCATTAAACATTTTTCTTGCTTTGCAGTTAGAGGTTTTGGTTGTTTGCTTTTTAAAAAATAATATGGGTTATTACAGATTATTATATTTGATACATATAGAAACCGTGGAAGGAAAAGAATTCAACATCTGTACTGATAAGGAAGGTTCAGTGGACTTGAACATGGGCTCAAACTCTTGTGTTTTATCAAATCAATAAAAAAATTGCAAATTAAAAGATAGTGAGCGATTCAGACGACAAAAAGCCTAGACCTGGCCATTGGATAGAGTGCAATTTACATCCTGTCATATCATTCATTGCAAGATCATTAACCTTTAAACTGTGGCTAAAGTAATTTCAATTTCATTAGCTCCCAAAGGATTTACCTTGGTAACATGCTTGAACCCCCTCTGGGCTCTTCTGTGTAGTTGTAGGGGGTCTTCCTTTGATCTCCATCTTAAGTGCTACAGGGAGGGCAGTAGCCAAGCAATATTTTACGGCTGGCTCATGTGACATTTTGACTTTGACAAGACCAATGATGTGTTTCCCCATGCATTACATTCCTGAAATCTTTAATTCTGTCTCCCCAGCCTGCCAGGTCTAACTCACCTCCAGCACTTATCCCACGTCTGCCTCTTCCCCCAAAAAGGGACTATCACTCAGTTTCCTATTGAACTCAATAGGACCTACTCACTTGAAGGATGACTGAGCAGGATTTGACCCATGTCCCTTAACAGGGTCCTCATTTTTTATAGCCCTAATTCTTCATCTATTTCAGTTTAAATAATAAGGGGAAAAAAAAAAGAGAGACAACTGTACAAGGCTCTCGATCCTCTAGCACATAATTAGCACTGCAGCAATAAAGGCAGGTATACGTCCTTCTCCTTTTGGGAGACCAAATTTAAAGATATTTACAAAATCACTTGTCCTCATTTTTAATATGGCCTACATGGGCATTGTCGTGGAAGGAAGGGGAATAATTTGCTTTAATTTCTTTACATTTAGAGAGATATTTAGGCCTTACCCTTACAGGACATTTTTAGAAACTTTGCAATCACAACTTCACATACAAAAATAGATGCGAATGTGTATATGTCAGACCTACACCTGGACTTATATGAGGGCAGCTATCACAATTACACACGTGGCCAGCTAGGTAGTTATCTGGACACATACCCCGATTTGTTATGATGGTCAGGAAAGATATTCTTATGGTTAAGGTACTGGACTAGGACTAAGGAGATCTTGGTTCAAGCCCCAGCTCTGCCACAAATTTCCATATGACACTGGGCAAGTCACTTAATTTCTCTGTGCCTCAGTTCCCTCTCAGAAAAATGGAGATAACATTAGTTCTCTACCTCAGGAGATGAGACTAGGTTCAATAATGTCTGTGAGGCATTCAGCAAGGTGGCGAGGGGGGCTATCTGTGCACTTCAATAAATCGATGGGCAAAATAAAATTAAAAAATAATTAATGGTTAGTAAAAAGGAAAAGGGTGAAAATTGTTATTAAAAAGAGCCAAAGAAGGTGATATAAACAATGGAAACTACCCCAAAACATAAACCACCTCATACACTACAAACAGAAGAAACGTAACCTTTCCTGTTCTGTGACAGCTGTCATTGACACACCCGCAGATTCATATGTCATCAAGCATCTAGGGTATCTGAGTAACCGCAGGAAGCCTGTATGGTCTGTAACAGTGCTCCTCAACCTTTTCCGTACTGTAAACTCATTTTACAACAGAGAAATGTTTTGGGACTCCCCCACATGCTACCATAAAGAAAGGGATGGTAGTCACAACTCCCAAGTTTCATAACTATTAAAAAAACATACCACAAAGTGAGTGACTCAGTTTTGGGAGCTAGAGAGGATTCTTCAGAATCTGATACAATTCTCCACACCAAAGCTCCTCACTGGTGCATCCCAAATCTTCAGATGTTGAAGCAACTGGTTTGTTAGATTCATATAATGGGCCAGATTTGCCCTTGGAATAATTCAGTCGAACCTGATGTCTCATCGAGGCCTCAAAAAAAATGCCATCTCAAATTATTATAGGTTCATCCATACCATGGACTACAAAGGTGCCCATTTAAATTACTCTCAGACTAACTACTTTGGAAAAGGAATATATTTTCCCATGCACCAATCCAAAGCCTATGCAGATGTGCACTTCGTAAATGAGTACCAGATGAAGAAACAAATACATTAAAATATATGTTTCCAACACACCCTAAGGGAAAGTAATGGACATGCTGTCTGTGTAGCAAACCACAATGCATTGGCTTTAATAAAAGCAGCAGACCCCTCCTAAATAAAAACTGCCAAAGAAATGCAATTTTGTTGCAACATCATTAATCACAACAAATGTCCTTTCCTTAGAAATTAACATAGCCTCATTTCCCCAAGGGTATAGAAATCACCCTCCCCAGATACCTCAGAGAGTCCCTTCACATTTTCACTATCATCTGAACTCCTTTGACACCTTACAGCAGAGGTTGGCAAACTACGGCCTGCGGGACCCTCTTGCTCGGTCCCTGAGCTCCTGGCCCGGGAGGTTGGCCCCCAGCCCCTCCCCTACTGTTCCCTCTCCCCCGCAACCTCAGCTCGCTGCGCCGCAGGCGAAATGATCTGGGTGGTGGGGCTCTTGTAGAGCTGGCCTTTCCCAGTGCTCTGGCCGGCGTGGCTGTAGCGCTGCCAGCCACCAGTGCTCCAGGCAGCGCGGTAAGGGGGTAGGAAGCAAGGGGGAGGGGGTTGGATAGAGGGCAGGGGAGTTTGAGGTGGTGGTTGGGGGCAGGGGTGTGGCTGGGGTGGGGCAGTTAGAGGTCAGAGAATGGGGGTTGAATGGGGGCAGGGATCCTGCAGGAGCAGTCAGGAAGGGAGGGGGGTTAGATGGGGCAGTGGGGGGCAGTTAGGGGCAGGGGTTCCTGGAGCAGTCAGGGGACAGGGAGCAGGGGGAGTGGATGGGGCAGGTGTCCCCGGGCGGCAATCGGGGGAGTGTGTCAGATTGGGGTGGGGGCTGGGCCACACCTGGCTGTTTGAGGAGGCACAGCCTCCCCTAACCGGTCCTCTATACAATTTCAGAAACCCGATGTGGACCTCAGGCCAAAAAGTTTGCCCGCCCCTGCCTGAGAGACTAACAAATTTATTTGGGCACAAGCTTTCATGGGCTAGAACCCACTTCATCAGATGGATGAAGTGAAAAATACAGGAGCAAGCATAAATACATGAAAGGGTGGGGGTTGCTTTACCAGTGTGAGGTCAGTCTAATGAGATAAATCAATTAACAGCAGGATACCAAGGGAGGAAAAATAACTTTTGAAGTGGTAAGAGAGTGGCCTATTACAGACAGTTGAAGAGAAGGTGTGAGTAACAGCAGGGAGAAATTAGTGTTGGGGAAATTAAGTTTAGGTTTTGTAATGACCCAACCACTCCCAGTCTTTATTCAGGCCTAATCTGATAGTATCCAGTTTCCAAATTAATTCCAGTTCTGCAGCTTCATGTTGGAGTCTGTTTTTGAAGTGTTTGTTGTTGAAGAATTGCCATTTTTAGGTCTGTTATTGAGTCACCAGAGAGATTGAAGTGTTCTCCTACTGGTTTTTGAATGTTATGATTCCTGACGTCAGATTTGTGTCCATTTATTCTTTTGCATAGAGACTCTCCGGTTTGGCCAATGTACATGGCAGAGGGGCGTTGCTGGCACATGATGGCATATATCACACTGGTAGATGTGCAGGTGAACGAGCCCCGGATGGTGTGGCTAGGTCCTATGATGGTGTCCCGACTCCCTTGAATAGATATGTGGACAGAGTTGGCACCGGGGTTTGTAGCAGGTTTTGGTTCCTGGGTTGGTGTTTTTGTTGTGTGGTGTGTAGTTGCTGGTGAGTATTTGCTTCAGGTTAGGGGGCTGTCTGTAGGTGAGGACTGGCCTGTCTCCTGATGTCTGTGAGAGTGAGGGATTGTCCTTCAGGAAATGTAGATCCTTGATGATGTGCTGGAGAGGTGTTTTATTTGGGGGCTGTAGACTCATAGACTCATAGGTCAGAAGGGACCAATCTGATCATCTAGTCTGACCTCCTGCACAAGGCAGGCCACAGAACCTCACCCATCCAATTTTATAACAACCCCTATCCCAGGACCGAGTTATTGAAATCCTCAAAATTGGTTTGAAGACCTCAAGCTGCAGAGAAACCACCAGCAAGCGACCCGTGCCCCACGCTGCAGGGGAAGACGAAAAACCTCCAGGGTCCCTGCCAATCCGCCCTGGAGGAAAATTCCTTCCCGACCCCAAATATGGCGATCAGCTAAACCCTGAGTATGTGGGCAAGAGTCACCAGCCAGCACCCAAGAAGGAATTCTCTGCAGTAACTCAGTTCCCATTCCATCCAACATCTCCCCGCAGACCATTGAGCAGACCTATCTGGTGGTAATCCAAGATCAATTGCCCAAATTAACGATCCTATCATAACATCCCCTCCATATACTTATTAAGCTTTGTCTTAAAGCCAGGAAAGTCTTTTGCCCCCACTACTTCCCTCAGAAGGCTGTTCCAGAACTTCACTCCCCTAATGGTAGGTGACGGCTAGTGGCATTCTGTTACTTTGTTTGTTGGGCCTGTCTTGTAGTAGGTGACTTCTCGGTATCCTTTTGGCTCTGTCAATCTGTTTCTTCACTTCACCAGGTGAGTACTGCAGTTTTAAGAATGCTTGATAGACATCCTTTTATGTATTTATACCTGCTCCTGTATTTTTCACTTCATGCATCTGATGAAGTGGGTTCTAGCCCACGAAAGCTTATGCCTAAATAAATTTGTTAGTCTCTAAGGTGCTACAAGGACTCCTCGTTGTTTTTGCTGATACAGACTAACATGGCTACCACTCTGAAACCCCTCTCCTTTGAAGGTTTCTAGTTTACTTGGTCTGAGCCCCTGCATGGGGCTTTAAATATAAAGGTGTGTGTGTGGTGGGGGAGGCTGTGATGGGGTGGGAATTTTCTATAATACTTTGTATGAATACTGTATGTGGCTCAGTTTTCCCTATATGCCGCATTGTCACCTCAGAACTGGAAAAGGGTTGTTTACTCTTTGGCAGACTACAAAACAGGTATGGTTGATGCCTAGCTGGCTCCAGTTTGGGGCCCATGTCATTGGAGAGTTCCCATGAAGACAATGGGAAAGCCAATCTCTAAGACATTTGCCACCTAGGAATGAACGACCATAGATTGTCCTCCCTTCACAGGAAGCCAGCAGTGTTTGACCAGCTAGACAACAAAGGAGAGGTGGGACCAGGCCAGAAACTTGGACAAAGGGGGACAGAGCAGAAACCAAGAGGCGGACACACAGGTTGGCTGGAAATTTGGGCTAACCGAGATGGACCATGCTGTAACTTTCTTCTCTCTGCTAACCAAGGACTTTCCTGTGCTGTGTTCTGTTCCAGTTAACTAACAAACCCTTCTGTTTAGGCAACGCTGTGCCAATATCACAGCAGATGCTGTCGGAGGTGTGCCGCTCCCTGAGATAGCACAAGTTTTCCTCAGTGGAACTTGCTCAATGGAGCTAACGGTGGGAAGCAGGAGTGCTGAAGGACGAGCAGTCCAGCTAAGGAGGTGATGCCATAGGGCTTACCCTCGAGGAAGAGTGAGACTCTGTAGGGGATATGGCTCACTGAAGGAGTCCTCCCAGAGGCTGTTCCAAAGCTAGGGCCATAGCACCGATTCTGTGGATCTGTGACAGAGGCTATTTATTTTAACATTAATTTCCTAAGGATATTTAAATCTGGGCATTATGCTGCTCTCTGCTTTGATGCACAGATAAGCCCATCCAATATTTTTCAGCCCATGTTCATTTAAGTCAGTGAGGCTGGTGCTCTCTGTTTAGGAGACTTGACTTATGTATTGTAGTTTAGCTCCATTTGATGGGCTGGTCCAAATGAACAACGTACCCTGTGGGTGTGTGCTCTCTGATTATCTCTGTGCTTCAAGGAACAAGAAGAACAGGCCAGATTCTTCTCTCAGCTCCACTGGAGTAAATCAGAAATAATTTATTTTAAAGTCAATAGAGTTATATCAATGAAAAAACAGTGTGAGATAGGAATTAGCCCCACTAGCTTGATAGCTATAGCAATTATATACACCACTTCAGATGACTCAACAATGCACACTTCCTTTAACTATGTATCACAGACAGAAAAAGACAAGTGATGATTGGTTTTATGGGCGCTAAAATGCAGGCTGGGCAAAATGCTCTTGACCGAGCATAGAGATCAAGATCTAGCCCAGGGCAAATGTTCACTGCAGTTATAACACTCTGAACACTAAGATTTCAGATTAAAAAGATGACAGTTTAAGTGCTGCAGGGTAATAAATTCAGCACCATTATCAGCTCTATGTATCATTGTTGCATTCTTTACATCATTGACTCCTTTGGGGCCTAATCCTGAAAACATTTACAGATGTGAGTAATTTACAAGAGTAAAATTACGTGCATAAATGATCACAGGACCAGGCCCTTGGAACATTAAAAATGTCTGGCACTTGAAGATGCTGTTAATTTTATTGCAGAATAAGTTAGTATAGACTGTCAAGTATCAGAGGGATAGCCATGTTAGTCTGGATCTGTAAAAGCAGCAAAGAGTCCTGTGGCACCTTATAGACTAACAGACATATTGGAGCATGAGCTTTCGTGGGTGAATACCCACTTCGTCATATGCATGTCACGAAAGCTCATGCTCCAATATGTCTGTTAGTCTATAAGGTGCCACAGGACTCTTTGCTGCTTGGTACAGACTGTTACACTGACCAGCTTCTTGTCATGATAGAATCTTCACTTCTCACTTAAACTATGTGAGACAAAGGTCAGTCAAGGTTAAGCATCATAGGGACTGATTCTACTGTGTTATACCTTTGTAAATGTAGAAGTATTGCATGGACTCCAATGGTGTTACGCTAGATTTATACCATGTATTTGAAAGAAGAATTTGGCCTATAGTTCCTTGCCTCTTCCAAATAATACCCATTGTTTGCTTAGAAACTCTGCTAATTTCATGTTCATTTCAAATTTCACAATCCTTGGGCCTTTGTAGGTATAGTTTTACAAAGATGAAAGTTGCTGCATGTACTCATTCTAACTATTTTAGGGCTTTGGTACACTTTGACACCTCTTTCAATCAAACATCCTACCCAAGCAAAGGAATCCTCAAACAATCCCCCCAAACAAATCAATACTAACACACTCCAAGATCCATAAAAATAAATCAATATTAAAAAAAATCCGATCCCCAAGCAGAGATTTTATCCTGAAAAGGGAGATGTGGCAAAGGTCTTCGCTATTGCTATTGCTTCTATGAAGGAGATACTCAGATACCACTGTGATTCTCTGGAGATTTTTTGACATTGGAGAGGACCCAACAAAAATAAGCATTGTTGGTAAGCAACCTGACTACATTTTAAAAAATCTGACACTGTTCTTTATCTACCTATTTGTCATAGATACACCAGACCCTCGCTAGAACGTGGGATTTGGGATCCATGCACGGTACTGTGTTAACGCGGGGACTGTGCTAAAATGAATTGCAATTAAAGTAATTAAATTTGGGCTCTATGGCTGTGACCGCGTTATATGGGAATTTGTGCTATATAGATGCACATTCTAGTGAGGGTACGGTGTACTTACATGGCCTTCATAACCATAGTACCGAGTACCGCACCATCGTCAATCTATTTATACTCCCAACACGCCTCAGCGGGGAGGAAATGTCATTATCCCCATTTTACAGAGGGGAACTAGGACATCAAAGAGACTAAATGACTTTCCCAAGGTCACACAGGATGTCTACAGGTGCTGATTTCAGGTTGGGCTAGGATTAAGACCATGATTGTAAGCAGACTGTCTCTTACTAGGAGTATGTATAGTATAGTATATGGCACAATGCTGCCTGCCTTCATCCCGATTGGGCCCTCAATTATTATTATGACTTCTTATTTGTATTACTGTAGCACCTAGGAGACCCAGTTATGGACCAGGAGGAGCCCATTGTGCTAGGTGCGGTACAAACAGAACAAAAAGACAGTTTCTGCCCCAAAGAGCTTACAAACTACGTAGCAACTAAAATAAATACCACCCTGATGCTGCAGTTTATATATATATAAAACCTTTTATATATTTACAGCACACAAAGTAGAATGTGGTAAGTGGGGTGAGGATAAAAATAGTCACCTGCAGACTTGAGGTTTTAGCTAAATAAGTGGGACTTGTGTGGAAAGTTACCCGTGTGTATACGTTTCCAGAATCAGATCTGAAGTTTCTTATTTTTGTAAAGTGTTAACGCTTGTCGTATTGTATCCAGTGTAATGTATTGAAAGAGGTTCCACCATATGAAGAGACTGGGCATACAAGATGCATTCTTTTAACTCCCGTTTTGAGAAGGATTAAAACCAGAGACAGCCAGAGCAGGAAATTAAAAACTTCCATACCCTTGTCAAATTCATTCAGACTGCAGTTACAGCCTTATAAAACAGACAAGGAGTCCAGCAATTGGAGTTGGGTAATTAAAGTGACAGAGCAGCTCAACTCAACTCCATGAATCTGCAATATCTGCTAGAGCATGAACCCAGGAAAAGGGAATATCCACTAGAACTCTGGAAGCCAGGCTGGAATTACATTGCCTGCTTTTAGAGACTGATTCTTTATTTCTTTTGTAATTTAGCAATTTGAAGCATGGGGGGAATAGTTCAGTGGTCTGAGCATTGGCCTGCTAAACCCAGGCTTGTGAGTTCAATCCTTGAGGGGGCCATTTAGGGATTTGGGAATTGATCCTGATTTGAGCAGGGGGTTGGACTAGATGATCTCCTGAGGTCCCTTCCAACCGTAATAATCTATGATTCCCTTCTGTCTGGACAACATGCTGCAGATGAACCTCAGGGTCTGGATCTGGGTTAGGGTTCACAGTTCAGGTCTGAAAATAACCCAGGGGTGATGGAAGCTGCCTAAAAGTGGGGGGTAGGGGTGCCACCGTTGCCCAAACTATGGCCCCCTTCCCCCCGCTTGCTCCTCTCCACCCCTTCCCTCCCATTGCTCACCCTTACAATTGGTATAAAGTGATGGGGCCATGGCCACTGGGCCCCCACTATTCCAGCACCCTAGAATGACCCAGGACTAAAGTCAAGTCTGAGGGCACCAAAACCCTCTTGAGATATTCTTCTTGATTTCAGCCAGCTCCAAACCAGAAGTAGAAACTAGGCCCCTTCCAGTTTTGGATGTAATGTGGAGTAAAAACCCATTAAGTTGGATTTCATAAACAGTTTAGCTTTTACTACTAACTTTCCATTTAAATGCCTTGTAAAGATGGTTGTCCCATTGCTCCCCAACCTAAACCGGATGCTGAATGTTACTTTGATACAAAGCACTAGGGGCCAGATCCTCAGCCCTGATTAAATCACATTTGTGCTGCTCCAGAGAACTTCTTTTGACTTCAGAAGAGCCAGTATTTTACCCCAGCGGTACAATGGAGACAAGCTCACCAGGGCACAGCTCTCTTTATACCACCAGCCTCTCCTTCCCACCCCACCCCCCAAGCATACATCCTATGTAGAAAGGGGCAAAAAGAAAGCGGAAAGGAGTGAACTCAGAAAGATAACATCCTGGCAGAATGGTACTTAGGGGACTCTTACAGCCACTGTAAATCACAGTAGCCGAGTTTAATCTGTCCAGATTGTGGCAGAGAGAAAGGTGGCTTAACCTTCCTTTTGCTCAGCACAAATAAGGATCAAGCCTCAAAGGCAGAAGTAGGGTGAAGTTTCATCATTCCACTGTCTCATCATAAATATTGTGCCGGCCATCATAAGCCCCAGTCCCGTGCAAAACTCCTATTGTCTTAAACAAGTGTTGGAATTGGCTCTCAAAGCCCCAGGAAAGTCAGAGAGTGTCTTGGTGAGCTATGTCAAAACTAAAGACTTGTGTCTGAATATTCAAGCTATTAGTCACTGCTGAAATTAGGAGCAGGACAATGCAGAGTTGCAGTAGCTGAGAGATAATACGTCGGTACAGAACTTTAGGTAACAATATATCTGCTGATGCTCAGTAGTGCCAACTGGTAGAGAACGTGCCTGGGGACATAATTTCATTAGGGAGATTTGAAGCTAATGCCTCAGTTTGCATACATGCCTATTACTGCCGTGAGGTGAATGGCCCCCTAGTAACACAGACACGGGCAGCATTTTAATAACTGTGTCTCTGTTTCAAGGGATTGAAAAAATAAGGATGAGAATTGCCTCCAGCATCTTTAAGTAGAATTCAGATTTCTTGCCTCCTTTGCTCCTGTCAAGGTTCATAGGTGCAGAGCAGGAAAAGCAGCTGTTTCTTCGAATCTCACTCCCTCTGTCAGGAAACAAAAATTGGCCCATCATTGGAGAAAAAACATTGTTCCTGATTGCCCCTGAACAACAGAGTGAGAAATGAAAGCAACTTTATTTAAACAAGTAACCTCCTGTCCCTGAAAACAAACAAACAAACAAACAAACAAACAAACAAACAAACAAACAAACAAACAAACAAACAAACAAACAAACAAACATCTTCAGATGTGCTGGAAGCAAGAAGTGTGATAGCAGGATGGAACTGGGTGGAGGTTCAGATGCAGTGGTGCTGGACCTAGGGATGCTGGGGGTGCTCGTGCACCCCCTGGCTTGAAGTAGTAACAACAAACACCAAATACATGGTTTCCATCAGCAGCATCCCCACAAATTGCTCCAGCACCCCGTTCATATGAGAGTTAGTGGAGTAGCAGTAGTTAGTATATTCACTCTGGAGACACCAGAGGTTTTAACAATGGTATTTAAAACCCACAACTTTTGAGAAAGACTTAGGACTCAGAGTGAATGAAGAGGTTCACAGCCTTGTGCCTTCCTCATGGACAGGGCAAGGCAAGACCCTACAGCCCATAGTGTGGCATTGTCTCAAGACACAACGATTGGTACTGAGATATTTAAAGCAAAACTTCCTTCCTTGTACGTCTTCCTGCTTCTCCTGTGACTTTTCTCTCTTCTGCTACATAAGATACAAGCTTTTCTCCTACCCCTACCTCATGCTTCTTTCTGTTAATACTTCCCATTCCACACAAGAGAGACCCAGGGCTCAATTCTCACACTGAGAATTGAGACTAGTTAAAGCAAAGCCATCTGTCTGATGGCTCCCCTTGATGTGAGCATATACAGATAGACACACTAGAAAATAGAATCACTCTCTCTAACAAAGGAAATAAGGTTTCATGAATCAAGGAGCTGGTGTTACAGCAAGGACACGATGGATACGTCTGAAACACAAGCAGTTACTGAACAGAGCTGTGAGAACAATGGATTTTTTGATTCGCTGGCAATTCTCTCGGTGTATGTGTGAATGCACAGGCACACACACACACACACACGCACACACACACACAGATGGACTGTAGCACTTCATTTTAGACACTACCTACACCGCCGGGAAGGGCTCTTCTGTCAGTGTAGGTATCCATCGCCCCAAGAGGGTTATGCTGGCTTAACTACACCACTCAGGAGTGCAGATTTTTTCACACCCTTGAGTAACTTAGACTATGGCAGCACTAGAGAGTTCATAGCAGCAGAGCTGCAGGGATGCCGCTGCGCTGCTGTAAGTTCTCTAATGTAACCGCTGCAAGCCAATGGGTGGGAGCTTTCCTGGTGGCTTAATTACTCCAGCTCCACCAGTGGCGGTAGCTATGTTGGTGGGAGAAGCTGTCCGTCTGATATAGTGCTGTCCACACCGGTGCTTTTGGAGGGAAAAATGAAAATTCATCAGAGTGACTAATTAGCTTGGAAGATCCCACAGCTGGAGCAGAGAACAAAGATTTAGGACTACAAGAGATAATCAGTAGAAAGAACAGGAAGGATTAAACCACTAGAACAAACCTTTAATTAGAAAGAATGAAAAATGATGAAGAATCAGGTCAGAGCTAAGATGATCCAGAGTTGAAATTCACTTTTGAAGAAGTCGTCGAACCAATTTAATTTAAGGCAAATTTGTATCAAAGATTTTAAACTTGGTTACTAAAAATAATCCTTTGTATACACACTGGAGAACATCATCATATTCCAGGCCGGAAAACTGCACAGAACTATAAGAAAGGTAACAGCATCAGATTTCCATTAACAAAAATACCCAGGACAAGGACCTTGAACATAGAGAACACAATTTTATTGTCTTACAGGATTTAAATGTCTATCCCAAACAAACTGCAACAAGCTAATGAGATTCAAGCAAGTATTTGTAAGAGAAGGGGGCAACCATAGTGGAAGAAGATAAAAGCATTCCAGATGGACGGATACTGAGAATTTTGATAGTCTTTTTGCCTCATTCTCCAAAAATGTTTCTGAAAACTCTCTTGAAAATGAAGAAGTCCTGTGGTTTTACACCTCAGATTACGTTAATAATTATTCATGGAAACAGAAGGCATCAAAGACATGTTCTGACATATGTCTATGGAAAGGAATTATTAGAACTACTATTAGGTGTGTTATCTTGTACAGCAGTAATACAAGAGACAAACATTTGATCATTTCATTTGGTAAACCATTCCTCCTACATAATTCCTATCAATAAAGGCCAGTTTATTATTACATTTTCCTGCGGTCTTCTATAGGATATGTTGCTTCAACTAAATATGTATTAAAACTAAGTGCATTTATATAGAAGAACAATGACCACTTTGAAAGCTGGACAAGCACTCTCTTTATTGCAATGCAAGGACTACCTTGTGCAATCGTAAAATCAAAGAGAAGATTCAAGAAGAGAGAAAAGGAAAAACTTCACACGGACAATGTAACAGAAGAAAACTTCTGAAGCAGAGCTCCCCTGTGAGCTCTCTACTCTGCATGCTTCAGCTGTACATATATTGTGAAGCACCTCAGATCCCTTTTGCTAGGAAATTGTATAGTACTAAAAAGTAAAACTGGTCAAAACTATTCCATTAAAACCATTTTTTAAAAATGGAAAATGTCTTTTTGGAATAACAGAAAATCACACCAAAAAACGTCCATTTCTGGCAAAAATTTGGGTTGTGAAGGGGATGGTGGTGATTCTCCCCGTCCTGCCCCCAAAAAAATCAGTTGCCAAAAACTTCTATTACTAACAATGTTATGGTTTTCAACCCAAAAGAGAAAAATTTTGAAGAGAAGTTAAATGAAAACAAATTATTTTTTTGTTGAAGCTTTTCATGGGGGAAAAAACATTGCCTCTGCAGCTCTACTGAAAATTACAAGAGATACAAAAACTGCTTGACTGGAGAGTCCAGTAGCCAATGTGTTGCCCTCCGCAGCTGCAGCCTGGCATAGTACCTGGGTTTGCAGTAGAAACGGTGCAACTATGTTACAGCAGAGCAACTGAGAGACTGATTCTTCTCTCATTTATATTGGTGTAAATCAGGAGTAACTCCACTGAGATCACTTGATTTACACAATATCAAACCAGAGTGAGAGCTGCTACACCATAGCATATCTACAACATTTTACAATCATCATTAATGGTAGCAGTAGTAATACTGTAGCGCCTCATCATGGACCTGGACCATATTGTGATGGGTGCTGTAAAAACACAGACCAAAGACTGTCTCTGCCCCAAAGAGCTGACAATCTAAGTGTAAGACAAGACAGCCGATGGTGTGACCGAGTGCCTGGATGGGTCACGCTGATAATGCTATACTCAGGGCAGACTGCAAGGAACAGGACAGACAATCCCCCCAAACTGGAGTTTTAGTCTATTATTCAATTCATCAAGCCAGTAACAAAACAGCTTCTGTAATGCCACACTGGTCACCAAATATAGTCCACTTTAAGCATTCCAGCCCTTGACTTCCATCTAGACAAGCAAGTCTAAAATAATGAGGGGATATTGAAAACCTGATTCATCCTATGTGAGGTCCACCAACCCCAAAGGACTGGACACTTATCCCGAGGTCAGTACGAGTCTCAGATCTTACCCAATATCATGCAGATGCCAATTCTTTAATGACAATAAGCAGGGGCAGTTCTAGGTATTTTGCTGCCCCAAGCATGGCAGGCAGGCTGCCTTTGGCGGCTTGCCTGCGGGAGGCCCCCGGTCCCGCGGATTCGGCGGCATGCCTGCAGAGCGCTCCCCATGGCTTGCCACCCCAGGCACACGCTTGGCATGTTGGTGCCTGGAGCTGCCCCTGACTAAAACCGAAGGTTTAGTAATAAAAGGAAAAAGAAAGAAGAGAGTTGCTGTGGTTAAAAGATCAATACACATACAGATGCCCCCTGGGTTATGCAAACCTGACTTACGCAAATCCGCACTTACGGAAAAAGTTCTGTAATTGTCGGGTACATGTTTCTGACTTATGTAAAGCGTTCCGGAACAGAATGCTTTGCGTATGTCGGGGAGCGTCTGTACAGATGTGTGAAAAGTCCATAGGTCAGTTTCATAGCATAGATGGTGAGGCTGCTCATTTGTAAAAGTCTTTCTGGAATCAGTGTAAAAGATTATAGTCCAATAGGCCATCCAGGTGTAGAGTTTGTTCGTGTTATTCCATGAGAATTCCAGGGTAAATCCAGAGTAAACCTGGAGACCTCAGTCTTGTGGCTTAGACCTTCACTGTTAAAGTCTAAGCAGACCTGAGATAAAAAGGATCAGGCCCAAAGCTTTCTTTATAGTTCTCCGGCAAGTCTCTTGACAGCAATTGTCACAACAGGACCTCCCCTCAATGAAGAATAGATAGTGCAGATTGTTGCTTTGAAGCTAATCTTCTATTTCCTATGCATAAACAGGTAGACTAGTTATATTCATTCTTATAAGGCAGAGGTCCCCAACGCAGTGCCCATGGGTGCCATGGCGCCCGCAGGGGCATCTAAATGCTCCCGCGTCCTGGCCGGTGGTGGAGCATCTGCCGAAATGCCGCCGAATTTCTGTGGCGTTTCAGTGGCCACGACTCTCAATGACTGTGCTTGTTGGTGGCAAGCGATGCAATTGAGAGGCGTCGCCGCCGAAACGCCGCCGAAATTCGGCTGCGACGCCTCTCGATGATACAACTTGCCGCCTATTTTAGCCTCTGATCCTATCTCATTTTCATTGGCATTTACTATGTTAGACGTGCAATCCCCACCAACCTTCTTGGTGAAAACCGAAACAAAGAAGTCATTAAGCACTTCTGCCTTTTCCACATTTTCTGTTATTATTCCCTCCCCCGGCCCCTGAGTAATGGGCTTACCCAGTCCTTGGTCTGCCTCTTGCTTCTAATGTATTTGTAGAATGTTTTCTTGTTACCCTTTACGTCTCTAGCTAGTTTGATCTCGTTTTGTGCCTTGGCCTTTCTAATTTTGTTCTACACACTTTTGTTATTTGTTTATATTCATCCTTTGTAATTTGGCCTAGTTTACACTTTTTGTAGACTCTTCTTTTTGATTTTCAGATCATTGAAGATCACTTGGTCAAGCCAGGGTGGTCTTTTGCCATACTTCCTATCTTTGCTACACAGTTGGATAGTTTGCTCTTGTGCCCTTAATATAGGCAAACACGTTAAAGATTTGATTCTACTTAACATGGCTTTGATGACTATCTACAAGGAATGGTCCTATTTACTATTTCAATGCCCTTTTGATATGTCCTTAAGGGTTGCTTGTAGGTCACCCATCTTACTGATTGTTTAACCTTTACTGGCTCAATGTTACAGACGGCTAGAGACAAATGGTGCAGTACAAGTGAACAATGAGACAGTATTGGTCAGCGTGATAGACAGTGGTCTCTGCACACCGACAGCCTAACCATTGTCAAGTTTTTCACAGGCATCTCAGCAAAGGAGAATTTTGAGGAGGAATGTGAAGGTGGATAGTGAGGGATGTTTACAGGGAGCACCTCCCAAAGGTATGGGGCAGTACGAGAGAGAGCATAATGGTGCTTGTTTGAAAATGCATCAAGTGGGCAGTGGAGGCTAGCACCACATGGTGGGACCATGCCTCTGCAACCGTCCACTTGTGTTTGCGCAGGCTATTGCAAGCTGCAACGACTGGAGAGATGGTAGAGGTGGAATCAACAGGGTTTTGCCACGAATGACAGATTGCTGGGAAATAAGAGAGCAGGGTATGGCCAGATGGCCCCGGGCAGCTCAGTTTGTTGGCAAGTGAGACAAAACCTAGAGTTTGTTACTAATCACACTGCGGCTCACGTGGTTGAAAAGGAGTTTGGCCACCCATGAGGATTTGTGATCTCAAAATGTACTGGTTATCAGATACATGAGAACGTTCATCTGATTTCCCAGCATATGTATTTGCTTGAGAACAAGCTGTCTAAATATTTTGTCAGTTTCTACTGCAACTGGCATGAGGACAACTTGGCTTTATGATGCCTCCTTGCATTAGATCATCTTAAAAGAGCAAGGAAATTGAAGGGGTCAGCGGATGTTTATATCTTTTTGGAGCAGCATTTCTACATCAAATCACAATTGTTTCATTGCATGATTATGTTTTCTGCTTAATAATTATCATATCTGAAATTCATGCACTGGGAAGATATCATAGCATCTAAAACTTCACAGTTACTGAATTAAGTTTTACTGGACAGGGAAGAAATAACTTAGCAATTGTTCATAGTGTCAGCAATCGAGTCCAAAATCAAGACCATCATGAATGGAATGTTCCTTTAAAGAACCTGAAACAATCAGCCTGGTATTGTACATATGTGCTCCTATTCATCTATATAAATCTACCAATTTAAGAGCCAAAATAATTTTTCCAAAAGTCATTTGATCAACAAATTATAGCCCAGTCCCGCACAATAGCAGAAATGGAAAATAGTTGCACAATCTCACCGTTTACAGTTTACCTCCTTGTGTGTGCATTTCAGTTCTGGCACACTTGTATCCAAAAAGCCAGTCTGTTTGCATATTGCGATTCCATGACTCATGTGAAATCATTTAAGCCAAAATGACTTACTAAGATAATCATTTTCTCAACAAATTTTAAAATGATAAATGCAGAGCTCAAAAGTCCATTGCATGGGACTCCTGTAGATATACAAAAGAAGTGTAAGACCTTTGTAATGGCTACATTGTAGGCCATATCTACAGAGACACTCAGGAAAGTTAAGGTGAATCAACAAAAGGCGAGAAGTCAATGCACATAATTTAAAGCATATTAAACCCTTGTATGGATGGAAAGTGGTCTGAGTTTACTGTAACTTAATCCTCCTATGACAAACCTGCATTTTTAGTACCTTTACATACACGTGGTGATCACGAAAGCAGCACCAGGAAATTGATTAGCCATAAAAAACAAGAATAAACATGCTGCGTACTAAGACTGTTCTCAGGCAAGTAAGAGGACACTGACATTAGCCTTTCATCTGAAATCGCTTAAGGATTCCCAAGTCAGTTATCTGTTTCCCACCATTCAGAACTCTAACAACTTGCACCAGTTGTAACAAGTTTAAACTCTTTTTTCTCTTCAGTTTAATAAATACATTTGATGACTCAAATGAGATACATTTTCCTACTCTTGCTCGAATGTTATTAATTGTCTTTTCATCTGGGCTCTATAATACTGTACACATTCCAGAGAATGACAAACACAAGTCAATGAGCTTTTTAAATTAGAGCTTCATTTATTAATGCAGAATTAAAATCATTTTCCACATTATGCCAGACCACATTCATAAACACAGACTGCAGCAGTTCTTTTGTTTCCTGCACGTCTCGCACTTTCCTGGACTAAATTCCCTGCTAATATAAATGAGTGTAGCTCCGTTGACTTCAGCATGGTTTCAGCCATGAACACCAGCAGAGAATTTGACCACTGTTTCAGAAAGCTTCAAGCATCTTTTGGGGGGACTGAATGGAGGCTTAATGAACTTCTGTATATTTAAGAGAGAGTGTTTGACAACAGCTCAAATAATTGCTTGGTGAAGTTCAGCTGAACCTTGTTTGGAAGCTATACAACACAACAAACGAAATTCTAAGGTTTTTTTTCTTCTTAAACAGATGGAATTTAATAAATTGCTTTATAAAAACCAAGACCAGATCATGTTTCATGGAAATCAGACACTGTTACAAACTATGTCTCTGATCTAAGTCTTCTAATAATTAACTACTCTGTTTCCAACGCCAGATGAAGAATCAGCATGTCAGAAACATACCCATTTGATAGTGCAGTTTATAGGAATAGGGTAGTAGTCTTTTAAATAGTGTGAGAATGAAACTAGAGGGCTCACAAGCTATTTAAAGGGACACAACCCTATACTTATACTCTACATACAGTTATGCCAATTTAAGTAACAATTCTCCTTTAAGGATAGTTCCAAGCAGCAGTTAAAAATCCTGATATATTGCCCAAGTTGTAATCACCCTATGAGGACTGGACAAGGATATGGCCTACTGGTTAAAGCACAGGACTAAGAATTAGGACTGCTGGATTTTATTGGGAGTCTCATTGTTTGACCCGAGGCAAGTAAGATAACAGCCTCCCTTTCCTCATACATAAAGAGATGGTAATACTACTTCACAAGGGTACCAAGATGCTGATTAGTATTAGCTCAAAGGTTCCAATCAGGATTAGGATTAGACTATTGTTATGATTTGCATTACAGTATCATTTAAAGACCTTTACTGAGTTCAGAGTTCTATTGTGTTGGTAAAAGTAAAAGACAGTCCATGCCCTGATAAACTTACAGTGTAATGGACAAGGCAAACGATTGGTACAGAAACATAGAGAGGTTAAATGATGTGACCAAGGTTACCTAGCAGGTCCGTGGCAGAGCCAGGAATAGAACCCAGTTTTCCAGACTCCCAGTCCATGTACTAATATGCCACAGTGTATAGCCCCACAGGGCTTACAACATAAAACACAAAACAGCTGAAAGGTTAAAGATGAGGATACAACAGGGGTTTGAATGTCTGAAAAGTGTGTTCAGTTCATCCGCGGAGAGGTGCTATAAAATCCTACATGTTATTGCCATAAGAAGACCAGTTAGGAAAGATGGGTAGGACCAGTTTAAATAATGATTTATGACACTTCAAAGAAAGCTGAAGAAGAGCTCTGTGTAAGCTTGAAAACAGGTCTCTCTCACCAATAGAAGTTGGTCCAATAAGAGATATTACCTCATCCACCTTGTCTCTCTAATATCCTGGGATGACATGGCTACAACTACACAAATGAAATGACACTTACTGTAGGTTAACAAGAGCAGAATGTATAGCATTTAATCAAGTCTGGAGAAAGCTTTGGCAATGAATTATGATGCCAATTATTTGCATGCTTTATTTTTCAAAATGAGAATTTATTTTTCAGTATTATAAATAAAGAGGGGGAAAGAAGAGGAAGCATTTAGATGTTCCCAAACCTAAAGATGAAAAGGACACTATCAAATGCTATTCCCAAACTCTAATGCCTTGATTCTCCATTCTTCTGTTCTTTTGCCAAGTACAAGAACTGGGGTGGGAGGTGGGAAGAGGAGAAAGTGGTGGAGGCAGAGGTGACTTTAATGTACCTTTGTGCCTCTTAATCCTCAGTTTTTCTAGGGCCAGTCTGGGATTCAGGATAAATAAGAGCAGGCTCAGGACTGCTCCAATTTACACTCTGTCTGCAGCAGCCCCTTAGGGGTCCTCCCCAAGGTGAGACTATTTGGGGCATAGTGCAATTTGGCCATATCCCTCTCACTTTCCAAAGCACATCCTACATCGAGGGATGCCAGGGTGGCAGTGACGGAAGATTGTTCTGCTATCTTTGTACTAGCCAGGGAATGCCCTTATGCTGGGGGCCAGTTCCACTCCTTGTACATCCAAGTGAAATCAAATGCTGAATATTTAACTCCACTCCCCATTGTACATAACAAAAAAACCCAAGATCAATGACACAATTATAATGCTAAATTATTATATAATTTTACACAGAAAATGATGTATCTGTGACGGGTTTCCCTCCCCCCCCCTTTTGGGGTGCCACCTAGGACTGGGATACCACTGAGCCCACCTGATCCACCAGCCTGGGCTCCCTTTCACCCTGTAAAGCTGTGACAAGCTTCAGACATGCTCCCGGTCTCACACTTTCACCAGCACATGGGTAGGGACACACCCAGCTGCAGAAACACACACACACTGAAATCAGCTCTGCATAGAAGGCTCAGCTAAGGAGTTGCTCAGTTCTCAAGTGCACACATCTTGATGGTTAACCCAAAATTGTACCATCTTGCACTGCACAGAGAACTGTACAACATAAGCTCATGAAATTCACCCCTTTCCTGAAAGTGGAGAGGGATACACACAGCTTTCTGCCCAAAGTTATGATTTCCACACACACTGGTTTTAGACAAAACAAAACAAGTTTATTAACTACCAGAGATAGATTTTAAGTGACTATAAGGGATAGCAAACAGGTCAAATTAGATTACCTAGCAAAGAAAACAAAAAAGCAATCTAAGCATAATATACTAACGAAATTGGATATTAGCAGTAAATTCTCACCCTAAATGCTGTTCTAGGCAGTTTGCAAAGAGTCTTGAAGGCAAGCTGCACTTGCTTGCAAGCTTAAAACTCCAGATATTCCATTCACAGGCTAGATACCCCTCTAGCTTGTGTACAGCCCTTCCCCCTAGTTCGGTCTTTTTGTTTCTCAGCTGTTTCCAGCTGTCTTCTTTCTTGGGTGAGGAGTCAGTGATGAACCAAGCACGATGATGTCACTCCCCCACCTTAAATAGTTTTTGCATATGGCGGGAATCCTTTGTCTCCCAGTTTGATTCCCACCCCGGTCAGTGGAGAAACACTAGTATTATCATAGAGTCCAGTACCAGGTGACTTGGTCACATATCCCCGCAGCCGTAACTCAGAGGCTGTTTGCTGCATCCCCAGGAAGGCTTCTCAGGAAGGCTTCCCAGCGAGCGATTAGCATCTTTTAAGACCTACTGCTCTCCCTAATGACCGTTCCCAGTGAGCCATCTAGACTGACTGAATTCTGTCTAGTGGGTGTTCCCTGGGTATAAAAACATTTGTAGTAGATGTATAGACAATATTCCTAACGTCAGATACAAAAATGAGACATGCATGCAAATAGGATAATCATATCCAGTAAATCATAACTTTTTCAATGATATCTCACATGACCCATCTTGTATAAAACACGTCATAGTTAGGCCATAATCATATCATAACAATATGAAGAATATGGGGCGTAATGTCACAGCGTCATCTTCTTATACTTCTTTCTATCCATAGACATTTTTCCATACACTTAACATCTCTTGCAATGGGAACTCTGGGAAAGGATATTTTATTGATGGCAAGACGACAATAAAAGGGCCCTCAAAGCCATCTTATTCCTCTCTTGCCAAAATATGGACATTCCCTTTGGTGTTATTTATCTCCCAGCTTATAAAAGTTTTCCTCTATTATTAGAGCCACATGTATTGTCTCCTTCATGCTATTCAAGGCAACAAAATAAAAACTTTCCTCCATAGCCTCAGTTGTATCAAAAGTTGTTTTTATTGCACTGAAACAGCTAAGTGGGAGCCATTTCTCTGGGGGAGGCTCCAGCATGAGCCCGAACATCTACACTGCAAATAAACAGCTCCTTAAGCCAAAACAGCTGACATGGGCCAGTCGCTGGTGTCTAAGTGAAATGTAGACATACTCATGGAGAGCTGGGCATCGCTGCCCTAAAGCCAACCCAATTGTACTTCCATTGGACAGATAAACCTAAATCACAAGAGATGAAGAAAAGCTTCCTTTGTCCTCTGCAGGCTATGTGCCATTCTGTCCAATGCATCAAGAAGAGAACATATTCCTAAAACCAGCTTGAGAAAGTCAGCATGGTGCCGTGCAAATATTGATCTTGTCTGGATCTGTGTTTAAGAGTTTCAGTTTACCAGGTATCATAAAAGGGAGTGGGCATATTGGGAAAAAAAGTCATAATTCCATCACAACCGACACATGTAAGGCCAAATTTTCAGCTTTGGTGCTTATTCAAGTGGCAAGTCAAGCTGTTGGGGATTTTTTTTTCTACTTAGGGCTAGATGGTGTCCTTACACACTGCCCCTTGTTCAGGGCTGTGCCTAATCTGCGCCAGTTCAGGAGTAGTCCCAGGAGACACAGGGTGAAATCTTAGCTCTATTGAAATAAATGGGAGTTTCACCATTGACTTCAACAAGGGGTGCCTTACAGATACCCCTCCGAGTCGCAAGTATTTCCCTGCTTCCTCTTTTTTCTGATGGAGCAGGTAGAGAGGTAGGATGTATTGCTGGCCAATATCAGCAGAAAATTATGATAGTTCCTGGGCAGACTCAGCTGTACTTAGCCAGCAAGTTGGGTAAAGATCTATTGTGGAACAGGCCAAAAGAAATGGTGCAAGCAAAAAATATTTGGAATGAAGGAAAGATAAAAGAAAATCTGTACGTCTGTCACAGAACTTCTCCCCAGGATTATAGTCAAGAGTAATAAAGGAGAAGCTACCAAATGATCTCTTTGTGCACACCAGGAAGAGGGGAAGACTAGACTGTGAATATGTTACTTATATTGATAAGCATTTTCATGCAGAAATAGACCCCACTGAAGACAATGGGAGTAACCGTTCTCCAGTGTGAGAAAGGAGTTCACTACCTGGCCCTTTGCAACGTACAAAACACAGACTGAAATGCCTGTTGGTTTATATGCTATGTTTAAGTTTAAAGTGGTGGAATGGAAACCCTGCCTTAATAAAAACAGGCAACCTGAACAACCCTACGGTATTGCATGGAATCAGGCATTCACAGAATAGCACCATACACGAAGGAGGAACCTCCGGCTAACACTGCACAAACTCATCCTTCATAATTTTCTGTCTTGTTTTACCCCAACCATAATCCAGCATTCTGCAACATTAGAATGTTTTTTATTAGCTCTATTAACAGCTGCAACTGGCCAGACAACAAAGACTAATTCAATCCTTTTGTAGCAGACTAGCAGGAAACTTGCCTTGAGGAAAAGCAGCAAGAAATCTGTTACACTGCTCTCTAATGAGTCCTCTGGACACTTTTTGACATAGGTCCAGCCCTCCTTGACCAAAGGGATGGTCATCGGGACAGAGTTCTTGAGAGTGGAGGAGAAGCAGAAGTGGGAGATTCCATTTATATTACTAGCTAAAAATAAAGAGTACATCCTCGAACTTTCAATCAGCCATTGGATCCAAATCCCTTACAATAAACAGCACGAACATGTTTTAAATAAATTAAGTGTGGTAACTACATCCCTTTAAAATTCTAATGTGATGCACAAAACAATTAACAGCATGTTCCTCATACCAGGATTGTGTGTCAGAACATGGCTCATAATAAGCTGCTCTTTATCCTCTAGAATTACTAGGCATATCCAATTCTCAGCACTTTTGAAAATTGGGCCACCTATTTAGATGCTTTTATAAGGACTTAAGAGCCTATCATTTTAGGCACACAGATTTGACATTGTTTTCTAATGATCACCTATCCTAACAGCCAGTAAAATCTCAGACCCGATGAGCATTCTTCCATGTTAAATTACATAACAGTATTGAGTCACCCTATTATAAAAGCCCTAAATAGCAAATTCCTGGAATAGCTATTAGCATATTTGATTATCACCCTTATCCAATCAACTGGATGCTCTGTTCATTATGGTAAATCTTTTTAAAGGCACCAAATTATATAGTTTAACTCAGGGGTTCTCAAAGTTCATTGCACCGTGATCCCTTTCTGACAACAGAAATTACCACGTGACCCCCCAGGAGAGGGGACTGAAGCCTGAGTCTACCCAAGCTCCGCCATCCCAGGGGAGCCAAAGATGAAGCCCAAGGGGTTCAGCCCCAGGAAGGGGGCCTATAACCTGAGCTCTGCCGCCCAGGGCTAAAGCCCTCGGGCTTCGGCTTTGGCTGTGGGGCCTGGGCTCAGGCTCTGGGCCTCAGCGAGTCTAAGCCAGGCCTGGTGACCCCATTAAAACTGGGTCGTGACCCACTTTGGGGTCCTGACTCAAAGTTTGAAAACTGCTGGTTTAGTTTATATTATATATTATCTCCCAACATCCCTCTAGAATGAAATCATACCTGCTTTGAAGATGGTCATGTTACACTTTATTCCCAAATACAGCAATTTCCAATAAAGCTCTCTCCACAAGAAAGGGAAAAAAAGAAATGGTTTAAATCTTTTTTCGGAGACTAAAAAAGGGCTATATACAAATATATAGAAATAGGAAAAGGAAACCAAAATTCAAATTCAATTTTTTCTGATCACCGTTACTCATTAAAGACCAAATCCTGCAAATACACGAGTAGCTTTCCATATCTTAGTAATCCCACAAAACTCTGTAATAGTTACTCATGTGCAGAAGTGTCTGCAGGACTGGGGCCTAAATGTGTTGGCACAATTACTTGGAATGTATGTGCAATCATATGAATTGTGCGCTCACATTAGGGGCCTGATGCTGCAGCCATTTGATGACATCAAAGCAGTTTCATGCAATATGAGTTCTGCATGCAAAGCAGCTGCAGGAAGAGTCTAAGTATGCACATTTCTGCAAATCTAGACTAGAGTCCCTTCTCCTTTGAGCTACCAAAGCGAACCTATTATCTTAGCTTAAAAAAAACCAACAACCCAACAACCTTGCTCTTAAAAGGCTTGGCTCTGACCTGTTTTCAAAGGGCATTTAATCTTCACCTGCAACCTGGCACTACCACTTCCATGCGATTTGACAACAGGCTCACAGTGTTTGTATTTTTAGAAAGAGAAGATTATCTTGTTGTATATTCACTGAACTATCAAAATGTTTTTTCTAATCTCTCCAGTTAATTATAACACTACCTCCAAAAATCTCTCATCAGATTTTTCTCAGAAGAAACGACAAATGAAACATGGTGAAAAACCAAGTTAAAGGGAACGTTATTCTTGGCTTTGACTCCAGCTAACAAACAGAATACTCACTTTAAATTCACCATGTAGCACTGAAGAAAAGCTACTGGAAATCTAAGGCCCTGACCTTTTATTTTGTTCTTGGGAAGTTCCACCTAAGACAATGAGAATGCCCACATGGGTAAAATTAAGTGTGAGAGTCTTTGCAAGATTATGAACTAAATAGGTCAAATAATTTTGACTTGAGTACAGGGATTTAATTAAATCCAATAATTTCTTTTAAAATTTCTGGTAATTTTAATTTTTATTCATTCCAGCTAATGTAGCTGAATTTAGGGCCTGATTCTGCTGCCTTTATTCAAGCAGTACTGCCAATGCCAAGTCTTCAAAAATGGTGAGTCCAGCCCTTGAAACCACAAGATTGTCTTAAAAATAATGATGTTTTAAAAAAAACTGAGTTTTTATTTGCTTCTCCCACCCCCTTTTAGACTTCATGTTTGAAGCTTTTCTCTGCAACCATGAAGGCTAGAAACTTATTTTTTAAACAAAGATGGAGATCATCATGTAATCACAGGACTCCAGGAGCTGGAATTTTAATATATACATCTGAGACTCATGCTGAAACTGAGGGAGTTGGCAATACTACTTTGCCTAGTACCCTAACTCCATAAGGTAGTGGTTCTCAACTTATTTATCAGTGCAGGCCGCATATGTATTACCTGGGCCACAGGGGCCAGGTGGCAGGGCAGCAGCAGCCCGGATCCTGACCCCAGATCCCCTTCATGTGGGGCAAGCCAGTTGCCCGCCCAGGGCCAGCCTGCCCCGGACCCTGGATCCCCATCGCACGGGGCCAGCCGACAGCCCTGAATTCTTGCTGTGTGGGGCCAACTGGTAGACCCCAACCCCCACTGCAAACCGGCAGCCTCGAGAAAGCAGTTACATCCTCTAAGCCCCAGCTACATTTTGGAGTATGTTAAAGCTCTTTGGGTCTATTTCAGATCACCAGTATGCTTAAGAGAAACAGTGGAAATAAATTATGTCTAGCACTCGCTACAACACAGTTGACATATGTAACTTCACATGCATCTCTACAATGATCTGAATAACAACAACTTTAAACAAAACATTTAGGACCAAAATTAGCATCCAAAATTCGATCACTTTTCAAAAACTCAAAAATTTTAAGTCAGTCTCATGAGTTTTGGAGGCCTGGTTCATGATTTTTGATTTTCGGTTCATTTCCTTTGTGTCTTTAGAATTTTTTATGAGAGAACAAACAACAAAATAAGAGCCTAATACTGCAGCTACTTACTACTGAACACCATGCTTACTCGTCCCATTGAAAGTAATGGGACTACTCACAGTAGTAATCTCTGCACTTGATAGTAAGATTTCAACTGGACTACATAGATCAGGGGTCGGCAACCTTTCAGAAGTGGTGTACCAAGTCTTCATTTATTCACTCTAATTTAAGGTTTCGTGTGACAGTCATACATTTTAACGTTTTTAGAAGCTCTCTTTCTATGTCTATAATATATAACTAAACTATTGTATGTAAAGTAAAGGAGGTTTTTAAAATGTTTAAGAAGCTTCATTAAAAATTAAATTAAAATGCAGAGCCCCCTGGACTGGTGGCCAGGACCCGGGCAATGTGAGTGCCACTGAAAATCAGTTTGCATGTCACCTTCGGCACACGTGCCATAGGTTGCCTACCCCGACATAGATTATCGAGCACCAAACCCATGGTCAGGAACTGCAGGAACAGGCCATATGATACTAACAGCATTAAGAAGGAGGATATCATTTCTAGTTCTAATGTTATAATTTTACCACAGCACGTTATCCTAGTCAAGAGTGTACACAGATATGAGATCAAACATCTCGTTTTCAGTAAGCCACCTGGTAAATACTCTACGACTTTTCTGGAAGCAGTGACAGAATGTATCTTTCCCCATCTCACCAGGAAAGACCACCAGGCAAAGTTTCTGTTTTACAATGTGTTATGCAAAAATTCCCTTTTTTTATTTATCTTATTTCCTCTGAGGAAGTTTAACAAGAATTCTCTTAAATCTTAGGGTCTGATTTTCAAAAATGTTTGGCTCACGTGTGTGCCTAATTTGCATATGAAATTACCACAAGAAATGTGGGGCAAGGCTGTAACTGCATGCAAAAACCAATAAGTTAATCTAATTTGTGTGTATATTACTACTACAAGGGAAATCATGGTAACTACATGTTCAAATCAGCATAAAATTGCCCCCCTAAACAGTCTTTAATATCATAGACATATAAACAGGTATCCCGTGTTTTTGTCCAATTTTGTCTGAAGAACTTTAATCTTTGGGGTCAGGTTCAAAACAGGTGTCGCTCACTATAGGGCTACCTGAAATCAAGAGTACTGCTGATTTACACCAGCTGGGGATTTAGCCCTTTTTGGGGTTTCCTGTCTAACAGACTGTAAAACAAAAATCTCGAACAAGCTACTCTTTTTAACTACTCTGGAACATGTGAAACATATCCTCTACCTCTACTGCAACAAACAGGTGGCCAATGAAAACTATGGCCGTAGCCCTCCAAGCTCCTCTGCATTGAGTTCAGTGGGCCTCCTCACAGGCAAAGGGTCTGCCTGAGTGGGTCATTTTTCAGGATTGGGGCCTGTGTGTTCAGTAGATGATCTTGGACTGGACGCAGAGTGGCAAGTCAGTAAAGAGAGTTTCTGCAATCTGCTTGATCTTCTCTCTGCCCCGATTCTCTACTTGTAATCCACTGTAGGTTGGTGAAAGGGTATCTGAGACCCTCAGTGCAGGACGCAGGGATAGGGATGAGGAAGGAATGCAGACAATCAGAAGAGTCAAAAGAAGTGGCTGAGCCCCTCACAGTGGCTGGGGATGGTTGTGGTGGCTTTGTCCAGTCACCTATTTCTTTAAACATGAACCTCTATAGGAAGGGATAGATAGAAGAACTCAAAGACAACTGCACTTTATCCTCTCCCATTCTGTGAATGCCAGCCCTGAATCATGACCTCTGATGGCTTCCGTCAGGTCAATTGCATACTCTTCTAATCTTTCAGTTCCCCATCTCTTCCCATCTTGTATCACTTCTGGCTCTTTGCTCCTGTTCTCCCAAGTCCTTCTGAGCTTCTCTCTCTCTCTCAGTTCCCTTCAGAGTGTCTGTCTCTCACTGTACTCCCCTACTAAAGCTAAGTTCTTTTCCATCCTTGCAGTTCAAAGCACACATATTCTCTAGACAGTCCTTAAGTGGGGGGTAGGGCAGCATGAAGAGAGGATCCAAAGTAGTAGTAATAGTGTTTGGTTTGGTTTGGTCCAAGATGGATTTGTAATACATCGGCCCTTTGGAGACTATGAACAGGGTGGACAGAATTTTCAAACATGGGTGCCTAAAGCCAGGCACCTAAATCTGTATTTCAGCAGCTACCCAGTGGCCTGATTTTCCAAAGACGCTGCACATTAATTCCCACTAACTCCTATTGTGGAAGTTGGATGTTCTGCACCTGTGAAAGTCAGGCCATTTATTCATTATGATAATGCTGGCATATATACAGCCTCCTATTCTGCGCTAGATGTGTTCTTGTATTGCTCTGAGCACCATGGTATCGGAGTGCTGAAAATTCATTTGATTGGCAGTCTGGAAAGCCCCAGTGTGTTCTAAGGGTTAATATACCTTATTACTTAAGCACATCATTTTGTCTGTGATAGCATTACTACAAACATTATCTTTGCTCCTGTGACAGACTCGTCTACCATAAGACAATCCTGCTGGTATGTATTAATTTACCTGATAGTAATAGTTGGACAGACAGGAAGGAATATAACAGGATGCATTGAAAAGAACTGAATGGTGGATTTCATTATATCTTTCTGTTACATTTAACCAGAATTACCCTGTTTTACACTATCACGAAATTGCACTTATTTAATGACACTTGGCAAAAGATACACATGGGCCAGGACGTTGAAAACTGACTAGTGACTTTAGGTGCCTCTGTTTCCGGGGGCACACCTTGAGCCTGATTTTCAAAAGTGCTGAGCACTCTCTCTCTGAGAATCAGGCCCCTTTAAGCATTGCCAATTTATCAAAAAACAGAGGGATCCGAGAATCACGAGTCACATCTGAAAATCTCAGGCAAGCTATTTACAAGGCTACCAGACTAATAACTATTCCCCTTCTGTACAAACAAAAGCCAGACAACAAGTATCATGGACAGAGAACAAGATGTTTATAGGCATAACAATGGACACCAACAAAAGGTCTGGGTAAAATACTGAATCACAGCGAAGTCAAAATACATGAAAAATCACCACACCTTAAACTCCTCTAAGCCCTTGTGCACAGCAACTGTGGCCTTCAGATAAATTCACTCTGTAGTTTAGCTATAAGCATTTATAGCAGACCTTGGTGGCAGGCACCTGGCAGACTCATGCTTTAATAAACTCCTTTTCTAAGTGAAATAAGAACAATCCACAGAACCATGGATTTATATTTCTTTTTCACAGTTATTCTATGCTCCTTTTAACCATTTACTTTCCACGCAGTTTGTTTTTCTTTTCAAGGTATTTGTGGTCCATTATTTTCCTGCCACACACTGCATTTTGCCTTTGTATTTCTTCTCTACACTTGGGTAACAAACTGCGGGACCTAGTGGAACAACATACCGTAATTACTGGATCCTGGCCCAACTTTCACTCAAGCCAGGGGTCTTACAACCTCCCCCCCACCCCAGCAACGCTCTCAAGTTCACCATGGGGTTATAAAACAGCAGAGGAGAGTGCCAGATATCCTCCCCATCTCTCTAACCCCTGCTTCTAAGGCCATCAGGTAAAGTGGAGCAATAAATAAGCTCCAATGACAATATTCCATCTCTAGAAGTGCTCTGTATTTTGAAGAGGCCTTCAAATCTGGCACGAAGCTATTGGTGTAAATAATTCACTCTCAGGAATGGATTGTTTTCTCCACAGAAATAAAAGTAGCCCTGCAAGCAAAACATCTTCTGCGTTGTACTTATGGTGTGGCTTCACCATGTACAGTTTAGAACCTAATCCCTTGTGACTCAGAACTGCCCCCTTTCCTGCCCCCATCCATATACACACTACTGTCATACAGTACACAAGGCTAGTGCCCAACTTTCAGTATTGCCTGGAAGGAGAACAACCATTACACAAACAACTTTATTTAAAGGAAGTAGATGAAAGGAATCCATGTAAAGATTAGGACTGAAAAGAGAACTCTCGGAGCTTGGCTACTCACAGGATACTTCCCACCCCAGATGCAGGAGTCCTCTGGGATCCCTATCATGAAGACCGCACTCACTGGTAAAATAGACTTCGGGCCACCTTAGGCCTCCACATAGCTGCAGTCCAGCCAACGTTGTTGCGGATCAGTACAATACAAAAGATTGTGTGCGCCAGGAACAAATTCTGCCCTCAGCTTTCCTCTGTGTGGAGTTCAGCAATGGTGCTATCCCGGCAATCTCTCTCGGTGTAAATTTTTTAAAGCCCCAAACGGGTTTGGAAAGGCAGCCTCTGAGCCTGTGATGCAGCTCTATGCCCTGCTCTTTCAATGGAAGGAGGAGCTCTTCGGGGTTTGACGCTGATTTGTCCCGGTCTGGACACTATACAGCTGTGCTGCACAGAATGGGCACTGCCAGTCTTTCCATGACTGCACTCCATGATGCTGCACTGATGGGGCTTAACCCCCCCCCCTCAGAAATAAAAGCCAGCCAGCCTTTCCCCCTCTCCCCACTGCTGCTATTTCCTTCGGGCTACCATATATTTTGTTGTTTAAAGGAATAAAACAGAAGATTTAATGGGGGAGGGAGTTAGCCCCAAGTGCCCTTTGTGACCAGCCTTTGCTGCCCATTGTCTCACATAGTGAAAAAACAATTCTTAAAAGTGGAGAACATCACACATGATTAGTGAGGTTGAGGCTTGAGAACCAGAGGCACCTCCTTGATGGAGATTGAGACTAGTGCCATTGGGAATAGGGAGTTGACAGACACACATGTTGTCAGTATTAAAAATTATATCTGGGCTCAGCCAGGGTTATTCCAAAGGGGACCCAACTGTACCTCTGTGATAGCAGCTCATGTTGTATGGGAGTAGGATATCAAAGCTACTTCTTATAGCTAAATGTCAACACCGATGGTAACTCAAATGTGTTCAAGCCTCAGCGTAATCATTGGTACTCACTGAAATATCAGCTTGTAATTATTAAAATAACTTGTTAAGTTTGTCCTTTTTTCTGGACACCCTCATCTCATATGACTATGCCCTCATTCTCTTGGCACAGTCAGTAAAATGTAACCTGGGTTATTCCCACTCCCAGGTGAGAGAATAGAAAACAAAAAGCAGCAGTGTGCTCAGTACAGAGAAAAGCTCTTCCCCTGGCAAGCATCTTTGTTGGTTTTTGTGCTGAGGACTAGCATCTCATTCAAAGGGAGGCCAAAAGAGAAGAGCAGGTGTTGCTAAAAAGGCCTTGGAATAATTGTGCCATGTCTGAAAATGTGAACAAAAGACCTATGCAACGGGAAACCCTCGAGTTGTGACTGAGCTTATCAAGGGCCAGATTCTCAACCTCTCACACATCCACCTTGTGCCAAGCACTGCTTTGATGTTCCAGCCCTGCATGTAAATGGTTTTGCTCCCTACACAGGGAATATAGCAAATCATTTTGTATCCTTCTAGATGCAAATTACAAGCATTTAAACTTCTCTTGAAGGATGAAAAAATGTGGTAACAGTCTAGGGTGACCAGATGTCCCGATTTTACAGGGACAGTCCAGATTTTTGGGTCTTTTTCTTATATAGGCTCCTATTATTCCCGACCCCCATCCCGATTTTTCACATTTGCTGGTAACCCTGTAACAGTCAGATGTGCCATTCCCTGAATAGAGGCAAGTCAGGGCAAATAGAGCAAAAAGATACATCTCTGCCTGTAGACGGGTTCCGTCGGGGCTCGACCCTCCCTGAGGGGGAGGGGAGCCACACCGGCCTCGATGTCTTCCCTGCAATTACAGTCTGCTCTGGCCTTTCGGCAGCTCAGAGCAGTGACAAAGTCAGAGGGGGCCCAGCCCTTGGTTCGGGCGGGGCACCAAACACAGTTTAAACAGCCCTGGCCCTTTGGAGCAGGGCAGGGAAGTGGCAAAGTCAAAGGGGGCCCAGGCCTTGGTTAGGGCGGGGCACCAAACACAGTTTAAACAGCCCTGGCCCTTTGGAGCAGGGCAGAGCAGTGGCAAAGTCAAAGGGGGCCGAGCCCTTGGTTCGGGCGGGGCACCAAACACAGTTTAAACAGCCCTGGCCCTTTGGAGCAGGGCAGAGCAGTGGCAAAGTCAAAGGGGGCCGAGCCCTTGGTTCGGGCGGGGCACCAAACACAGTTTAAACAGTTATAGGCCTCTTCGACTGGGAAGAGGGGGAATCTGCCACCCAGTTATGGGTGTCAGGGGGAATGCAGGCCCACCCACTCCTCTGTGTTCCAGCCCGGGGCCCTGGTAGCAGTTGTCACCTCTACCGGTGGTCAGTGGGGTCCTGACCGCAACACACTGACATGGGCAACGGTAGCTCTGCAGCCTGACTGGAGTCAGCTGCCCCCCGGCTACTTTCTAATTCCCCCTCTATTCCTACCTGGCCCGGGGCCTCTGTTTCGGAGACGTCCAGGACCATCGGTTCCTCCCAATCCGGGCTGGGCGGCAGGTCCGGTAGGGTTTCGGGGAATTCGGGCCACGCCTGGTCTGGGGGCTCCTCGGGGCCATAGTAGGGGCGAGGCAGCTCTGGTGGCTCCTCGGGGCCGTAGTAGGGGCGAGGCACCTCTGGCGGCTCCTCGGGGCCGTAGTAGGGGCGAGGCAGCTCTGGCGGCTCCTCGGGGCCGTAGTAGGGGCGAGGCAGCTCTGGCGGCTCCTCGGGGCCGTAGTAGGGGCGAGGCAGCTCTGGCGGCTCCTCGGGGCCGTAGTAGGGGCGAGGCAGCTCTGGTGGCTCCTCGGGGCCGTAGTAGGGGCGAGGCAGCTCTGGCGGCTCCTCGTCGTAGTAGGGGCGAGGCAGCTCTGGCGGCTCCTCGGGGCCGTAGTAGGGGCGAGGCAGCTCTGGCGGCTCCTCGGGGCCGTAGTAGGGGCGAGGCAGCTCTGGGGGCTCCTCGGGGCCGTAGTAGGGGCGAGGCAGCTCTGGCGGCTCCTCGGGGCCGTAGTAGGGGCGAGGCAGCTCTGGCGGCTCCTCGGGGCCGTAGTAGGGGCGAGGCAGCTCTGGCGGCTCCTCGGGGCCGTAGTAGGGGCGAGGCAGCTCTGGCGGCTCCTCGGGGCCGTAGTAGGGGCGAGGCAGCTCTGGCGGCTCCTCGTCTCGACCTCTGGCTTGGGCAGCCTCCTAGTCACGAGCGGCGGCGGGCACGTCTGCTCCTGCCGGTGGCCGAGCAGCAACTGAAGGCTGGGGCCCGGCTTTTATTCTTCCGGGTCGTCGCCTGACCCTTTGAGGGGAGGGACTTCCACCCAGAGGCCCCGCCCCCATGGATGACTGACGGGGCTCGCCCCTCCCTGATGGGGAGGGGAGCCACACTGCCTTGCTACACAGCCCATGGAACAGGCTCAATGCTGGTCTATGCATTGTGTGATCCCAGGGATGCAGATTCTGCAGTGCTGCACAATGCTCAGGGCTAGTAATATCAAAGGGCAGTGGCAAGGGGATAGTTTTCTCCTATCATTCCCTACCAACCAATGGAGTTGTCTTTATACCATGGGGTGCACATAGCAAAGGGGATAGCTGCAGCCACACTCCTGATTGCTCCCCGAGATACTGTGCCGGCCTCCCAGCTCCAAGCAGCACAGTATTCTCAAATTACAAAGAGACAGGCAAATTCTTCAGCTGGTGTAAATCAATACAGTTCCACTGCACTCCTGTGGATCTGGGCCAGAGACTAACTCACGGTGTGGAAAGGAATACTGCTTCATTACTTGTTCATTGTGCACAGGGGTAAGCTGAGCCACACAGGGCTAGAACAATAATTTGATGCATCTAGTCCTTTTCAGCCGTTGATCAGAAAGCACATTAGCATGCAAAGTAAGCATCATTATTCCTATTTAATAGACAGGGAAACTGAGGCATGAACCAGTAAGGTGCCTTGACCAAGGTCAGACAGCAGGTCAGTGGCAAAGCCAGAAACAGAATCCAGGTTTCCTGATCCCTATAACACTGTTCTCTCTACTGTGCAACAAAGAGAACAAAATCCTTTCTAGTAACAGATGTCTCCTCTTCACATCTATATCCCTCTGAAAATTGTGCTCAGTGCTTGCAGATAATTGTTTTTAAATAGACCATGATCCTGAAAATGTGACCTTGTAATCTTGAGATCATCCCAATCTCTATGAAGGAAAAGGGATGTTAAGGAGTGTTGGGTTAATACATACAGTACACAGTCCCTCAAATTGATATTTTCACAGTTTTGTTTAATTAATTGGACATATTGGTTTCTGCATGTTGTAATATTAATTACAGCCTTCTTCTGCTCATTAATAACTATTATAAAAAAAAGCCCCTAGGCCAGTGGTTTTCAAACTGAGGGTTGTGGGCATCAACAATTTTCTTCAACTGGGTGGCCAGAAAAAAAGTTTGAAAACCACTGCCCTAAGCTATGTAGGTAAAGCTTACAGCATTTAAAAATACCTCCCTCTCAGTTAAGTATTTAAATAAATAAATGATACGTTTTACCCACTGGATTTTAAACAGTGCCTGTCTTCCTTGCAAAAATTTGTTCCTGCTCTCAATAAAAACTTTATGAAATGTTACGTCAAGTCACTATTGTGGATATACGGTAAACCAGTTCTCAGAATTTAACATTGTACCTTGGCTGGTGAAAAAGAAAAGAGTAAACACACAAAAAAGGAAGAGATTATTTGTATTTCCTTTCAGAATAGCTTCACTGGCAAGTTAAAAGTTGAAAATAGTTGGTGTCAACCTGGGTTGCAGTGACAGTGCTTTAGGGTTGGGGAGAAAAAGCCCTTTATTGGTTTGTTTCCTTCTCCTTCATTTCTTTTTTAGTGGTCATGTGATAAAGGGGCTATTCTCCATCTCTTTGCTGAGCCCAAAGGAAAGCAAGGTATTTAAATCCCTTGGTCTTTCCTTCCCTCCCACCATTCTCTTTGTACTCCCCTAAGACAGTATAAGGGTTGTTCTTTTCTCTTCTGTCCTCCCACCATGTAATTCAGTGAGTCAGATCTCATCTTGCTACCTGGTGATCAGGAGGAGGGAGATGGGTATATCTGGATCTTCAATTTATCAAACCCTGGTAGCTGGCAGAATGCCAGCTGGGACACTCAAAGAGCACACACAACTAGTGTACCTGCTTACTGGCACATGCAAGTGGCTAGACAGATATTTAACTAGTCATTTGGCTGCACACAATCATAACAATTGCATATGCAACTACACACATGGGCATGTATTTCTGCGGGTGGACTCGGCCCCCTGGGGCTTTGAGAATCAAGCCCTAAGTTTTATCCAAAGCCTTTAGAGTTCACCTTTTATGTACAACAAGCACTTCAAGGGCCTCAATCACACTTCGCACTTGCACGCTCTTGAACTTTTTAAAGAGCCAAATGGATGTGGTATGCAGGGCTGAGCACCTGCAAACCAGGATTCGGCCTTCAAAGATGCACATAAAGAGGAGTTATAAAGACAATACTTAGCTCTCACATAGTGCTTTTTAACCACATCCCCCAAAGGAGGACGTCATTATCCCTATTTTACAGATGGGAAAACTGAGGTGCAGACAGGTTATAGCAAGTCAGGCCTAGAATACTGTTCTCCTGATTCTCAGGCCAGCACCTTATCCATTTGTCATTACAAACTGAACAAATATAGAAGTTATTGCAGCAATATTAGCCAGCACTTATCTGTTGATCTCCAAGTGCTTTAACAGAGGTATTATTATCCCTGTTTTACAAATAAGATAAAAGAGAAGTGAAATGATTTGTCCAATGCAGGCCCAGTGACAGAGCCAGAGATAGAATCCAAATCTCCTGAGTCCCATCCAGTGGCCCTATCCATTGAGCCTTACTGTCTCTCTGCAAACTGACAGATACTTAACTATAGTCACACAAACATCTCCTTCTCAGGGTGTCCTTACACAAATCGTTAATATTCCTTGCAGATTAACCTACTGTCCTTCAATGGCTCCCCAACATAGACAGGTACAAGAAGGGTATATTTCATGCTATTCATTTTATAGGGGATGTGACTGGAGTCCCAGGAGAGCCAACTGAGGTCACTCAATTAGGGTGAACTGCAAAGAATGAGGCAGACAATCTCCAAAGCTGGTGGATATTCCAATACTTAGATTTACCAAGTCAGCACAAAACAGCTTCTACAATACCTTACTGGCTATCCAGAAGCCATCAACACAGTTGCCTTAAAGTAACCCAGCCTCATGCCTCCCCCAGAGACCCAAGTCAAATATGAGGAGGATTACTGAAAATCTTTTTCCTTATATAAAAAACTTCTACCAATCCCAAAGGACCAGACACATTACCTCCCAGGTTAATGACTTTTCCAGATCTCACACAAGTACATGCTTACAGCCAATTCTTATTGACTAAACTAAAATTTATTAAAACAGAAAAGAGAAAGTATGGATCAGTATACATACAGACATGAGTACAATCTTGAGATTCAGATTCACAGCAGAGACGGTGAGCTTTGCAGATGCAAAGAGTTCTTTAGAAATAGTTTGTAGGTTATAGCCCAATATTTATACTCAGGGTAGTCCAGTCAGGACTGGGATCTCAATATTTATAGCTTAGGCTTCCTCTGCATGAAGCCTCAAGCAGATCTGAGATAAAAAGGATCAGGACACAAGAGTCTTTTATACAGTTTTCTAGCAGCCACTTGACCATACAGTCCTGGTAAACAATAGGCTTTTGATGTAACCTTGTTTCCTAAACTTCACCGATAATTAACTACATAGATTAACATATGATAATTTATCCATTAAGCAGTTTATCACAAACTTTAAAGAGACACCTAGACAATGACATTATTGCACGCAAGATTCATCTAAATGTTAATACTCCCTTTTGATCTCTGAATCAACAGTTATAGTGACAGACAGGAACTGTCTGTTTACATGGCGAACATTTAACCAGCTATAATTAAACACATACAATTAGTATCACCTTTAATTCTCTACAATACAGATTTGCATTTCAAAGTTCTAGCCAATCTAGCATTGAATGGCCCTAATTATCATTCACATACTTTCCAACATGTCTTTAAAGGTTGGCTTTGGTTAGTTAGCCTGCAAGCTGTTGAACCCTTCCACTTTGTATAAGATTTGTTGCAATTATATAACAGTGGTAGCAATAATGATTTGCATGATTATATTTTAATTAGATAACGTCCCAGGGAGTTGAAATTTTCATCCAGGTTTAGGGTATTTCGAGAATCCTTGTAATCACACTGGAGACCATTTAGTCATTATGTCATCTGGCAAAGTTTCTGCAGTCTTATTAAATTGACATGTCTCTCTCACTGACTTTATCTCCCTCCTGCCCCCAGTGTTATCAGTAGGATGTAAACCTCCATGGAGGCCAGCCTGTTAGCATGATTGAACAGGGTTTTTAGCATGATTTAACAGGGTTCACGTATATTTGACCGTGTGTGTATATTTGATACATAAATCTTAATTCTGGCAGAACAAAAAGAACATCAGCAATCAAACAAAACCTAGTGTTCAGTCTATGGACATTATTATTCAAAAACAATTGCAGTCCTAAGATAACTCTCTCTCCTTCCCTCTCCCACCAAGAATGACGTGCACAAAAGTAAGTTGGAGTTCAGTCGCTGTAGAGGGTGCCTGAAAGTCTCTTGCAAGAATTCCCAAGTGAAGAAAGGCAAGGCAACCCTGATTTTCCCTTTACACATTTGAAGACAAATTGAAGTGAGAGCAAAAGATACACAAGGGATGGACTAACAGCACAGATATGTGCAGATAACAGAACATCTGCTTTAGTTAACATTTCTTCTGGATTGCAGATGTGATCAATCTCTGTAAAAATTTGGTATCACATCTTTCCCATCTGTATTATCTTGTTGTCTGCCAAAGAAAAGGCTTTAAAGCAGGGTCATCATAAAAAGGAAGTAACTGGGAAGATACAAAAACTCATGCTTTTCTGGTATTTGAGCTCCTCTCCAGAATGGAATGGAGAAAAAATGGTTACTAACCTTTCCTAACTGTTGTTCTTCGAGATGTGTTGCTCATGTCCATGTGCCACATGCACTTGTGCTGGAAGTTTTTCCTTCAATGGTATTCATAGGGGACCAGCTCTGGCACCCTATGGAGTGGTGCACATATGCACCGGCATGAGGAGAGCTGCTGGCCCCCACCTTCCCCTAATTCCTTCTTGCCAGAACTCTGACAGAGGCGAAGGAGGGCATATCATGGAATGGTCATGAGCAACACCTCTCAAAGAACGACAGTTACAAAAGTTTAGTAACTGTTTTTTCTTCTTTGAGTGATTGCTCACATCCATTACATGTTAGGTGACTCCCAAGCAGTATCCCCGGAGATGGGTAGGAGTTCATGGACGTGAATATTGCAATACAGCTCTGCCAAAGCCAGCATCATCTCTGGCCTGCTGGGTGATGGTGTAGTGGGTCATGAAGGTATGCATCAATAACCACGTTGCAGCCCTGCAGATATCCTGGATACGGACTTGCGCCAGGAAGGCTGCCGACGATGCCTGAGCTCTGGTTGACTGGGCCATCACTATCTGCGGAGGTACAACCTACGCCAGCTCATAACAAGTGTGAATGCAGGTGGTAATCCAAAACTAAAGCCTTTGAGAAGATACCGGGAGGCCTTTCATTCTGCCAGCCACTGTGATGAACAATTGAGTCGATTTACAGAAAGGCTTAGTATGTTCTAAGTAAAAGACCAGAGCTTGTCTGATGTCAAGGATGTACATACGCCTCTCCTCATTTGACGAGTGAGGCTTCAGGCAGAAAACTGGAAGAAATATGTCCTGGTTAACATGGAAAGTTGACACCACCTTCAGCAGGAAAGCCGGATGGGGACGCAACTGAACCATATCCTTGGAGAACACAGTGTATGGGGGTTCCAATGTAAGGGCTTTCATCTTGGAGACTTGTCTCATGGAAGTGATAGCCACAAGAAAGGCAACTTTCCACGATAGATGTGAAAGAGAACAGGAAGCTAACTGCTCGAAGGGAGGGCCAGTGAGCCTAGAAAGGTCTAGATTGAGGTCCCATTGAAGTATCTGGTTCTGGACCAGTGGGAAGAGCCTTTCTAGGCTCTTAAGGAACCAGATCATCATCTCCTGTGAGAACACTAATCTACTCTGGACACGGGGGTGAAATGCTGAAATGGCTGCCAGGTGCACCTTGATCAAGGAGAAGGCTAGGCCCTGATGCTTTAAATGAAGCAGGTAGTCTAGAATGGACTGCAGAGATGACTGGGTAGAGGAGATCCCCCACTCCAATGCCCAGCAGGAGAAACGTTTCCACTTTGCCAGGTAAGTCACTCTAGTAGAGGGTTTTCTACTTTCCAGCAGCATTCCTTGGACTTGAGTAGAGCAGGCCTGCTCCTCTGGGTTCAGCCATACAACATCCATGCTGTGAGATGGAGTAAGGGGAGCTTCGGGTGCAGTAACCTCCCAGCTGTACTGTCGGTCAACACCTGAACCACTTGAGGGATAGTCGAGGAAGGAACGCCTTACAAGCCAGACAAATGGCTCTGAGCTTCCTGATGTTGATGTGTAGTGTGAGTTCCTCCTGGGACCACAACTCCTGGGTCTTCAGTGATCCAAGGTGGGCCCCCCCCAGCCTAGGTCAGATATGTCCAACACTATCACCTTTATGGGTTTTGGGGTTGCAAAGGGTTTTCCTTTGGAAACATTTACCACGTTTGGCCACCATTTCAGAGCAGTAAGCACTTGCGACGGAATTGTGAGGACTCTGTTTGGTGGTGCCTGGCCGGGACGTAAACCAACGCTAACCACATCTGGAGAGGCCTGAGCCATAGACGTGCATGGTGAACTACATAAATGCACGGTGCTATGTGTCCTAGTAGCCTGAGGCATACCCTGCCTGTGGTGACAGGGTGGTGGTGAGTTGGGTGATGAAAGCTGACGTTGCCTCAGATCTGGTCTCCAGGAGAAATGCTCTGGCCCGTGTCGAGTCCAGGACTGCCTCTATAAACCCTATTTTTTGCACTGGCACTAACGTGGATTTTTGTTCATTTATCAACAGGCCCAGTGCCTGGCATGTGGCTTGTACCAACTATGGGTCTATGTTCTTCCCTGGATGTTCCTTTTCCCACACGGGATGTTGAGGAACACCCTCTCCCCGGGATGCTTCCTTTGCTGCTTAGCCAGTACCAGCCTATGCTGATCAGCAACACTCAAAGTTGCTTGAAGAGTTTGGAAGAAGCTCACATTAACAATAAGTTCACATTTGTAAAAGCTTCAAGAACAAAAAGGAGCAGGACATAAGACAGAGTGCTCCTCATGGAGTCAGCCCTCATGCTGGTCTCTGAGCTGCCGAAATCAGCCTCTGCTCAGAGTACAGGGCATCGATGTGAAATGCATCTTTCGGCACTGGCCTCATGGTGCCGGTCCCCGTCCCTGGTACCAGCTAAGAAGCAAAGGAAGCACACTATGTTTGTCTGAGAACTGCAGGTTCCTTAATAACTTGTCTTGCTTATGCACCACAGGCCAGATCCTCAGCTAGTGTAATGCATAGCTGAGGATCTCGCCCATTTAAATTTCCTATATAGAATGACACCACACACACTGACACACAGCAAAATACATCCAGGCACACCCACAACAGATTCACTCTAATCCAGAGCAATGACTGGGCAACCCACTGCAGGTTATACAAATATTTCTAAATTAGCTAGTTTGTGAATAAATACTATTATTAAAAAAAACCATGGATACTGCATTGCACAGTGTACTATTTTTAATTTATTCTGAAAAGCGTAGTTTGGTTTGAATTATTTAGAAACATACTTCATAGGGAAGTAGTGATTATACTGCAGATTTTGTATAAAAAAAGCTCCCCAGTAAGAGACCTCAGGACAGCTATTTCCTATCATGCTTGCTGACAAATGGGGCAAGTTTCTTTTTAAAAGAGAATGATCCATTTTGCAAACAGCTCATTGAAATTTGCTGGAATTTGATTTCTCAATGAAACTTTTCAACACAAGTTTTTCTTTTTCACTGAAACAATTCACCAAAATCAAACACAAATTCACAAATGTTTCGGTTGATCATAATCTGTATTTTTCAGTGAAAAAAGAATTAGGGCGAAAAATGCCACCCAGCTGTTTCTTACAGAAGCCACATCCCTAGTAGTTTGTTTCCCATGAAAGTAGAAATCTTCTCAAAATCTTCTCAACTGTGGCATGCCAAGAGGCTGGCTTTGGAATGATTTCCTAAAACAGAGCAACAGCATGGCCATATGAATCAAATGTATATCTAGCAATCTCTCATCAATAGTGTGTGCTGCATTTGGCTATTGTGCAAATATAAATGAGGGCTCCATCAGTAAGATGTTTTACTTCTATTTATTGCTAGACTGACTGGATATAATTTGCTTCTAGCTCTTGAAATCTATTGCTTACAGCTGAAGCTATGTTTTTCATCTGAATTGTTAACCTGACCTAAAGCTTATTTCATTTCTGAATAAAGCCCTGCAAGGGTAGTCATAAAAGCAAAGGCTGTGAGAGCAGTCACTTGCTCCACCTAGTAACACATCTGTACGCTCTGATCTGTCAGCAAAATACCACAAAGAGCCAAAATACTGGCATGTTGAGATTTTTATTAACATGCTTCCACTGTCTCTTTCAGAAGAGAATATTGCAGTCAGGGACAGATGGTCTCCATGAAACTAAGATTCATTCTTTGGTTACAGCTGGGAGCTGCTAGTGGTCTGAATACAGTTCTGAGAGCCATGAGGTCTTGAGTTCTAATCCCAGCTATGCCACTCGTAGGCGTTGACTCCATGAGTGTTCCAGGGCTGGAGCACACCCAGGGAAAAATTGGTGGATGCTTAGCACCCACTGGCAGCTTGCCAGTGCACCCAAGCTTGCCTCTGCTCTGGTTCCGCTTCCTCACCTGAGCACGCCGCGTGCCCACCATTTCCCCCGAGCTCCCAGTGCTTGCTCTGCAAAACAGCTGTTTCACGCGGCATGCGCTGGGAGGGAGGGAGAACACAGCGTGCTGAAGGAAGAGGTGGGGCTGGGGTGGGGACCTGGGGAAGGGGTTGGAATGGGGGCGGGGCGGGGCAGGGGTGGGGAAAGAGTGGAGGCAGGGCGAGGCCAGAGGCGGAGGGGCACGAGCACCCACCAACGCCGGGGACAGTTGACGCCTATGATGCCACTGACTTCTTCTGAGTTCTTACCCATACCAATCAGCCTCTCTGCCTTTGTTTTCTTAACTGTAAAACAACAGGGTAACATCCTACTCCTATTATTATTTGTTATTGGTAATGCAGTTGCACCTAGGAGTCCAAGTCTTGGACTTGAACCCCATGGTGAAGGGCTGGCCTCATCACGAGGCGACCACCTCAGGTGCCGGACTGTGGTGGGGCACCACTAGGACCCAGAGTGTAGAAAATTGTGTGCTGCTGGTGCATATGTATTCTCTCTGCTCTGGATGCACAAAGATGGTGGAGTGCTGTGCTGGAGAGAAGAGGGCACAAGAGACATAACAGGCAGGCAGGAGAAAAGGTGAGAGGAAACAACAGAAAACAGCAGGAGCTGCAGGGAGAGAGAGGAGGAGGAGGAGCCTCTTATGTACCTCTCTAGAACCCCCAGGAGCCTGGACTCATTCACACCAGCTTCTCAGGGAGCTTCCTGTTTCCTGCTGCTTCCCTGAACCCACTTGAAGAGAACGGGCAGTCACCTGAAGTAGTAGGAGCCGGTTAGGCCCTTAAGACGCTGATGTCTTCCCTCACTCAGGCCCTGGGACCAGCCTACTTATTTGTCCCCTTCAACTGAGTGTTGAGAGCCACTGTAGCTGGCACAGAACAGCAATCATGAGTGAAAGAAGAAAACACCCCTCTGGGGCAGCATTCAGAAAAAGAGAGAAAGCAAAGGAAGCTTTTCTATCCAAGCAGGAAGGAGCTCTCCTGAGATACATAGACACAGATGTTCACAGTGAGCCTTCCGGCCCCAATGAGGATCTGAGTGATGAGGAGATACCTGCACTCTGGCTAACTGGAAGATCAGGTGACCTGGCAGCTACTGCAGCATCCGTATCTCCATCCCAAATGGATGTAACCATGCACATGCCTGAAGAAAAGTGTGGATCAGAGAAGAGTGTGGTGGAAGAGCAAGAAACAGCTGCTGCTGAGTTTAGTTCCTTAAGAGTAGATGATCCAGGACTGTGGACCCACATGAGCAATAGCTGGAGGGACTTCCTTGCACTGCATGGGCCACAGGAAGTGAAAAACTTCATGTTCCCCAAAGACAATGAAAATAGAAGTTTCCATCCAACACATTCCTGGCATGAAATCCCCAATGGTGACGAAGTGGAGAGGCCATGGCTTATGTACTCAAAAACCTCAGTTTGCCTCATGGTAAGGCCAGCCCTGCCCCTCAGATTTTACAGCATTCTGCCCAATGAACTTCATTCAGGGCAAGACTTCCCTTGGAGATCATTATTAACATGGCAGCGCAAACTCCTATTTCCTGATCTTGCTGCTCTTGGGCGCAGTGTTTTTACTTCATGTCAAGTTATTGCTACTTCTGCCACAGAATGGTCTGAGAGCCCATAGCAAAGCCTCAGCACAAACCCACAGGTCCTGGACCCTGGCTGTGAATCTTTCTCAATCAACAGACCCCCAAGAACTAGTTAAGTATGAAGAAGAATAGGCTTGAGGGTCACACAAGCTTCAAGACAGCTTTAGTGGTCTAAAGGGAAATGTATAAACACTGTTTATCAAGTCCAATTAAGATTCTGGCTCCATAGGATTGGCAGAGGGAAAACAGAAAATATTTTATGACTTGCCAGAGCATGCATTGTATTATATTCTGGAGTCTGTAAACAGAATTACATTAACTCTTTAAATTCATGGGGGTCAGTTCTTCTCAGCTGAGTTTGCATTCTGACTCTTTGCAAGCAATTTCCAACACTGACGCCAGTATTCTGAATTGCTGCACAAAAATCACAAAAATACTTCTCAGTGGTTAGGATTTTACATAGTATCAGCAGAGCTCTGCTGATATCACACTTCCTTCCCCACCAGTACCCAGCCCATTATTCTTAGGATTCAGCCACACTCCAGAACTGGGCTTCCACACAATACACAGCAGGATGATCATATACTTACAGTTAGAAAGGATCTCACTCTGAACAGCCTGTTCGAAGGATGCCATCTCTACCCACTGCTCAAGTGACAGTTAAAGCTCCCGTTGACTTTTCAAAAAGAGTAGGGAATAACTCTGCCATTGCCTAGCCAACATTCCTTCTTGCAATAATGCAGGTAGTATGCACATACACAAGACCAGTATTGGCCATACATCTAGACAATTTCTTCAATTTGCACACAAAACATAGCAAGTGACCATGTAAATTAGGAGCATAACTGCATTCCCCTTTATTCTAAAAAAAAAAACAAAAACAAAAACTTGAAACATTTAGCACACTGTATGTATGCATGTACACACACACACACACACACACACACACACACACCAGACTTCAGAAAAACTCATCTAAGTGGGACACTGGAGACCATCTCTCACACAATTTTGCTCCAAGTCACAGGCAGCAGCAGAGAGAGAGAGAGAAAAAAAGCAAATACAGTACCAAACTGTGTTAAATGTAAACTACTAAAAAAAAAATTCAAAAAAGATTTGACAAAGTAAGGAAATGGTTTCTGTGCTTGTTTCATTTAAATCAAGATTGCTAAAAGCAGCATTTTCTTCTGCACAGTAAAGTTTCAAAGCTGTATTAATGTTCAGTTGTAAACTTTTGAAAGAACAAGCATAACATTTTGTTCAGAGTTACGAACATTTCAGATTTCAGAGTGGTAGTCATGTTGGTCTTTATCACCAAAAAGAACGAGGAGTATTTGTGGCACCATAGAGACTAATACATTTATTTGAGCATAAGCTTTTGTGGGCTAAAACCCACTTCATCAAATGCATGAAGTGGAAAATACAGTAGGAAGATATACATATACGGAGAACATGAAAAAATGAGTGTTGCTATACCAACTGTAACGAGAGTAATCAGTTAAGATGGGCTATTATCAGCAGGAGAAAAAAACTTTTGTAGTGATAATCAGGATGGCCCATTTCCAACAGTTGACAAGAAGGTGAGAGTAACAGAAGGGGGAAAAATTAGCATGGGGAAATAGGTTTTACTTTGTGTAATGACCCATCAACTCCTGGTCTTTATTCAAGCCTAATTTAATGGTGTTTGTAACTCTGAAGTTTTATTGTGCAACCTAGATGGAGCTACTATAAGGTGGGTGCATAATTAGTTGGAAAACCGTTCACAGAGAGCATTTATCAGTGGTTCACAGTCAAGATGGAAGAGCATATCAAGTGAAGCCCTGCAGGGATCAGGTCTGGGTCTGGTTCTGTTCAATATCTTCATCAATGATTTAGATAATGATATAGAAAGTTCACTTATAAAGTTGGTAGACAATACCATGTTGGGAGGGCTTGCAAGTGCTTTGGAGGATAGGATTACAATTCAAAATGATCTGGACAAACTGGAGAAATGGCCTCAAATGAATACAATGAAGTTCAATAAGGACAAATGCAAAGTACTCCACTTAGGAAGGAACAATCAGTTGTACACATAAAAAATGGGTAATTGCTGCCTAGGAAGGAGTACTGTGGAAAGGGATCTGGGGGTCACAGTGGATCACAAGCTAAATATGAGTCAACAACATAACACTGTTGCAAAAAAAGTGAACATCGTTCTGGGATGTATTAGGAGGAGTGTTGTAAGCAAGAGACAAGAAGTAATTCTTCTACTCTACTCTGCACTGATTAGACCTCAGCTGGGACACTATGTCCAGTTCTGGGCGCCACATTTCAGGAAGGATGTGGACAAATTGGAGAAAGTACAGAGAAGAGGAACAAAAATGATTAAAGGTCTAGAAAACATGATCTATGAAACTGGTTTTATGTGGCCTGGAAAAGAGAAGACTGAGAGGGGACCTGACAACAGTTTTCAAGTATGTAAAAAGCTGTTACAAGGAGAAGGAAGAAAAATTGTGTTTCTTAATCTCTGAGGATAGGACAAGAAGCCATGGGCTTAAATTGCAGCAAGGGAGGTTTAGGTGGGACATTAGGAAAAACTTCCTAACTGTCAGGGTGGTTAAGCACTGGATTAAATTGCCTACGGAGGTCATGGAATCTCTGTCATTGAAGATTTTGAAGAGCAGGCTGGACAAACACTTTTCAGGGATGGTCTAGGTCAGGGGTCGGAAACCTATGGCACGCAGGCCAAAGGCAGCACGTGAGTTGATTTTCAGTGGCACTATTCTGCTGACCTGGGGTCCCGGCCGCTGGTCCCGCTCAGCCCGCTGCCAGCCTAGATGGATGGAATCCTGGGTCGGCAGTGGGCTGAGCGGGGCCAGTGGCAGGGACTCTGGCTGGCAGGGGCCGACAGATAGAACCCCAGACCGGGAGAAAGCTGAGTGGCTCAGCCCGCTGTCAATCTGGGGTTCCGTCTGCTGGCCTCTGTAAATATAAAATGTATTACTGGCACGCGAAACCTTAAATTACAGTGAATAAATGAAAGGTTGCCGACCCCTGGTCTAGGTAATACTTAGTCCTGCCTTGAGTGCAGGGTACTGGACTAGAGATCTCTCGAGGTCCCTTCCAGTCCTATGATTCTATGATATTTGGTGTTTTTCTTAAAGTCCCCAATCCTAGAGTCAGCATTATGTGAGAATCACAGCTTTCTTTTTTTTTTTTAAAGGAAGTTTCTAGACCTCAGGGTTGTGGAGAAATACTCGAACACCCCCCCAAACCAGAAGGCAAATTTAAAAAAGGAGCCAAATTGTATTATTTTTAAAATATGATTTTGGGGGTCTGATTCATTATTACTGAAGGTTTGGGGTTAGAAGTTCTGCTTCCCCATTTTGGATAGCAACAGTCTGAGGTAGATTCTTTTTCGATAACAAAAGGCTCTGTATTCCTTACAGCATGAAAAAATAATATTCCCAGGGAACAGAAATTTTCTGAGCAAGTAACTTGCAAAAAGAAAAAAAAACTGGCTACAGTTTCTGAGGATAATAAAGTTGTCAAGGATAGGTGTTTTATTATGGCTGTTTTAACTTTGTACAGTTATTTGAGCTTCCCACTCATATTCCCTCGGGGTGTCTCCCTGAACTACAGACGCCACACGTTTTTGCTATTACACAATATAGCCATCTATCCCAAAATGTGTGATAGAGAGCTCCTAAAAACCCCCAAACCAATGCAAAAAACCAAACAAAAACAAACAACAACAAAAACCCCACCAACCAACAAACTCTGGAAGTTTATGTTCTCAGAAATAGCTCAAATAGTTTTTGAGAGAGTAACTGGGAATTTTGGGAAAATAATGTTTGAAATGCTGTAGTAGCAATTCCATACCCTGAAATCAAAGCCAACACTCTAATCCTCATTCTTACTAGGACCTTATTGCCCTCTCTACCTCAAGGGATGGAGGGGATGATTATTCTCATGACATGGATGAGGAGGGTAGAATTCCACAGCACAATGCCCTCTTGCCCCAGGCCCTGTGGAGCTTCTCTGTGAGTGCTCTACTGAGTTTAGCTTGGCCAAGGACAGAGCATCATCTCCTCCCAAACCCATGAGACTCTAGTGTGAAGTTAATGCTGATCGTCAGTGCTGCAAGGAAGCCCATTTACACATCTTCCTATAAGAGAAAGATGCAAAAAATAATGTATGGCTTTTATACTGATATTCAGGAACAAGTGCTGTCTCTGCATTGCACAGCTCACAGGAACCTCGCCCAATTTGGGAAAACTTTGCGAGTTCCATACTCTCATGCTCAAAGTTAGGTCTGTGGGCAGGTACCTTTCAGAATCACTGCCCAAATGTGCAAACTGGACACAGTTGCACAGGGGCTTCGTGTGGCTACGTTTCTGGAAAATCAAGTTCAGACCATTTTACCTTCCTCAGTGAACATATGAATAGAATGTATTTATATACGTGGGGAAGATCTACGGTCCGAGTTACACAGGAGGTCAGACTAGGTGGTCAGAATTGTCTCTTCTGGCCTTAGAATTTATTAATCTATACATGAACCTCATTCATAAAGGAAAGCATGTAGTGCTCATTGGCTTTCAGTCTCGGTGCTCTGGTGTGTCTTAAGATTCATAAGACTCAGGAATCACAAATAATGATATAAACTCTACTCGTAGTACTTGTGGACATTTCTATCCTTTATTCTGTTTAAGATACTGACATTTCACTGCAAAGTCTTTAACGGGCTGATTCTGTCGTACTAATGCTAATGAGAGTTGCACCACTGGCTTCAGTGGAAGGAGGATCTGGCCTCAATTCACGTTTTGCTAGCCTGCATGCCAATCAATGCGCCCAGGCAATGCCTCACAGCCAGGGGCTGCATGTGAGTCAGACGTGTGCAAAAGTGCCTTTTGAAGACTTGGCCTCAATGCTTTGTGGATTTTTTAGCTACTGTGGGATGACATGGACTTTATTCAACTGCCTAGGCTTTGTCAATCATTTGCTCCTAACCTGAACGGTGTTTATTTTAAGTATCTTAAACAAATTGTCCTGGGCCTTGATTTTTTTTTAATTTTTGTCACTTAGTTTAAACACAAGTAACACTTTCCACATGGCAAATGGCTTCCTGACTTTGGCCTTTTGGCACTGGAAAAGCAAATTTAACTGTAAACTCCCACCAAAACATGTGCTGTAATGCAATTTCAACTGTCACTTTGCCGTATTATACTCTTGATGGTCTGAGTTTATTTAAAGTAAATAGCCAGTTTCTTTAAAGTGTGAGAGATAGGGCGCTTGGAGGGCTGGGCAGCCTAGTGGTTAATGTACCTGACACCCCCCTCCAATCCCTTGCCTTTCTGTCAGGGCAGTAGAGGTGCCTGGTTCCTGACCCCAAGCCAGGGATCTTCTGACCTCAGAGGTGAAAGTAAGCTGGTCTGGTTCGGTATGGTGTACCGGCAAGAGCCAGTACACCATGCCACACTGGACCGGCTTCTGCGGCAGTGATTTAAAGGACCCGGGGCTTCAGCCGCTGCAGGGAGCCCCGGGCCATTTAAAGGGCCGCCGAAGCTCCAGCAGCTGGGCTTGGGTGGGGATTTAAAGGGCCTGGTGCTCCAGCCGCTGTGGGGAGCCCCGGGCCCTTTAATTCTCCACTGAAGCTCCAGCAGCCTGGCTCCATGGCAGCCAGAGCCCAGGCCCTTTAATTCACCTCTGCAGCTGGGAGCTCTAGGGTGATTTAAAGGCCCTGGGGTTCCCAGCCACAGCCGGAGCCCCAGGACCTTTAAATCTTGAAATGCCCCACCTCTTCTGGTTGAGGCCACGCCTCTTCCAGTTGAGGCCACACCCCCGCTCAGGATGCCAGCGTACCAGTAAGTCCTTTAACTTACTTTCACCCTTGCATCTGGGCTTCAGCCCTCAAGGAGCTGTGGTTGGGGACCCAGGCTCTCCCTGTGGGAAGCCACACTAGCAGGGTCCTCCTTGCAAAGAATGTGAGTCCACTCCCCTGGGCTACTTTCGACCTATATATCCCTTCATTTGGGATGTGACCCCTATAGTCCAAACAGTCAATTGTTCAATACGTGTCCAAGTGAGCAGGGGCCTGCAGGACTTGCTGGTTCTCAAAGGGGTGGGGTGGTGGTTACAGGCCCTGCCTGCACTGTGGGTCCCCTTCTCAGGCTCAACCTTTTGTCTGGCTTCCTGGAAAAGGATTCATCTCTCCTACTGCCCCTCTACCACTCTTTGCCTGGGCTTCTGAGCTCCTTCTAATCCACTGCTCCAGTCAGAGCATGCTCAGCAGGCACCGGGGGGTGGGGTGGAGGAAGGGCTACCTGGGCCCAGTATTGCCTTGTAATCCCTTCAGGCCCAGCATGGGGTTGGTGTGATGCATCACAGTGTAGTTCTATTCAGAGAGGCAACTACAAAAGCAGCATCGTGGGGTTACAAGCTTGCATCTCAGCAATTCCAGGTCAAATTTGCTGAGTTTACAAGTATAAAGATGGTTTATCTAACTTCCAGACTTGCAACCTCAGTTTGGGACCTGAAAGTCAAGCTGGGTTCTTTTTATTCTGTTCTTTCTGGTTCTTATGCCATGCCCACCACCAGGGGTTCTGCTTCCAACACCACCAGCTTTTTCTCCCTAAACAGCTAGTAAAATCATCCAAAGCACAGAACTTGGTGGTGATGGGGGACTTCAACTACCCAGACATCTGTTGGGAAAATAACACAGCGGGCATAGATTAACCAAGAAGTTCTTGGAATGTACTGGAGACAATTTTTTATTTCAGAAGGTGGAAACAGCTACTAGGGGAGAAGCTGTTCTAGATTTGATTTTGACAAATAGGGAGGAACTGGTTGAGAATTAGAAAGTGGAAGGCAGCTTGGGTGAAAGTGATCACGAAATGATAAAAGGTCATGATTCTAAGGAATGGTAGGAGGGAGAACAGCACAATAAAGACAATGGATTTCAAGAAGGCGAACTTTAGCAAACTTCGGGAGTTGGTAGGTAAGATCCCATGGGAAGCAAGTCTAAAGGGGAAAACAATAGAAGACAGTTGGCAGGTTTTCAAAGAGACATTATTAAGGGCATAAGAGCAAACTATCTCACTGTGTAGCAAAGATAGGAAGTATGGCAAGACACCACCCTGGCTTACCCAAGAGATCTTCAAGGATCTAAAAATCATAAAAGAGTCCTGCAAAAAGTGGAGACAAGGTCAGATTACAAAGGATGAGTATTGTGTCCATTTCTGGGCACCACATTTCAGGAAGGATGTGGACAAATTGGAGAAAGTCCAGAGAAGAGCAACAAAAATGATTAAAGGTCTAGAAAACATGACCTGTGAGGGAAGATTGAAAAAAATGGGTTTGTTTAATCTGGAAAAGAGAAGACCAAGAACGGACATGACAACAGTTTTCAAGTATGTGAAAGGTTGTTAGGAGGAGGAGGAAGAAAATTTGTTCTTCTTAACATCTGAGGATAGGACAGAAAGCAATGGGCTTAAATTGCAGCAAGGGAGGTTTAGGCTGGACATTAGGAAAAACTTCCTAACAGTCACGCTGATTAAGCACTGGAATAAATTGCCTAGCAAAGTTGTGGAGTTTCCGTCATTGGAGATTTTAAAAAGAAGTTTAGACAAACACCTCTCAGGAATGGTCTAGATAAAATTTAGTCCTGCCATGAATGCAGGGGACTGGACTAGATGATCTTTCATGGTCCCTTCCAGTTCTATGATTCTATGAATAGTAACAATTCTACAACTGGTCCTTGGCTAAGAATTCTAAGCCAGAATAGAATCTAGCGTATTCTCCTATGGTACCAGTGCTGACAGAACTAGCAAAAACTTAGTTACACACTGGGAGTGGAGTTAAGTAAGAAGATACCATTCTGCCATAGGCACTTTTCTGACAGTACCCACACTGACAGTCTGCTGTGGCAGTGATATGTTTTAACTGCAGGTCTAATGCTGAAAAGTTTGAACTCTGTAGCTACTCCTTATCCTTAGAGGACATGCCCCTTATGCTAACCATTGCAGGATTGCATACTGAATGCTACAGCCCATCCTTGATCACACTAGTTGATGATTTGACATATGGAACAATTCTGGGAGACTCTATTACACACAATCAGCAGGTCTGCCTTATCTTTCCCACAGCAGGGAAGGATTTTTGCCCCCTGACAAGCAAGGAACAATTTTAAAGGGATAAGACATAAAGTTATCAAGCTCTCACTGTCCGACAGCTCCATTTCAGAAATTAGCCAGGGAAAGACAAAATAAAAAGCCACAGATTCCTCTACCAGCAACGAGAGGGGGGGGAAAAAGTCAGTTTTGGGTGACAGGGGAAAAAGAGATGGACCCAAACTAGGATTCTCCAGCAGCTCCCCAAAACCACAATGGAAACAAGTGGGGAGAGCCCCATAGCGCTTAGACCATGAGGGGTAGGAAGGGCTGGATCTATTCAGATAGTATTTTCTCTTATCCTTCAAAAGACATGAGCTAGCTCTCAGAGGTGGTAAACACATCCACAGTGATTCTGTCCCTGCTCTTGCTGAATCCTTCAGATGGTTTGCCATTGACTCCAGTGCCAGAAGGACTCGGCTTTCCATGAATTCTGCTACTTAGGACAGGCAGCAAGTTGGAATCCACTGAATTCGCTAAAGATTTCACCTCCAAATGGGAAAACACTGAGTTTCATGAGGGCAGGACCCCACTACCCTTCTGTGAAGTGCAACCCAAAGAGCAGTTCCCATCACTCAGTCTTTTTGTGGAAAAGGCCCATGTACACTTACAAAAGAGCCGCAAAAAAACCACTTGTCTTTACAATGAGCTATTTTTCTGGCTATGATACAGTTTCTTGTGAAACCCTTAGAGTCAGCAAGGACAAAAATGTTGATATGTAAAGTCTTCTGCAAGGGTAACACATTTTGGTATTCAATATAAAATCACTTAATCGCTTTGGCTGATTTACTATATCTTGGGCAAAATGACTGTCGAAATGATGTGAAGAGATCTTCCCTATTTAATTTCAAGCCTGTACGGTTAACATGCCCGTTTGGGAAAAATACAATCAAATAGTGCCCTCTAGTTGTTTACCATAGTATTACCCTAAAGAGTTTCCCAAGCTGTAAAAAGACTGGCTAAGAAAACCAACACAAGCAGATCAAAACGCTAAACCATAAGTGACTGAAACACTCGTTGTCTCAAAAATGCAAAACCACAAAAGGGAATTCTGGCTCTTGAATATCTGCTCTGTGCACATGAACCAATACAGGGCTTCAATCTCCAGGCCTGCTGACCCTACATCTTTCATAACCATGAACAGGATGGTCGTCAGAACAGAAAGGGTTTACACTCTCTCTGAATGCAAGGAAAACAAAGACAGTAACTGAACTCTTAACAGCTACGCTGAACTTTTTGGAACGAACAGAAAAATGAAGAATCTTTAATAGATGCAGTCTTACAGCTTTGTACAGAGTTCTTTAGGTGACCAGCAACTGTGCCATCTTAATGAGAAATGCTCATTAGCTAAGGCCATTGCAGTTTGGGACCTGAGCTAAGATGCTTTTGTGCCCTTAAGCCTGTAGTATCTGAGCGCATCAGAATTATTAATGTATTTAATCTCACAACACTTCTGTGAGGAAGGGAAGTGCTCTTCTCTCCATTTTGCAGATGGGGAATTGAGGCACAGAGAGACAAGGGCACGTCTACACTGCAATAAAAGCCGTGTGGCACAGCCCCAGCTGGCCTGGGTCAGCTGACTTGCACTTGAGGGGCTCGGGCTGCAGGGCTATAAAATTGCAGTGTAGATGTTTGGGCTTGGCCTGGAGTCTGGACAGTAAGATCCAGCGAGAAAGGAGGGTCTCAAAGCCCAGGCTCCAGTCCAAACCCGAACATCTACACTTCTATTTTGAGCCCTGCAGCCTGAGCCCGAGTCAGCTGACCTGGGTTCTGAGACTTGGCAGCGTGTGTTTTTTATTGCAGTGTAGACGTAAGGGAAGTGTGACCATTGGGCAAGTCACAAGATGTCATTGGAAGAGCAGGGAACCAAATATAGGTTTCTAGAGTCCCAATCTGAATCTTTAACCACATGGCCCAAAGCCCACTGGAGTTAAGAGCAGTGCTTAATTTGCACCAGGGCTTGTCAGGGCTGAGCCCCGGCACCCCTCCGGGCCTGGCAGTTCAGAGCCCCGGCGCCCCTTCGGGCCTGGCAGTTCAGAGCCTCAGTGCCACTGGGCTTGCCATGTCAGTTATGAAAATAAAAAAAAAATTACTTGAGTCCGGCACCTCTTTCATTACAAATTAAGCACTGGTCAAGGGGAGCCTTTCCAGTGACTTCATGGCTTTGGATTAGGCCCACAGTACACAGTATATACAGATGGAGCATACAGACTGGAGAACTATGAGTCTATGTATCCCTCTCAGTTACACTAATCTAAACCCGGTGTGAGAGGGGAATCAGAGAATCCCTAAGAGAATGGGAGCTTTACTGTTCTACAAACCCAAACACTTCTTTGAAAAACAAACATGGATTGTCACTAAAGGCTCTCCAGACCCTCTAAAACATCAATCCACCTCGCTCTCAAATCTGAGGTGCTCTGCTGAGACTCCCCCTGCAGATTACTGGTTCTTCGAGCAGATCTGGCCCTTTCTTCCTCTCATCTGGTCTTCCTCCCAAATGAGGCAGCCCAGGCAGTTACCTTGCCTCTGACTCAGTACTCTCTCCCGCTGCCACCTCTGGGGTTGAGAGACACACGTCCCAGTGCTCCAGATTTAATCCAAACTGCTGACGAGGCTATATTGCAGTCTAAATTTGCCTCTCCAGCTGCCAGCTTATGGAGGGTGAAGCGACTGCTCCAGAGAACCACTGCTCCTTTGAGGGCATTTGTCTAATGCCCATTTCAACCTTATGCAGCCATGGAAACCGGGCTCATTCCTAGGGCCCCAGTCAGGGGGCTAATGCGAACGAGGTTGGGAATTGCACAGACCACGGTCAGTGTGTCCCTTATGCATTAATACAGCAGGTTCCTGGCTCATGGAAATCTTTAACAGTCTTCCAGTCAGGCCTGAAGATTAAGAGAGCAGAATGGCCCATGTGCATAGAAATCCCCAGTTACACTCTAGTGCATTCAATATATAGCCAGTCGTATCATGTTAACATCCAAATGATACTGAGGAACCTCCTCATTTTTGCTGTGTCTGGGACAACCTCTCTGTGCCATCATGTCAGGTATCCATGGGAATATGGGGGACTCTCCAGGAAAGTTCAGACAGCACATGCAGCTGACAGGGACCTGCACCCCCGCCCCCACCTCAAAGGCTGAATATATTTGGGTCTAAAAATAGCAATGTTAAAGTTCAACTAAATCCTTTTGTTTATTTAAAAGAGTGGTTTTGTAAAACCTTTTGTATGCAGTGATCTACTTGGCTGTATTTTGAAAGCTAAACTAAATTCATCTCCAAAATACTTGTCTCCCTGTCTGTACTTCACAGCCCATCCCGCTCCACCAACACAGACAGCCAGGATGAGGCAAAGAAATTCTGGGTATGTCCAAGACAACCATGTTTCTAAGAGTGTTCTAGAGTGAGTCTTCATTTTCACTGACTAGCCCACATTCCATTATACTGCCAAGCCAGAATAAGAGTTTAGGGAAATGGACTTTCTGAAAAAAACACCCTCCATTATTTTTAAAGTAATGCAACACTACAACACAAAGAAACGGGGCTTCTGCAGGCTTACGCTGCACTTAAGCCTGTGACAATAAAAGTAAAAGAACAGTAAAGTGCATGCTTTTTTATATTGACTTATTTTACATTGTTTTATCTTTTAAAAAGCTTGAAAATAAACTCTCTTTTCCTACAGTTTGTCCTTCATTATTTTTCCTCCCTTTGTTTCTACTCCCCAGCCCAGTCTTCAGGCTTTGTAAAATAAACCAACGCTTTGGAACACTTAATACAAAGAGATTTCCTTCAAAATATTTTTAAAAGTTTCCATGAAAACTGGGATTTGTTTGCACCCAAAACCTCTGCAGTAGTGGAAACCCAAACTCCTAGAGCATCCTGCGTAGAGCATGAATCCCACGATGTGAAACTGACTAGGGAAAAAAAACACAACCCAAGTCTGAAACCAATCAAACTAATTTCATTGTTTCAGATGAGTGAAATAAAACGTGAACAAACAGGATATATCTGGGGAGGGTAACCATTTTTAAAATACTCTTTTCATTTTAATAAAGAAGGTGCTTATATTAACAGAGATAAGGCTTTATTTTTGGAATATAATTTTTAACTATGCTTTCCACTTTGTAAGTTCTTAGTTGTTGGCCCACATTTTGGGCCTTTGAAAAAGATGCAGAGAGCATTTGAACATTTGGTTCCTATAGGACTGGGAGTTAAATTTCTTCATGTGATTTATTTGTAAAATAACTGGGCTGGAAAGGATGAGGGGAGCCAAACAAAGTTCTCACAGCTAGAGGTTAACAAAGTCATCATAATATATTTAGCAAATGAGACTGAAAACCACACAGTCAGCTGGGCTTGGGCGGTACTTTAAAGGGCCCAGGGCTCCCCGCAGGGGCTGGAGCTCCGGGATCTTTAAATCCTTGCCAGAACCCGGCTGCTGGAGCTCCGGCAGTGATTTAAAGTGCCCATGGCTCCCCACAGCGGCTGGAGCCTTGGGCCCTTTAAATCACTGCCAGAGAAGCCGGTCCAGTCCAGCATGCCGTACCAGACCATACCGGCTTACTTTCACCTCTGTGAAACACTGACATATGCATGAATAAACCTCATGTGCTATATATCTAACTCATAAATAAGTGCCAAGTATTGTTATTATGTAGTCTTGGGAACAGAAAGGTAGGAGATTTCATTAAGTCTCACTAAAAGGGAAAACGGTCAATGGGAGACCCAGAAGATGGTGCCAATTTAGAATATGTGTGTGTAAAATTGTTGGGCGGTGGTGAGGTGAAGTGGGTTTTCAGGAGCAATCGGAATGAAGAGAACATGGATGCCCAGGATAATGGCACAGGGAGGTTGTCCAAGACACAGCAGGGGACGGGGGTTCATCAGCATTTGGATGTCAGCATGTTAGGCCTGTCCGTGTATCGAATACATTAGGGTGCAAGCAGAGCAATAGCTTCTAGGATTTATATGCACATGAGTCATCCTACTCTCTTAATAAATAACCTGCATCCTTTAATCTGACTGCCCAGTGATATCTATGTTAATTTGCTGGTGCCAACTCTCACTGTCAGCCTCCAGAGAGAGAGAGTTTATGTTTAACTCCACCCATCTTTCAATTTCAGAACAAACTATTTATTGTTATTGGCATTGTTCATTTCACTGTGCTCCAAAAGCCAGGCCAGTTGCACTTAAGGAAATGCTTTCAGTGTTTCAGGCAAATTAATACAATCTAACCTCAGAAAACTGGAAGAAAAGAAAATCAGGACAAATGAGGGCTTGATCCTGGAAGAGACCGAAATCAATGAGGGCCCTCAGCACATCACAGGATTGGGCTCCATAATTTAAACTGAAGAGCCATTAGTGTGACCTGGCAGGATGTGATTTGAATCAAATAATTCCTTTAACTGTTTCCATGCTATATTTTATTTTCAGGTACAGTAATTCCCCACTTAACATCCTCTCGCTTAACGTTGTTTCAATTTTACGTCTCTGCTCAGTTACAGAACATGCTCCATTAAAAGTTGTGCAATGCTTCGCTATAATGTCATTTGGCTGCCTGCTTTGTCCACCACTGGCAGTCCCCCTATCAACTCCCCTACGCCCCCCTCCACAGCGCCTCCCGCCTGCCGGCAGACCCCACGGATTGGCACCTTCCCCCTCCTCTCCCCGCCTCCTGCCCATGGCAATCAGCTGGCTTGCAGTGTTCAAGAGGGAGGGGGGACGAGCAAAGACACAGCACACCTCCCCCCTCCCTCCCCTGCATCTGTAGGCACCTAAATACCTTGAAAAATCTGGTCCAGCCTCTCTCTGGGCATCAGTTCTCCCTCTCTAATGTGGGGATAACTGCACCTCCCAGCCTCGCAGGGGTGTTGAGAGGACAGATACCTAAAAGATTATGAGATATTAAGCTACTACAGTAATGGTGGCCATATAAGCACCAAAGATAGACAGACAGGTTGGTGATCTTCTTAAGGCACAGTATGGGCGCTTGTGTGCCAGGTTAACATAATTAGTCTGAAATGGAATTAATATCCTCTACTAGCACGGCCTGACATGGTTCCACAGCTATGGGTACATTAATGTTTCTATTTTAAAATATTCTAAGAAAAATTAGGGTTGAATATTCACTACTTTAGATGTTCAAAATAGATAAAGGTTAGATGGGAAAATTACCTTTAAACCAATCAAATAGTTTCCTAGAGCTCCCTGATAGCCATTTCACTAATTTCCTGTGTACAAAAATGCTTCATAAATGTATACTCATAGTTCCATCTGATACCTGCACGAACAGCTGTGAAGAAAGCCACTACAGAGCCCTCGCTGTATCATCCATTAGCCCCTCAGTTTTCTTGACAGCACAAAGGACCATACTGTGTTGCTGATATTTAAGCAGCGCCTCCCACTGATTTTAAGTGGAGGGCCCCATTGATTCAAACAGGGAGCGCTGCTTTAAAAAAAAATCTATGACAGAATATGGCCCCAAGTGATTCCATTTCGCTGAATTTTGGGGGAAAATTGCCATAGAAAAACTGAAACGCTCTATGAGGTGTTTGTATTTTGCAGTATGCACAGGCTGTCAAATTCACATAAACTGACAGCTGGCTCCTCTATTCAAAAAGTCCAGTAGGGGGTTGCTATCAAAATTTATGAAGTAAATTCTGTATCATTCAGATGCTCAGTACATAACCTCTTTTCAAACGGAGAGAGAGATTCGTTTTGACAAGTTCAGTTCTTAATGCATCAATAAACAGAATTTTTACAATAGCTACAAACCCAAGGGTGGGGGAGAGGAGAGAAAGGATAAATGTAAAAATAATTCATGTCTTCTGAATGATTCTTGAACAAACAAGAATAACTCCATTAATCCACCTAGTGGTCTCCTCTGTGCGTGACATGATTAGACTTGCAGTTTTCCAAAACTGATAACATATTTAAATTATTTTTTCCAGTAAAAAACAAGTTTGGCAATTAGTTGGGGGGGAATATAGGGGCCTGATTTTAAAAAACAAGGGGCATGCAATCACATGTGCAGTATGGGCATTCAGTCACAATAAACGTGCCCACAAATGACCAGTAAATTTTACAAGAGTTGATTTCTGTGCAGAATAGCATGCACAAGTTAGACATGCAAATTATCCCAGGTCCCTAAATCCCAGATCACGTTACGTGAAAATGTTACATTTTAAATCTGAAGATAAAGAATTAAGACTCTGATTTTGCAACAGGACCCATGCTGCCAATTTTCAGTACTGGGGCCTAAAATATTTACGGTTTATCAAACTTATTAATTTGATTTTTATAATACTTTCCCAGCGTGCCGGCACTCAGGTACTGTGGCGATACAACAGACAGACCGAATTCCAGTCAGATTTGTCAAACAGCACAGAATTCATGCACAGCCATGGCAATTGTTCTTACAAGTTAGAGTAACAGTTTTTCCACGTGCAATACTAAATTGGGCTGAAAAGTGTAAACCTGTAGAACACCCCAAGGGCAAACATCAAAGGGCCTGATTCACAGCCCATTAAAATCAGTAGGACTTTTTCTATGGACTTCAAAGAGCTTTATATCTGGGGTAAGTGAGACCTCTCTTTTTCTTGTGTAGCCAGGTCCCTTAGTTTTAACATTTTTGTAATCTTCCTAGCATGGTTGCTAATGTAAATTAGCACTTCTTATTAACTTAATACAGCCTTAATTTTGTACAGTGTCATTCACCCAATAAATGAGTTGGGTACGATTGAAATACTGAGACTTTACAATGCATGTTTTACCTGACACACTCCACTGGGACAAGTTTGGAACTATACCTACACGTCTCTTCTTGCTCAGACTTTGCACGGAATTATGCAACAGACATAAAATGCACACAATTGGAGCTTTTGCATGGTAGGCTGAGAGCTCCAAGACACATGCAATGCCTTGCAGACAGATGGTTATGGATCCTCTTATTTTTATGTATATATTTTCATAAATATGTTCCTCGCTAGTATATTTCCAGGGAATTACGGCACTTCTGAAATAGGTAAAGCTGTTTATTCCCGTGTGCTATAATGTCACTTACATGGTGTGTTTACTAGGGGAAAAAAGTGTATTTTTAACTTATTTTAACCCATGTTGCAATTGTAGTGAAGAAAAGGCAGTTGCAGTTTTTACCTATGTTAGCTAGACAAGGTAAACCCGAGCAGGCAGATTAAGGCTTACCTCAACCAGCTAACATAGGTTAAAACTAGAACTGCCTTGTCTTTAGGATTGCCAGGTGTCCGTTTTTTTTGACCAGAACACCCAGTCAAAAACGGACCTTGGTGACTCTTATCAGCACCACTGACCAGGCCGTTAAAAATCCAGTTGGCTCAGCGGGGCTAAGGCAGGCTCCCTGCCAGCCATGGGTCTGCACAGCTCCAGGAAACAGCGGCTTTTCCCTCTTCTGCATGCTGCCTCCAACCCAAGCACTGGTTCCACAGCTCCCATTGGCTGGGAACCACGGTCAATGGGGGCTGCGTGGGCAGTGCCTGCGGATGGGGCAGTGCACAGAGCCACCTGGCTGTGCCTCCATGTAGGAGCTGGAAGAGGGACATGCTGCTGCTTCCAGGAGCTGCTTGAGGTAAGTGCCGCTTGGAGTCTGCACCCTGACCCTCTCCCGTGCCCCAGCTCTGATCCCCCTCCCACCCTCCGAACCCCTCGGTCCCAGCCTGGAGCATCCTCCCACACCCCAACCTCCTGCCCCAGCCCTCTTCTGCACCCCAAATCACTCATCCACGCCCCACCCTACAACCCACAGCCCCAGCCCAGAGCCCATACCCCCTCCCACACCACAAGTCCCTGCCTCAGCCTGGAGCCCCCTCCCATACTCCAAACCCCTCAGTTCCACCCCCCAGGCCAAAGCACCCTCCTACACTCCAAACCCTTCATCCCCCAGACCCACCCCAAAGCCCTTATCCCCAGCAGGAGCTCTTACCCCCCTCCTGCACCCCAACTGCTTGCCCCAGCCTGGAGCCCCTTCCCACACTCTGAACCCCTCAGCCCCATCCCGGATCCCCCTCCTGCACTCCAAATCCATCATCCATGGCCCCACTCCAGAGACCACACCCCTAGCTGGAGTCCTCACCCTATCCCACATCCCAACCCAGTAACTCAGCCCAGAGTCCCCTTCCGCACCCTGAACTCCTCATTTCTGGCCCTACCCTGGAGCCTGCATCCCCCCAAGCCTGAGCCCTCACCCCCTCCCACACCCCAACCCTCCGAGCCATCCCGATGAAAATGAGAGAGTGAGTGAAGGTGGGGAGAGTGAGCGACAGAGGGAGGTGGGGATGGAGGAAGGGGGGGGCAGGGCCTCAGAAGAGGGGTGGGGCAAGCGTGTTCAGTTTTGTGTGGGTAGAAAGTTGGCAACCCTACTTGTCTTCATTAGGTTTCTAAAACATGTTAGGTAACCTATTAACAGATTAAATATACACCTTTTCTCTTAGTGGCGAGGAAGGCCTTACTGAGCTTCCCACTGGGTCATATAACTTAATAACCTCTAATAATCACTTCTCCAGCAAGCACCTCAAAGCACTTTACAGACATTAATGCATTAAGGACCACAACCCCACCCCACGAGCAACGTGTCTCTCTTACCAACAGAAGTTGGTCCAATAAAAGATATTACCTCACTCACCTTCTCTCTCCAGTACCTGGGGACCACCAGAACTACAACAGCAACAGTGTATATCATCCTCACTTAACAGTGGTGGAACTGAGACACAAAGAGATGAAGTTACTTGCCAAAGAAAACACTAGCAAAGCTAGAAGCAGAACTTGAGTCTCTTGTGTTTTTAGTTTAGAACCAAACCCTGAACAACATCATGTTTCTGCTATTTTTCAGCACACACGAATCAAAATTTTACCTCTTTTTCTGAAGCAATGGAAATCTTTCCCTGGAAGGTTTTTGCATGATGGCAACTTAAAGACCACACCAGAGGCAGCTCCTACTGCTCTCACTGGGAACAAATAGCCCCTTGCATAGCCCCAATAGCTGCATTGACAAGGTCACTAGAGAGCTGCATCCAGTCATCCTGAGTTAAAGGGAGAGATCCCTCAACACACAAAGAGAGAGATTTAGAAGTAGGGATTGCCAGAGATTCAAAAGGCTTCACACGTACCAGAATGGAATGTCAGACAAACATCATCGTGATTTATGCTTTGGGGGGTGGAAAAATCACCCATAAAACGCTTCCACTTGGAATGCTCAGCATATTCTGTTCTGTGTGACCTCCCTGAATCTTCCTTGTCTGCAGCTTGTTCCATCTCTAAGGCTATTCTTTTTCTGAGTACATTACGTACTGTGCAAGACAGCATGAAAGGATTACTGTACGCATTTCCCCTGAAGCCACTTAAAGGGCATCCCGATATGTCAAAGTATTGAAACTGCTTTAAAAAATATAGCCAAGGTTGGTTCAGTGACAGATATTGGCCAGTTGTGTGTCACATTTCATTTAATTTCTTACTGTCCCTCTGCAGAAGAAAGTTACATTATATTAATTTATTATTATTAGTTAATATTATTATTATAGCATTATAATAATATGTTCTCTCCTTAAGGCAGGGAACAAAAGAGAGGAATCAGAAAACAGAAGCTTGGGGGTGTTTGTCTCCCAGAGCATAGGCACAAATAGACTGACACAGTGTGTTACATATATCAGATATAAACTATGATTATCATAGCTCTGTTAAAAAACAGCAGCCAACACCTTTTGCTTCGGGAAACATGTGCATTTGCTGACAGGATTAAGACATTTTGGCTGTGTGTGTGTGTGTGTACGCATGCACTTGTGCGTGTGTGTGTCTCTCTCATGTAATTATGATTGGGAATTGGGCATTTGACAAGCAGATTGGAAATCAAACTCCCACTATCATAACTTGCATCTTTATTCTGACATGGTTATCTTCAGTACGGGAAGGGGCTTTGTATTGACCACATGAGTTTAGCTCACAGTTCCCAAAACAATAGGGGTCTGTCAGGCAAGAAATGCCTCTTGTCCTTGCTCTGATGGTGTCAAGAGACCTCTATGTATTATGCATGAGATCACAGCATCTAGATATACAACAATGTAATCTGAAAGTGTTTGCCTAACTGATTAGAGTCAGGTCTGTTGTCACAAAGCCGTCTCTGACACAGGGGTGTGTCTAACAACGGAATTGCTGTATGGATGATTTCAAGATGATTGAACTATTACGACTTCCCTTTCAGTGATGCTACTGTCCCCAGCTTAGACGCCACTGTCTGGGGGACTCAGCTGATTCCATTTTGAACCAATCCAAAGCTTTGTAGGTTTGAAATTTACTCTTGGAATCAACTCTTGGAAGAAAAGCTGTTCCACAAACATGTTTCCTTTCAATTGCGGATGAAGCATAGCTTTCCAAGTAACATGGCCGTGCGGCATCAGCACCACCAAAAAACCAAGCACATTTAACTGAAACACACTAGACTAGAAGTGGGTATTCACCCACGAAAGCTCATGCTCCAAAACGTCTGTTAGTCTATAAGGTGCCACAGGATTCTTTGCTGCTTTTACAGATCCAGACTAACACGGCTACCCCTCTGATACTTTCTTTTTAAAGGAAGTTTGTTGTCGTGCCAACAAACACATCAACTGTCCTTACACTATTAGTAAAAATGGTACCGTTAAAAAACAATTGAGTTCAGTGTGTTTCTATTAAGGCCAAAGGCATGCTTGTTTCCCAGTGAGAAGTAACTATGAATTGTAAAGGGCCAGCAATACTTACTTGTATGCATTGTCCCAATCCTCCTGTGCATGCTCCTTATGTGGTTATGTTCCCCTACTAAAGGAGACTTTACCAGCACCTTTAGGACTCTTGAGAGTAGTGGCTATTAGTAGATGGGGAATTCAATCCCTACCTGCTTTAAAACTAAACCGGAAATGTTTAAAAGTTATTGTTAACTACTCCCTTCCACCATCAGCTGTTGCACGAGGGATGGGGAGTGGGATTTGGAAATGGTCAAATAGTGGGAACCAATTTGAGGTCTGTCCCCTCCTCAAAGGTAGATCAGGAGCAGGAACCACCAGACAGATAAGAGGTCATATGGTAGGAGTGGCAATGCTAGCGCTGAGACTTAGTGTTAAAGACCCTCGCTGTGATAACAGACACAGTAGGCATCACTCTTCTCTTACAACAGATTTGCAAAAGTTTATCTCCGTTAGCTCCACTGTGTTACCATTTAACTGAGTGGAAAATCAGATCAGGTCCTTCTTAGAAGTCATTTTAAAAACATGCTAGTAAACTGACGGCAGACAGGCTGCTGATTTAATCCTTGTTAAGGATTCTGCTCTGTTCCTATCCTTTTGGTCACCAATCAGCTGTATAGATTTCCCACCTTCGCTTCCATGAACTTAGACCTCACTCAGAACCCAGTCCTGTAAGGTACTGAGTGCCTCTTTCCTGTGAGGTGCTGAGTGCCTCTTTCCTGTGAGGTGCTGAGTGCCTCTTTCCTGTGAGGTGCTGAGAAACTCCCACTCCCATAGTCTTAACGGGATGTGAGGCTGCTGAGCACCTTGCAGGATCAGGGTCCCAGAAGCCCCAGTGTCTGACCCTGCTCCCACTGAGAAAAAGGAAATGTTGCCATTGAGTTCACTAGGCATTAGATAAGGTCCCCAAGGCAGTTTGACTCTACAGCAACATAACTTCTAGTTCCTGAGCTCAATGCAGGAATAACTAGGTGGAGTTCTCTGGTCTCTGTTAAAACATATAGGTGAAATCCTGACTGACCTCACTGAAGTGGGAAGCAAAACTCCTACTAACTTCAATGGTGCCAGCATTTCATCCTATGAATCTATGAACGTTGTATCAGAAATTCTACAGCATCCATCTAAGTAGTACAGAGCACCAAGTTTTTCTTCCCTACATGTGATGACAATTGACTGACTTTTTCTGGATTTAATCTGAAAGAGATACAGGTTAGAATTAAACCAGACTTGATGGCAATGAGATGTCAATCAGCAAGCACCACATAAACATTACAAATAATAAAAAGAGAACAAAAAAGGACAAATCTGATCAGGGTATAAATGCCCACTTATCAAAACTGCGTCCTGCAAAAATGTGAACACTTCAACATAAAGCATCAGCAAAATAAAGTTCATTTTAATCTTTGTGTGTGTGTGTTTTATTTCCAAATTAAATTTACATGCTCAAAAACAGTTACTCAAAAAATGGGAATGTCTCTTTTATAAGTCAACTTAACACTTGCAACCAGAAATCAAACATCCCTGCTGTAATTACAATATGTTTCTGTCTGTCTGTCTTACACCAGGTGCCCATAGCAGATGAAATGTCAGACCTGCTGCCGTACATGTGTGTGTGAGAGAGAGAGAGAGGACGTGTCACCACCTAGTAACAGCAGCTTGCATATGACAAACTAACACTACTGCACAAATACAGCTGGTTGAACTATGGTGAAAATCTCTTGCGATAATGTTAACATTTCAAATGTTCAGAAACAAAAAGTCAACTGGCTCTATATATCAGCAGGAGTGTTTGATTGGTTATCACTAGTTAAAACATATTTTTATGTATCTGATTTCCTGAGCTACTCACCATTCTGCATCAGAAGATACCCTCTTTGTTCCACAGTATACAGACTAAAACAGAGAATAATTAAAATAATAAAGGGCTAGATCACATCCATGAGTATTCTAGATAAGTGTTTTCCAAACTTGGGACTCCACTTGTGTAGGGAAAGCCCCTGGTGGGCTGGGCCGGTTTGTTTATCTGCTGCATCTGCAGGTCTGGCCGATTGCAGCTCCCACTGGCCGCGGCTCACTGCTCCAGGCCAATGGGAGCTGCTGGAAGCGGCGGCCAGTAGGTCCCTCGGCCCGCGCCTCCCACTGAACTGGAGCAGCGAACCGCGGCCAGTGGGAGCCGCGATCGGCCAGACCTGTGGACGCAGCAGGTAAACAAACCGGCCAGGCCCGCCAGGGGCTTTCCCTACACAAGCAGCATTCCAAGTTTGGGAAACACTGTTCTAGATGATGAGAAAGTATGTTTTCCATTTCAGTTAGCTCAGCAGAATGATCTTAATACGATTGAAAAGCTCCTTAACACCCATGTAAATACAGTAACACATTCACAAACATGTTTAGCTGGTCATGTTGTAGCCTAGAAAGGAGCTCTCCTCAGGGTGACCAGATGTCTCAATTTTATAGGGACAGTCCTGATATTTGGGGCTTTTTCTTATATAAGCACCTATTACCCCACACGCTCTGTCCTGATTTTTCATACCTGCTATCTGTGCACCCAACCTTTCCTCCTTCTCTTTTTCAAGCCACAAATACTTTCCAGTATACAGCATTCACACGTCAACATATCCTGGGATAGAGCATTCACACACCAACCCTTATTCAGGTTGAGGCTAAAGGCTCAATTGAGTGCAAAATAAACAACAAACCAAACAAAATTTATTTCAGTGAAATAAGACTCATATTTCTATTTAACCAGTGGGGCTGTCTGATCATTCCACATTGCAGACTTTAAACAATCACTTTCATTTCTCCTTGATTGGAATGTTTAAATGACCAAATTGCAATGTGTAGAAATTAACTCTCTGGTTTATCCTGGTAGGATAGAGTCATTTTATGAATAAGAAAATTAGCCATGATGAACAGGGCTACATTCAGAAATTGTCAGATGAAATTTCTGCTTAAATTCCAAGGATGATTATTAAAACTGGCCAGATTAGTATCTTTCTTTGACACATCAAGCTACATGTACAACTCGTAAACAACAAGACCACTTCATGTCAGTGTCCATTAATCATATCGAAGAATGTAGGCATATATTATCATAGTAGCTTTTGTAAGAATAGTAGAGAGATGAATTCTTTGCAAGGTATTCAGTTTGCCTCCCTGATAAGTTCCAGACTCTAGCTTTTCATCTGAACATAAATAGGATATATTTGAAAAATCTCAAGTATTTTTAAATCAAATTTCCATGTAAAGCAATACAAGATTTTGACCCAAACAGCCACATTTGTCGGTGGATAAAAGCAGGACAATGTTCATCCTTAATTAGCATACAAAACTTGATCTTCTTTCTGCAGCTCTTAGTGCAGAATTCTATCGATGTTTTAAATTGATTTACTAACTACCACCAATGTCATTTCAGCTGCCTACATGAAAATGTTTGCTGAGTTGCAACAACTCAGAAGATTGCCAAGGGTTATAAAAAACAAAGGCCTAATAAGGAATCCAATATAAGCATCAGCCAAATGATTTTGGGAGGGGGGAAAATCAACTGCTTTCAGTTTTCTTATCATTGCTTACTTACAAACTTGCGAGTATTTGGTTGATTTTCATTTCCTGGATGGAAAGCACCTGAGTGATGGTAACAGGAGCGTAAAGAAATGACACTATGTAGTTGATGCTTAGAAGAAGATAAGTCCAAGGGGCTTCAAGAACCTAAGAAGTTAAGAGCAGGTGGTAGTTTAAAACCAGTAGTCATTGGCATAAGTGACGGTCACGTTAACACCACCCTATACCAAAAACCCACCAACCACTATGCCTACCTTCATGCCTCCAGCTTCCATCCTAGACACTCCACATGATCCATTGTCTACAGCCAAGCACTGAAGTATAACCACATCTGCTACAACCCCTCAGACAGAGATCAACACCTACAAAATCTTCACCAAGCATTCTCAAAACTACGATAACCCACAAGGAAATAAGGAAACAGATCAACAGAGCCAGACGTGTACCCAGAAGCTTCCTACTGCAAGACAAGCCCAAGAAAGAAACCAACAGAACTCCACTGGCCATCACATATAGTTCCCAGCTAAAACCTCTCCAATGCATCATTAGTGATCTACAACCCATCCTGGACAATGATCACTCACTTTCACAGGCCTTGAGTGGCAGGCCAGTCCTTGCCCACCAACAACCCGCCAACCTGAAGCATATTCTTACCAGTAACTACACACCGCACCATAGTAACTCTAAATCAGAACCAATCCAAGCAATAAACCTCAATGTCAATTCTGCTCACATATCTACATCAGCGACACCATCACAGGACCTAACCAGATCAGCCACACCATCACCGGTTCATTCACCTGCACATCCACCAATGTAATATACGCCATCATATGTCAGCAATGCCCCTCTGCTATGTACATCGGCCAAACTGGACAGTCCCTGTGCAAAAGGATAAATGGACACAAATCGGATATTAGGAATGGCAATATACAAAAACCTGTAGGAGAACACTTCAACCTCCCTAGACACACAATAGCAGATTTAAAGGTAGCCATCTTGCCTCAAATAAACTTCAAGACCAGACTTCACAGAGAAACTGCTGAGCTTCAGTTCATCTGTAAATTTGACACCATCAGCTCAGGATTAAACAAAGACTGTGAATGGCTTGCCAACTATAAAAACAGTTTCTCCTCCCTTGCTATTCGCACCTCAACTGCTTGAAGAGGGCCTCATCCTTCCTGACTGAACTAACCTCGTTTTCTCTAGCCTGATTCTTACTTGCATATTTATACCTGCCCCTGGAAATTTCCACTACATGCATCTGATGAAGTGGGTATTCACCCACGAAAGCTCATGCTCCAATACGTCTGTTAGTCTATAAGGTGCCACAGGATTCTTTGCTGCTTTTACAGATCCAGATTAACATGGCTACCCCTCTGATAATTGGCATTATTGATATCCTATGATGACTATTCCAGAATCTTTGGCCCTGTGACATTTGAATGACTCTGTACGTCCATTTTACCAGGAAAAAATTAAGGTCCACCCCCTGCCCTCCCAAAAAACCATTTATTACTAGTTATTCGTAGCACTAGCTTGTTTCCATTGAAGCTAATAGGACTCTTGCCAACAACTTCAAGAGGAGTAGAAACAGACCCATTTGCAGTTAACTACTTGAACATTTGAGAAGTGAGCATCACATAAATGATGGTGGTTCAGATTATCAAGTGTAACATTTTGTATGTACCTTGCATATGTGTGAGTTGGACATGTACAAAATGGCACCTTGGAAAATCTGAGCCAAAAATCATTTGGAAAAGAAGCATTTATGTAAAGGCTAATGTAGCATCTGGGATGAATGTTGCCTAGGATGCAGGGCCACCACCTATCCTGCCCTCCCTAGGCCAGTATCTATCAATCTGGCCCTCATTCTTTAATAGCCTACTCATTTGTTAAATGGAGCACTCAAGTGCATGACAAATTGAAAGCCTGAAACTGAACCTGTCTTCTTGTTAATAGTAAGGTTCATATAGACCAGGGGTCAGCAACCTTTCAGAAGTGCTGTGCCGAGTCTTCATTTATTCACTCTAATTTGTTTCGCGTGCCAGTAATACATTTTAACATTTTTAGGTCTCTTTCTATAAGACTGTAATATATAAACAAACTATTGTTGTATGTAAAGTAAATAAGGTTTTTAAAATGTATAAGAAGCTCCATTTAAAATTCAATTCAATTAAAATGCAGAGCCTCCCGAACCAGTGGCCAGGACCCAGGCGGTGTGAGTGCCACTCAAAATCAGCTCGTGTGCCGCCTTCAGCACACGTGCCATAGGTTGCCTATCCCTGATATAGACCCTCTTTTTCTAATTCCAACATAATTAGCTACTATAGTCAAAAACTCCCATGGGGCCTGAATTATATGCTCTCCGCTTCACAGGGATGCAGTGGAGGCAGGAGAACTGTAATAAATGGAAGAGCGGGGAGGTGGCTCACAGGAAACCTTGAGAAACATTCCCTCTGGGAGCTCCACTCAGCTCAGACAGCTGGAATGTTATGCTGCTTCTGGGCTCCTAAAAGCCCCCACTAACTGGGAGAAGGTTCCGTTTACTATACTGTAAGGCTTTAACTATCCCAGTATTTTACCCAGCCATCAGTCCTTACAGGACGGGGAAAACAGCTGCCTTTCTGTGCATGCAGAGAACTAAGTGCCTATAGGCTGCACTCTGCACCTGAATAAAGCCTTAAAAGTTGCTATTCCCAGGCTTCTTTCTCTGGTTTCTCCCGCCTGTGTGCCCCATTAGTCCTATGGATAATTTGCAGAGGCGCCAGGATGGTTATGTGTAGTAACAGTAACTCACCAGGCCCTCTGAAGAGCTTACTGCCTCCTTCCCTGCCCTGGGTGCCTTTTTCTGCAGCTCAGTTCCCCTTCACACCACCATTGTGAAGAACATCAGTCAACTCTTCCCCCAAGCCCTTCTCTACTGGAGTCCCGATTAACAATAAACTTGATATATGTGGTGCTTCCAGTCTCTTTGAAAATTTGGCCCAATCCTTAACACACTTATCCAAATCATAAATGTGACAGTTGCAAAGCTCGCCTCCAGGATATTCCCCCTTTTAAGCTCTCCCAGCTGGATCTGCTACACCTTAGTTACAGAACCAGTGTTCTGTCCAAAACAGCTATTTTATCCCCATTCCCATGACTCAGTCTATAAGCAATTAATTACTACTTGAAATCTGCTAATTACTTTATACTTAGTATTAACAGTTGGACAATACATATCAAATGTCTATTATCCATAGGATCTAAATTAAAAACCAACACCATTTCATCAAATACCCTCTGAAAGGCAAAGACAAAATGCAGGCAACATCCCAAGGCATGCTTTTCCAAACACAACCAGAACTAAATGCACATTATTAATGATGTGTCTTCCTGAGGTAAATCTACACTGCACTTGATTAACTAAATAAGATAAATTAATTCAAATTACAGTCAGTATTTTAGGATCTAAATGAAGTGTAATAGAGCTCCAATTATCTAAAGATTTCAGATTCCTCTCGCCCCCATTTTTAGGAGCCCAAGAAATTACCCCTTGTTTCACAGATATGGTTAGAGAAGGCTCTTTAGTAATAGCTACAGTGAACATAAAATAGAAGTCAAATCTGCAGAGAACACTTTGTAGAAATCAAAGTACGGAAAATTAGCAACTCAAGATTTTTCTTGGGCTTTAGCTTTTTGTCCTAATGCTCCCCAAGCACAGCTTAGTGGGCCTGAATCTCCTCATTGTTCCACCAGTTTTACATTAAGTTATACCCATGGAAAGTCGCTAATGGAGAGCAGACTCAGGCACTATGCACTTGTTTGCTCTTCTATGTGGTTTGAAGGTGTTAGGATCTACTCCATCATTACTTCAACTATTATGACAACCAAAATATTACATGAACATATACATTGGTTGGTATGTAAAAGCATGCAGATTACAGGCCAGAGTAGGGAAGGTAAAAAAGGAAAATGTGACTAAAGGAGGATGAGATAAAGTGTGTGGCTGGAATATACGCATAGGACCAAATCCAGCAACCTTTACTCAGGTAAAACTCCCAGTGGCATCAAGCCTGCACCTTCCCCTTAACTCACTGAATTCAGAGGGAGCAAGACGGCAGCCTTAACATGGTGCTCCTATTAAATGCTGGTGCTTTTCATACTTTGTGCAAATTCACTAACATTCCAGTTCGTCAACTGGCCCAGGGACTTCGTATTGCTGACCTCCCAGTGAAAGTAGCATCAAGTTCAGTGGCAGTTTTCCAGAATAAAAACTGCAGGATTTAGTCCACATGTGACAAAAGGACAATGAATTAGTTTTAATTACTAATACAGCTTGCTCATAGTTGCTTGATGTAGCTAATATTAAAAATTATTTTACTTTATCCAGGTTCTTATATCTCAGGGGTGCTATAGGAACCTAAAATCATCTAGCAGTTAAATCACTGGTGGCCTGATACAGAGCTCACTGAAATCAGCAGGAATCTTTCTGTTGCTTTCAATGGGTTTAGATCAGGCCCTAAGCCTTGAGTATTGTGCAAATATTTGTGGTGGGATTTAATTATTATTTATGCAATTAATGTCTGCACATCCATGTGTCTTCCTTATTGTAACAGAAAAGCTGATTTACAGTGTTTAATGTAAAATGTTATCTGTTTCATTAAAAGATTTTTCTTTGTGCAATTCCATGTTGTATATATACAAATGGGCCCAGTTCTGCTTTTTATCTGTGGTCTGGTCTCAAAAGTCATGTGTTTGGTGCAGTAGAACACAGAGTTTGTTACAATGAAGGAGACACCTTGGATACATACATGGAATTCCTACTCATTGCAATAGGAGTTGTGTGCATGTACCAGAGGGAGTTTGACCTAGAGAGTTTATAATAACCTAATTAATTAATTAGTTAATGTTCCCACAGTGTTTTGATGAAATGTGCGATTTAAATCCTATTATTATTGCTTCAGCAGAATGATGAATTACACCGCAGTAGCCTGATAAAGATAAAGCTTATGAAGAAGGAATGTTGTATTGCAGTAATGACATAGGTCTTGGAATAATTTCTGGGTATGTTCTTGCCCTGGGGCTGAAGCTGTTTTTGCCTGCGCCCTGAAGCCAAAGCTCACTCTCTCAATGTCTGAACTTGCTTGCTTCCTGCTTGAAGTTAGCTTTTCTTTGAAGCCTGAATCATGCCTCGGATCTGAACCTTTGAGCTGTGTCATCTGCAGCAGACGCCAGGACTTCAAAATATTTTGTTGGCCCCTTGCCAGGTTTCCAGGGAACTATATGCCCTGGACTTGTTGAGCTGGTTGAGAATTGTTTGATAAAACTTTGATTTTATTTCAAATGAAATGAACATTTTTGGGGAAAAACAAAATAATTATTGTCAGAAAACTTTAAACTTGATAAAATTGTTTTAATGGGGCTGGGGAAAATACATATACATAGAAAAAGGAAAGAAATTGTGATGGGAACAAAATAAATAAGAGTGACTGGCTAAAACACATAATGGATGGAGCCAAGGGATTAGAGATCTGGAGTGGAATCCTGACCCCAGTGACATTAATGGCAGCTCCCATTGGTTTCAGTGAAGCCAGAATTTCATCCCTGGTGTCTAACTATAGGAGCTTAGGGCTGGTTAAACCTCAGTTTAGGGCTTTCAGCTAAACTTTGTCTTATCCTGAAAAATGGGTTTCATGAAGGGCTGATTATTTCACATGGATGTTGGAACATGAAGTCCATGTATTTTTTATGGGACCTTAAACTAAAAGTCCCTTATGTTTGATATTTACAATAGATTGGTATTTTCTTTGTGGAAGGATGGTCCAGTGGTTAGGGAGCTAGCTTAGAAGATGCAGGTTCAATCTCCAGGTCTGCTACAGACTTTCTATGTAACCTTGGGCAAATCACTTTGGCCCAGATCCCTGCAGGGACTTGGCTACCTAATTCCAGTTTTTAGGTACCATTGTCTGCGGCGGCTCCAGGCACCAGTGCAGCAAGTGAGTGCCTGGGGCGGCAAGCTGCAGGAGGCAGCCTGCCAGTCGCTGTGAGGGTGCAGTCAGGCAGCCTCCCGAAGGCGTGGGACTGACAGATCATCCACAGAAACGCCACCGAATCTGCCGAAGGCTGCCTGACTGCCATGCTTGGAGTGGCAAAAAACACAGAGCTGCCCCTGACCACTGTGATCCACAAAACTCCTGCTTGGCTGCTGCCTAATCCTGTAGGCACCTGAGCTTACTTGGCACCTAACTGGCTGCTGTAAAAATCCCTTAGGTGTCTAAGTTTTTGCCTCTGGGGATACATGCTGCTGCCTCATTTTAGGCACCCAGACATTTATTTCCTGCATATTCCCCTGTGCAATCCCAGTGAAAATAAGTGTTTGCCCACTGATGATGGGCCCAATCTAGTAGATGTGCTCTGAGCACAAATACCATCTCAGGCCCCATTCAAAAATCCAGCCAGTGCTGGAGGTGCACACTCTATACATTTGAGCTTTGTGGTTAGAACACTCATCTGTGATGTAGGAGACTCAGGTTCAAGTCCCTCCTCTGCTTGAGGGAACAAAAAAAAATTGAATCCACATCTTCCAGAAGAGGGCCCTAACCACTGAATTCTCGGATATACTGATGCAGGACTCCTTCAGTCTCTCCTATTGAAACTGTTCCATTATGTGCCATTCAGTCCCAGGCAGAGAATTGATCGTAGGTCTCCCATATCCCCGATGGCTGCTGTAACCACTGGGATAAAAGTTATAAGGTGGGTGGTGGCAGCACCTCCCTTTTCAGCTGCTTTGCATGGAGTGTGGCAGGCACCTCATTAATTCACACAGGAATAATTTACATCTAGGCTGCTGACTCCAGGAGTAGGGAGAGCAGAGATAGGTGCATCCCTGCAGCCCAATCTACATGCCTACCTCAGAGAGGGGCGGGGCTTAGGACACACCCCTCTTATTAGCATCTCCCATTGGGTAGCCTAGGCAGCTCCTGCCCAGCATGTTGGCTTTTTTGGATTCATTCTAAGGTGCCTCTCTCTTCCCATTCATTGTATAGGACATAAGAAGTCTAGGAACATAACTCAGGCTTTGCAGATCCCACTGTAGTTTCAGTGATTTTCTAGGTGCCTGAAAGTTAGGCATTGCAATGCCTTAGTCTCTCTGTGCCTCAGTTCCTCATCTGTAAAGTGGGGATAATAGTAGTACTTGTCTGCCTCACAAGTGTGTTGTGAGGATAAGTACATTAAAGATTGTGAAGTGCTTTGATATCTACTGACGAAAAATACAATGCATTACTATTTGCTTTTCCTCTCGTTACTTTCTCCTTGGTCTAGAGCCCCTATCTCCTATACTACAACTGTAACATGCAAGCATTTCACCAGAGTTTGCAGCATTAATTATTATTCTGTTATAGGGTTGAACTATGTGGTTTGATCTCACTGTGAGTCCTCTTTTGGCTATGGCTTTCAGGTGCTTAAATCATCACTGATGTACCCCAATCTATTTCAGATTATGAACTATTTTGCAGATAAAAGTGGACACAACAAGTGTCTTTCAATCCAGATATTTGAAATTGTTTATCCTTCTAGAGCAGTGCTTCTCAAAGTCAGGCCACTGCTTGTTCAGGGAAAGCCCCTGGCGGGACAGGCCGGTTTGTTTATCTGCCGCGTCCGCAGGTTCGGTCTATCACGGCTCCCACTGGCCGTGGTTCATCGCTCCAGGCCAATGGGGGCTGCGGGAAGTGGCGCGAGCTAAGGAATGCATAAATGCTGTCCCTCGCCATCACCCATAGGTGTCTTTTCTTTCCAGCTATTTGTTTCTTTCAAACATCTATGAATGTGGAAAAGAAAAAGATTTCCTCAAGTTGTTAGTAAATCTTACTCCCCACTCCTTGCGCATAATTACTGCAAGGCTACTAAGTCCCTGAAATTCCCCCTCAGAGTTTGCATGCTACAGCTCCTAGTTTCCCCTGCTTGATTGTCTATATTGATGTTGCTATTGTAAGCTGTGTGGTTTGGGATCATTACTGTAGTATAAGGGTTCACCTTCTGTTTGGGATGGCACTGATGGCTGGGGCAGGGGACTTTTCTGAGCTGGAGCTGCGGGTTGGGCAGGCAGGCAGGCAGCTGAACCGACTGTTCCTGTACACTGTCCCCTGGCTCTTCCCATCATTGGTCTCTCATTCTGCATAACATGACAAACTGAGACAGAGCAGTGCAGCTAGAAGACAAAGCAAATAGGGAAAATCAGGCCCCAGACTCAGGTGTGCAGCAGTGGGCAAATCCTAGAAATAGTCAGAAGCACCACTGGAGCCACGATCAGGAAACATAAAGGATGCAAATACGTATGAGACCAATTCAGAGACAATCCCTGCCTATTACTCTTTGGGTCCCTTATCCATATTTTATAGTAGCAAGTGGGACAGGCTCTTGTTTTGGAGAAGACTTCTTCCAATTCTTCAGTGCTACATGGAACACCCAGCAGTGATCATTTTTTATCTGTTCTTAATGGCATAGGTTTATTTACCACCTTCTTGACACATGATTTCCCACAATGTTCCCCATGTCCTATTTGCCAAGAAATTGTCTGAGCGAAACCAGCACAGTATGTGGACACAGGCGCCTTTTGAGCATTGGAAGGGGGTAACATCAGCATCACTAATATGAGCGTACGGAGTTACAGCATGCTGGCCTCAAATCAAAAAAGCCAGGCAAGAACCACGAGCCAGAAATTATGCTTTTTGTAGCTAGACCTGAAAACATTGCTCTAAGCAAAAAAATCGTCTCCCATTGTCATCAAAACAATTGCAGCTTTAAAGCTGACATCATTATAATTCTAAATTTGTCCTGAATAATTTTTTTTCCAAAGGAAGGAATAATGAGAAAGATTAGAGGTATGATCAGAAATCACATATGGGCTGTTGAGTAATGGAAATGAGGCTGTTTACTATTCTGCTGACTCAAGAAAAATTGGGTCAACATGACTCATCTCTTCTTTGTTTCTTCCCGTCAAAGAAACATTTTTAGAATTCAAAGATTGACATCTAGGGTTTTTTTTTGTTTAAATGGAACATAAAACAAAAAATATCTGTTCACTTGTCTTCTATGGCATGGAAAGACAATTAATAGAATTGTACTGCTGCATTTTAATTATGTTTGGGTGTTAGTTTTCTGTATTAAGTTATAAGAACATAAGAACGGCCGTACCGGGTCAGACCAAAGGTCCATCTAGCCCAGTATCTGTCTACTGACAGTGGCCAATGCCAGGTGCCCCAGAGGGAGTGAAGCTAACAGGCAATGATCAAGTGATCTCTCTCCTGCCATCCATCTCCATCCTCTGATGAACAGAGGCTAGGGACACCATTCTTTACCCTTCCTGGCTAATAGCCATTTATGGACTTAGCCACCATGAATTTATCCAGTTCCCTTTTAAACATTGTTATAGTCCCAGCCTTCACAAGCTCCTCAGGTAAGGAGTTCCACAAGTTGACTGTGCGCTGTGTGAAGAAGAACTTCCTTTTATTTGTTTTAAACCTGCTACCTATTAATTTCATTTGGTGACCCCTAGTTCTTGTATTATGGGAATAAGTAAATAACTTTTCCTTATCCACTTTCTCAACATCACTCATCATTTTATATACCTCTATCATATCCCCCCTTAGTCTCCTCTTTTCCAAGCTGAAGAGGCCTAGCCTCTTTAATCCTTCCTCATATGGGACCTTCTCCAAACCCCTAATCATTTTAGTTGCCCTTTTCTAGTGCTAGAATATCTTTTTTGAGGTGAGGAGACCACATCTGTACACAGTATTCGAGGTGTGGACGTACCAGGGGTTTATATAAGGGCAATAATATATTCTCAGTCTTATTTTCTATCCCCTTTTTAATGATTCCTAACATCTTGTTTGCTTTTTTGACCACCTCTGCATACTGTGTGGACATCTTCAGAGAACTATCCACGATGATGCCAAGATCTTTTTCCTGACTTGTTGAAGCTAAATTAGCCCCCATCATATTGTATGTATAGTTGGGGTTATTTTTTCCAATGTGCATTACTTTACATTTATCCACATTAAATTTCATTTGCCATTTTGTTGCCCAATCACTTAGTTTTGTGAGATCTTTTTGAAGTCCTTCATAATCTGCGTTGGTCTTAACTATCTTGAGTAGTTTAGTATCATTTGCAAACTTTGCCACCTCACTGTTTACCCCTTTCTCCAGATCATTTATGAATAAATTGAATAGGATTGGTCCTAGGACTGACCCTCGGGGAACACCACTAGTTACCCCTCTCCATTCTGAGAATTTACCATTAATTCCTACCCTTCGTTCCCTGTCTTTTAGCCAGTTCTCAGTCCATGAAAGGACCTTCCCTTTTATCCCATGACAGCTTAATTTACATAAGAGCCTTTGGTGAAGGACCTTGCCTAAGGCTTTCTGGAAATCTAAGTACACCATGTCCACTGGATCCCCCTTGTCCATATATTTGTTGACCCCTTCAAAGAACTCTAATAGATTAGTAAGACACGATTTCCCTTTACAGAAACCATGTTGACTATTGCTCAACAGTTTATGTTTTTCTATGTGTCTGACAATTTTATTCTTAACTATTGTTTCAACTAATTTGCCCGGGACCGACGTTAGACTTACCGGTCTGTAATTGCCGGGATCACCTCTAGAACCCTTTTTAAATATTGGCGTTATATTAGCTAAATTCCAGTCATTGGGTACCGAAGCTGATTTAAAGGACAGGTTACAAACCTTAGTTAATAGTTCCGCAACTTCATACTTGAGTTCTTTCAGAACTCTTGGGTGAATGCCATCTGGTCCCAGTGACTTGTTAATGTTGAGTTAATCAATTAATTCCAAAACCTCCTCTAGTGACACTTCAATCTGTGACAGTTCCTCAGATTTGTTACCTACAAAAGCCGACTCAGATTTGGGAATCTCCCTAACATCCTCAGCTGTGAAGACTGAAGCAAAGAATCCATTTGGTTTCTTCGCAATGACTTTATTGTCTTTAAGCGCACCTTTTGTATTTCGATCATCAAGGGGCCCCACTGGTTGTTTAGCAGGCTTCCTGCTTCTGATGTACTTAAAAAACATTTTGTTATTACCTCTGGAGTTTTTGGCTAGCCGTTCTTCAAACTCCTCTTTGGCTTTTCTTATTACACTCTTGCACTTAAGCTGGCAGTGTTTGTGCTCCTTTCTATTTGCCTCATTAGGATTTGACTTCCACTTTTTAAAGCAAGTATTTTTATCTCTCACTGCTTCTTTTACATGGTTGTTAAGCCATGGCGGCTCTTTTTTAGTTCTTTTACTGTGTTTCTTAATTTGGGGTATACATTGAAGTCTTTGAAAAGGGCCCATGCAACTTGCAGGGATTTCACTTTAGTCACTGTACCTTTTAACTTTTGTTTAACTAACCCCCTCATTTTTGTATAGTTCCCCCTTTTGAAATTAAATGCCACAGTGTTGGGCTGTTGAGGTGTTCTTCCCACCACAGGGATGTTGAATGTTATTGTATTATGGTCACTATTTCCAAGAGGTCCTGCTATAGTTACCTCTTGGACCTGCTCATGCGCTCCACTCAGGAATAAATCTAGAGTTGCCTCTCCCCTTGTGGGTTCCCATACCAGCTGCTCCATGAAGCAGTCATTTAAAGTATCGAGAAATTTCATCTCTGCATTTCATCCTGAAGTGAAATGTTCCCAGTCAATATGGGGATAATTGAAATCCCCCACTATTATTGGGTTCTTAATTTTGATAGCCTCTCTAATTTCCCTTAGCATTTCAACATCACTATTACTGTCCTGGTCAGGTGGTCGATAATAGATCCCTAATGTTATATTTTTATTAGAGCATGACATTTCTATCCATAGCGATTCTATGGAACATGTGGATTCGCTTAAGATTTTTACTTGATTTGAATCTACATTTTCTTTCACATATAGTGCCACTCTTCCCCCTGCATGACCTGTTCTGTCCTTCCGATATATTTTGTGCTTTGTATTTTGTACATTTGTATTTTGACAATGAAGTCTAAAAAGGATGGACAGGGAATTCTTTTTTCATGTTTGTGGGGTGCAAATATCTAAATAAGTATTGCTTATTTTAGTATTTATTGAATGGATATTTCATTTAAAAAAAGTTTAACCAATTTTTAAAGTCTGAATGGAGAAAAATACAATGCCATTTTCTTTAAACTGAATATAATTCAAATTGAAATTATTATGATATTACCAAGGGTACAATCTGGACAGCTGAACAGCTGTGTCTCTTCAATTCTCCAACCTAGGGGGCCTTTTACACTGCTTCACTGCAAGAGCAACCACTCCTGGTCTCCTCACATGCAGCCTCTAGCATGTAAATCACTCTAGGTATACTGTATGAGTGCTATAATCAGCCACACACGAATTACACTGCAGGGAAACACCAGCAAGATCCCAGTCCCAGACTTTCCCTCAGAAATGTGCATCTTGTACAGCCCAGCATCTTGCTGGACAACACAAGTTCATATAAAGTCCATCATTTCGTTAACAGAAAATGATATGCGAAGATCGTTATCCCAACCCTTCAATCCAAACACACTGATTTAGATAAAACAATAAAACAAGTTTCTTAACTACAGAAAGACAGATTTTAAGTGACATAAAAGTAAGAGTTGGTTACAAGTAAATAAAAGGTAAAACGCAACTAATATGTAACTTAACAAGCTAAGTGAATTCAAAGAAAAAGGTCTCTCTCACCATGTCTCTCCATCTTACTGACTATACTCCTTTCAGTCAGGATCTCTCCACCCACTCCAAAGCTATTTCTTTTGTTCTTCTAGTGTTGCTTATGTCATAAGTAGAGGTGAGGGGAGAGATCATTTGGGGCATCTGTTCCTCCATTTTTATATCTTTTCCTCTTCCTTGAGAATCACCTCCATCTGGGGTTCAGGAGACAGCAAGTCTGTGGGGATGGGAACTTTCAGCTGTTTCTCTTTGCCAAGATGTAAATTTCTCATTCACACCCGTTTTCCTGCCAAAGAATGGTCACTGAATACGGTGATGGTCCATTTAATTTCACTGACATCTGGCTAAGGCATCAGTTTGCCTTTTATCTCTGAGGAACTGGGTCGTGGCAGTTTCCCCAGATTTAGAATATGTGTTAGTAACATCATATAATGGAACCTTATAATGTTACATATAATGTTGCCACACATATTTTTCCAGGACAATAATGATCAACAAGTCATGAGTTTTCAGATGATACCTTACAAGGTATAGGTTGTACTAAATGTATCATAGTCTTGAAAAATGGGTGAACATAGGGTACAGACTGTCACAGTGACCTATGAAATTTGTCCTCTGATCAGTGAGATATAGGTTGTAATCCACAAAGAAAAAAAAGGTGTCAATTCCTTGTACTAAATTGGGAGATGTTGCAATGACAAGAGAAATATAAATAGGGAGCTAAAAGGATTGGAATTATGCTCAGGAAATATGCTAACAACTAATATTGCGTCTGATCCTGAAAGTGTTATGTGTGTTTTCCTCCAAGGGGAGGAAATCTCTGTGAGATCCCCACATACCAGTCCTTTGGGGCTTAAACCTACCATAAACGTAGCAGAACCCTCATAAAATAATCTCATGAAAGGTGCAATTGGATTCACTATTAATTATTATTATGAGGATGACTGATAGATATTTCATACAAACCTGTATCTTTTGCAAAATATGAAATGCTTTGTGCTACATGCTCAGTGTATTAATAATTGAACACAATTATTATTCCTAGCCTCCCCACCACAGATATGATGCCAGAGCTTTGAAAAATAACTAAGTGGCCTAAGGGCAGCTCTGGCATAAAATACCTTTGATTGATTCCCAGCCTGTTTCTTGCTGCTTGGATTGGCAGGGACCAAAGCAAATACAGAGGCAATTGACTCAGCCATAAGAAAGGAAGGGATCCAAGCACTGCTTTCCTCAAACAACTCCAAAAGAAACTCTACAACTTCAACTCCCACAAACCCACCCACCTTCTCACGATACACAAACAAAGAACACACCATATCTAGCCTTTGCACTCTCATGGAAGGAACATCAGAACTTGGGAACCACCCTCAAATCACCGACCACACAAAGGGCCAGTTTCCTCCAGAACAGAACCAACTTCCTCCAGAAACTCTACAACATTAACAACCTCCCCCAGAATGCCATCCTTGTCACTGTGCATGACACCTCCCTAGACACCAACATAGCATCGCTGCCTGCCTCAAATATCTACAAGGCAATAAAACACTCAGATAGCCACACCAAACACACACAGCTGAACTCAGTCATTTCATCCTCACCTAGAGTAATTTTACATTCAGCAAGCACTTTGTCCAGAAATTCTTCCTCAAGGTGGCTCATCAAGAGATTGGAATACTGGGGAGTCATCCCAGTACCCAGGACTGTTCCCATGGTTTGAACAAATGCACCATGAAACCAATGATAAACCTGAGATACATCAATGATCTTTTCATCTTCTGGACAGATGACAAACTCCCTCACAGATGTCCACCACAACTTCAGTAACCATCACCCATCCATCAAACTCTCTCTAGAACCACTCCCACACCAGCATCAACTTCCTGAATGCCATGATTAGCTTCAACAATGGAACCCTATGAAAACTATATATGAGAAATTCATGGATCACCACACTTACTTCCACAGATCCAGTAACCAACCTAGACACACTAAGAAAACTACTATATTCAGCCAGGCATTCAGATATTAGAGAATATGCTCCAACGAGAAAATCTGGGATACACACTATAACCCACTTAAAACCACATTCACCAAACAAGGCAAGGACACTCCACCAAAGAAGTAAATCGCATCATGGAACTGGCCACCCAAATCCCCAAGAAAATCTGTTTCAATACAGACAAAACACGACTGACAGCATGCCCATTGTAATCACCTACCACCCCATGCTGGAACTCATGAGTAGTATCATTAAGCAATTACACAGCCTCAAAGAAATCTTTCCCAAACCCCCTTTTCTGGCCTTCTGGCCATATTTGCTAGAATTTTTTAAAAAAATCAGCCTGGAGCAGACATCTATGATGGACAATTTCAAGACAAATGGTTTAAGTTTCACAAAGTTATAAGCAACTGTACACAGTCTTATAAGAGAACGTGTCCAGCAACCTTAAGTATAGGTGTCACTACCAGCTATGCCTGCAACAGAGAGGTGGGCAAACTATGGCCCACGGGACCATCCTGCCTGGCCCTTGAACTCCCGGCCCCTCCTCTGCTATCCCCCTCCCCTGCAGCCTCAGCTCACCATGCTTCCAGCGCTCTGGATGGCGGGGCTGCGAGCTCCTGCTGGGCCACGCAGCTGCCAGTCCTACTGCTCTGAGTGGCATGGTAAGGGGGTGGGGAGCGGGGCGGCTGGATAAGGAGCAGGGGGTCCTGGGGGGAGTCAGGGGACAGGGAGCAGAGGGGTTTGAACAGGCATGGGAGTCCCAGGGGGCCTGTCATGGGGCAGGGGTGTGGATAGAGGTCAGGGCAGCCAGGGAGCAGGGCGGTTGGATAGGGAGTGGGGTCCTGGGGGGAGCAGTTAGGGGTAGAGAGTACCGGGAGGGGGTGGTCTGGGGACAAGGAGCAGTGGGGGTTGGATGAGTGGGAGGTTCTGAGGGGTGTGGGAAGTGGGACGGGAAAGGGGCCAGGCTCTTTGGGGAGGCACAGCCTTCCCTACCTGGCCCTCCAGGCCAAAATGTTTGCCCACCCCTGCTGTAGCATGTGCATGTGTGTGCAAACCCCCAGGCCTTAAACCTTGCTTTTGTGTCAAGGGTGTATTACACACAATCCCAACAGCAGCTGCACCACTGGGGAGTGCTCTGTACCGATAAATGTGTGGGACTGAGACCACTGTGTATTCCAGGCAAGGGCTGCATGGATAAACTCAGTGCTATTCCACTAGCAGAGCGGTGCCTAGAAAGGGTCCCTGCTTCTCTAACTGGAACATCAATAACTTAAAGTTTTACAGGGAAGAAATAACACAGAGCACTGGAGCATATGCAGCCAAGCAATTCATCCTGGTCATAGTTCTGGACAGGAACTGGATTTTTTGATACCTGAGAAATGCCACACATTTGAAAAAAAAATCCATTCAAGAAGAGAACGAAAACAATTTTTTTTGAAATTTCCTCTAAAGTGAGATTCCAAAGAAAACAATAATTTGGGGTCAATTGAAATGTTTGGTTCAGGTTTTGACTTTTTATTATGTTTTTGTTTTAATTTATAATGTAAAAGATATTTCAAAAATAAAAAAGTGTTCCTTTGGAAAATTCCTGACCAGCTCTACTCCCCAGCCATAGAAAAGCAGCCTGCTCTGATTGTTCCAGTCCAAGGTGAAGCCACCGTGTCCCTGAAATCAGGCTGTTAAGGAAAGCACTGATGGTACCACTGATTCACGCCCACCTCCTTCCCCCACCAGTGTCAGGGCAGCTAGTGCCTGGCAAACTGGAAGCTGCCACAGCCTTTTTTTTTTTTTTTTGAGGGCTGGGTTTTAGGCAGATCGTCAGCTGATATGGGCAGCAGCAGCTCACTGGATCTGTCATGCCACCTGTTCTTTCTCCGCTTCTGTGGGAATGTAGTCAGGACAGGCTGGGCGGGGGTTCCACAACACAGGCAAAGGGGATAAGGCCAACAACGGGTCCAATCTGTAACCTAGTTAAGTGCCCAGATGAGAGAGGCCCCACAAGGCAGCCACACTGCACACGCTGACACGCCCACACAGCGCACAAGGCACACACACACTGCACACGCTGACACGCTCACACAGCGCACAAGGCACGCCCACACAGCACACGCTGACACGCCCACACAGCGCACAATGCATGCACACACTGCACACGCTGACACGCCCACACAGCGCACAATGCATGCGCACACTGCACACGCTGACACGCCCACACAGCGCACAAGGCACGCACACACACTGCACACGCTGACACACCCACACAGCACACAAGGCACACACACACGCTGACACGCCCACACAGCGCACAATGCACACACACACTGCACATGCTGACATGCCCACACAGTGCACAATGCACACACACACTGCACATGCTGACATGCCCACACAGTGCACAATGCACACAGACACTGCACATGCTGACATGCCCACACAGTGCACAATGCACACACACACAGTGACATGCCCACAGAGCGCACAATGCACACACACACACACACTGACACGCCCACACAGCACACAATGCACACACACACAGTGACATGCCCACAGAGCGCACAATGCACACACACACAGTGACATGCCCACAGAGCGCACAATGCACACACACACTCTGACACGCCCACACAGCACACAATGCACACACACACTGCACACGCTGACACGCCCACACAGCGCACAATGCACACACACATGCTGACACGCCCACACAGCGCACAATGCACACACTGCATACGCTGACACGCCCACACAGCGCACAATGCACACTGCACATGCTGACACGCCCACACAGCGCACAATGCGCACACACTGCACACGATGACACGCCCACACAGCGCACAATGCACACACACTGCACATGCTGACATGCCCACACAGTGCACAATGCACACACACACTGCACATGCTGACACGCCCACACAGTGCACAATGCACACACACAGACACGCCCACACAGAGCACAGGCAGCCGCGCATAGTGCACACACATATACACTGCACACGCTTGACGTGCTCTACGCACAGAATGCACTCGCTGATACACGGTGCACACGCTCTCCACGTGCAGTCTGGCACACTAGCCTAGTGCCCACTCACACGCGGCGCCCGGAGCAAGGCCAGTCCCAGCCAGAGGAGTCCGAGCCGGAGCCAGCACCGGGTCCCAGCTGCAGCTCCCGGAAGGGGCAATGGCGAAAAGGGGAGCAGTCTCGCTGGGATCCCCCCCGCTGGCCCATTCACACGCACCCGGACAGACCCTGCTGGGCTGATCTGATTGGTCACATGACAGCAGCCCAACCCCCCCCCCAGCCTCGCAGCGGAGGAATTGGGAGGGGGGAGATGTGTCGGGGGGGAGGGGAGAGGGGGGTTGAAATGCAAACAGCGGCAGATTAACAGTAGGACCCCCCAGCTTCCTGCCCCTCCCCCTCCCCAGGGCCCCCTAGCCGCGCACACCTGCTGCTGCCCTCCCTTTGTGCAGTGCAGGTGGCCCCCCTCCCAACCCCACTGTGATGTCACACTCCCTCTCGCGGGGCATGATGGGAGAATCCCAATGTTTTCCAACAGATGCTCCAAGAAGAGCAGCCGATTAAAGCAATAGCAGGAGCGAAGATTTTGTTATTGGGTGGAAGGGGGCGGGAGGGGGGGAGTACGGGGGAGGGGGGAGCCCGGCCCCAGCTCACGCCAGCCCCCCCCGGAGCAGCACGAAAGCAGCCCCCCGAGCGGCGCCGAGAGAAAGTTCGCCAATGAGTGGCGATAGGCGCCCGGTGCATTAGCGGCATCTCTGCGGCTGCTGGATGCTGCAGGCGGGGAGCCCTGGCGGGAGCTGGCGGAAGGAGGCCGGGGAAGATGCTGCCGCGGCTGGGGCTGCCTGGCTGAAGCTGCTGGCGCTCTGGACTCCATCCCCCGCTTCCCCATTGTGACCTTGGCCGCCTCCCGTTCCATGAGCGCCTCGTCCTCCCCTCGCCTCTGAGACCCCCCCCCCCCATGGCTGCAGCGGAAGAAGGGACTGGCTGTTTTCTCCCCAGAGGCAGGTCTCAGAGTGACCCCAGCATCCTCACGGACTGCGCTGCCTGCGCTGCCCCTGAAGCCGGAGAGAACCCAGGTAACAGCCCCCCCTCCACAACAGAGCCGGGGGAAGAGGGGAGTGCAAGGGGGGGGGCAGAGGGGTCCCGCTGCCATCTGCTGCAAACCTGCCCGCCCAGGCACGGCAGGAAATTAGGGGCATATTCCCCGCAGTAAATCCTGAAATGATGCAGGGGCTTAGCTGCAAACGGGATTGCCTCAGAGCGTCCCGTGTGCCTGGCACCGCCACTGCCTGCAAACTCCGCGTGCAGCGGGGCTGAGAGCAGAGCCTTGCCCCCACCCCACCTCTCTCTGACTGCAGGGGAGGGGGACCTCGGGGCCCGCAGCTCTAGAGCTACCTGGAGCCCAGCATCGGCTGCTGGCAGGCATTTCTCAGCACAATAACCGCCCTTGTGTGGACCCACGCAGGTGGCAGCCTTGGGGAGAGCTGCAAGAGCTGCTTTAGCACAGGAGGCTTGACACTTTCCCCCTCCCCTCAGCCAGTCCTCCCCTGCCAAGAGGAAGCCATGGGGCAAGCAGGGCAGGGATTCAGCCAGGATTGACCTTCATGCACCCAGGGAGAGCCCTGGAGTGAGGAAGGTGGAGTGGCTGGATTTAGAAGCTACAGCACTAAATGCAGTAGGCAGTACTCCTACCTAGGCCACTGATTAATACTTTGATTCAGGCTTATGCATAGCTGATTTATTACTGCCTGGAGGGGGAGAAAAAGGTCCAATACAACAGAAGGGAACAGGCTGTTTGGATAGGATCACCATGGAGACAAGAGGAAGCAGAATAATAATAATTAAATTGCCCCCTCCAACCTGAAGGTAATTTTCACTTCATACAGAGAAGTATAATCTTTTCATGAAGTGTAGTGACAGAGGGGACTGAGGTACCAATATCCAATCACACCATTCTATTTATAAATGAAAACAAATTATTTCACCAGTGCCAGCTAACAAACATATTCAGCTTAGCTTCACTTTAAAGAATAGTTCTTCCAGGAGGAAGCCATGGGGCAAGCAGGGCAGGGATCCAGCCAGGACTGAAAGAATAGTTCTTCCATTAAATACAGATGTCTTTAGTGGTGACTGTATCATTTCAAAGTACCAGTATCAAAGTGATGATGATCTTTTGGAATAAGGAAAAGGTTGGTTCTGCTGGGCAAAGATTTCCTCTAGTCAACTCAAAAACTCCACATAGCTTGAGTGTGATGTAACTGCAAGGAAAGGCCCAACAAGAAGTAACTAGAAGCAGAGGCTATGCTCAAATTTGCCCTGGCTTTTATATAAACAGTGGACCATTTATGAGCTGTAAGGTTTCTTTGTGAGGGCTACTGAATTATGGAATGATTAAACAAAACAGGGTAAGCTGTGTGGTTTCTACCACCCTGAGACAATGAAAGATGGGTAAATCCTAGTGGTCCAATATATTGAATTCTAAACATAGAACTCAAGGTCTGAACCCAAAGTTAAAGGAAGCCAGGAGAGAAGTGCCTCTTGAATTAAATGGGTTTTAGATCAGGCCTTAGTTCCTCTTTTGCAGATTGTGATTAAACACTCCCAGCCTTCTTTGATGGGTCTGCTTGCCAAAATCAGTCCCAGAGAAGCAGACTATACGTTAATAATTATGACAATTTTAAGTTTTATTTGTTTTCCTTATCAAACAATTCTGAACATCTTTGTAGCTCTGCAACAAGATAAAACAATGAAATAAATGGAAATGATAGAGGATTTCTCTGATGCCCAATTGTGGCCATACCTCACGTAAAGGGAACAAAGGATGCCTCTAACATGAAGTGCTAGACTTTCTGCTTAAGGGACAATACTGACTGAAAGCGAGGAATCTATGCTTCTGCTATTTGATTTCTGGAGGCAAAAGTGACTAGTGAAAGGAAAATTATATGCATAGAATCTAATTTCAGCTCTTTCTTATATATTTCAAAACAATCAGTCAATGTGGGAAACAGCAAATGTAACAGACAATCTAATTTTTAAAATCTATTTAATATAAGGGAAAATAAACACATGCTTTTTTGAAAAGAGGTACTGTTAACAGCACATTTTCTTCAATGAAAATTCCATAATTTAAGACCAAACATCCCAGTGGCATGGCAGCTGCTGCACAAAGTATGCAAAAAAATCTCCCCCTCTCCAAAAAATATACTGCAAAATAATTATAAAAGGAAACAAAAGGCAACAATACCTACAGCCTGTGTATATTCTTGTATTATGTAAATTAAGGAAACCCTACCTAAATTTTATTTTTTCATGTAATTTACAGATATGGATTTTGTTAGGCAAACAGTTACATTGTTTGGTAAACATTGGGTAAACCAGTACTAAATAGTGTGACTGTAGGTGACTGTCTTAGAATGTAAGAATGGTAAACATCTAATGTTTTCAGTACTAGTATTGCTTTACCTGCAAAATTACACCATTTTTTGCCATCTAATTTGTGGACAAATTGTTTTTGTCTCTGTATTTCAAAGATTTAAGCATAATTTATGCCAAGCTATAAATTAGCTGTCATCCTACATAGTTACATTTTCATCATACTTCCTTGCTAATAGAATTAGACCTGATCATTCTTCAATGTAATGTTTACATTTACATCCCAATCCTGCTTCCATTTAAGCCTTGCTTTAGACAACAGAGGAATAGAACCTAATTTCAACTTTTCGGTTTCTGAACTGTATTTCAGAGGAGTTTCCTAGTTTCAAAGTAGTGGCTTAGTTAAAAACTCAGGCCAAAAGAGACATTATTTATACCTCAAGTTATACAGACAAACGTGCCAATAGCAAAGTAGAATTCCACAAAATAATTTAGTGTTTACATAAATATGATTTTTAAGATATGCATGGCAAACTTTAGCATCACAACCTAAATCACGTACACAAAAAGTAATCAGCATGGGTGTGAAGTACTCTTTGAATGTATTAGGGGGGTTGTGATTGAATAAGAGTTAGAGGATGATGCTTAAAGAGAGCAGTTATCCATGTAATGGGCAGTTAACCTAACTAAATGGCTTTTATAAAGGAAGATAACCCATATCACATCACTGACCTTGGCAAAAGCACAAGGGTAACATTTATTCAAGGATGAATTGTGGGGGGGAAAAATCCAGTTTGTTAGGCACAAACAGGCTTTCCTTCAGCACCTGGCATACAGATTTTGTTCTTGGATCAAACCCTTACTGAGGTCAGTACTGAAACGCTGTCACCCTGACCTTGTGTTCCACTGCTTTTTTCTTGGTGGGAGGACACTGAGTATTCAATTGGGCGGGGCACAAATACTTGGATTTAATTGAACAACTGGAGGGCTGAGCCGCCTTCTGCTCCAACATTTACTTGATGGGGCCTACACTGGAAAAATGTATCATGATAGAAAATGTGGTAACAGATATTAGTTAATGTGTTTTCTAGAGTTTCCTTTCCCCCATGTAGGCATGGCTGTGTTTAAGCAAGTTACATATCCCTCCTCTTGATCTATCAAGTCCCGGTATGAGTGGTTTTTGCCCCATCATTAGCCAGGAGTACATGCAGTGACACTGACATCAGAAGATGCAGAGGCAATACCCTTTAGTTTTCCATCCATCCAGGAGAGCTCAGTTCTAGGGCAATATCAGTTTTTCAGTGAGCTCCTGCTTTTTGCCTAATTTTACAGCCAAGTTGAATGAGGCACTGCAAGGTTATATAGTTGCCCAAGTCATATAGTGAATCAGTGACTCAGCTGGGACCAGAGCCTGGAATGCTTCAGGTAATCACTAGACTAGATCTCCTTCTGGCTGGTTTGGACAAGTCAAATGGCAGACTCAGGGGCTTTCCTATGAACAGATTGTGCTGAAAGTCTTTTGCCATATGTTAGGAAACATCTAGTTGGAACTGAAGTCTTGTCTTTTTGGACTGGGATACTACAACTTGGAGTCAAATCCTCCAAAAGATTTCCCCAGGTCTGGGATAAGTTATCCATTTTTTCTTTATGTGATTAAAAAACAAGCTCCTTCCTGTATGAGGAAGGGACGTCTAAAGTACCTAACTGGCCAGACTCCATGCAGATACTAAGAGAACTTGCTTGTGCAAATACTTTCAGAACTTGATTTTCAGAAGTGCTGAGTACCCACAATTCTGGCTGTTGCCATTTGAGCCGCAATTGCTCATTATCTCTAACAAAAATCAGGCCCATATTTATAGTGGGGGTTTTATTATACAGTATTCTCTGTACAAATGAAAAGTTATTACCTTGATTTACTACAAAATTACAGCAAATGCACAGGCCAGTGCTAAATTCTGTTCCAAAATCTGCTTTGTAAGATGTTTTTAAAATGATATGTTAACAGCATATTATAAAATGTTCCTACAGCAAATAAAATACATGATGTTCAGTACATGTAGACAACAGGCTTAACAGTAACATGCGTTACTAAATAACAGGCCTACAAATCTGCTAATAATTAGACCCTTCACATGCCTTTAATGAATAACAACTCCTTGCAGTGATCTTTTAGCATATGGTCTGAGAATGAAGTGTAGGTTTTGTCTGCAGTGGGCATCATTACCAAGTGGACATTTCCCAGCTGCAGTGGGTCGTTTAACAAGTTTAAATGTAAGGAATGCTGCAAGTAGTGTTGGTAAGAGTGATGGATTGTTCTTTTGGAGCCATCTGTATTTGAATTTTCTTTTTCATGATAAAATAAATGCATTTTGGGTTGAGATTCAGTGAACTCTTGTACCACCAGTGAGCTCAAGTGACTAGGTTCTTGAAAGCTGGTGAGTTTCTCTGCCCTGGTGAGAATGAATACAATATTGCAAATTTAGGGCCTGATCTGTCAATCTTCACTCAGCCATGTCTGAGGCACCGGTCACTTGCTGGTTTGTACTAGAGTAACTTGTGGATTCTTTGCAACTTGAAGTCTTTCGGTCAAGATGGGAGGACTTTAGTAACTCAGCCAGAGCTTATGGGCCTATTGCATGTGTGGGTGGGTGAGGTTCTATGGCCTGCAACATGCATGTGGTCAGACTGATAAACTTTAAGGCCGGAAGGGACTATCATGGTTATGAGTCTATGTTGTCCCATTAAGATCAGTAGGACTTTTTTGCTGAGTAAGGAATGAAAGGGCTAGGTGATTAGGAGCACATTCTAAACTTGGGAGGCCCATAGAAATTCCTCTAACTACACATGGAGCTTCCTTACACTAAGATTCTTGGGATCCAGTCCAACCTATTAATATTATGTACAGAACACATCTGCACCATGATCTCATTCAGAAAGAGAATTTTGTTTGTTAGTGCAGCATGCTCAGTGCTGGAGCAGTGCATCAGATAGAGAAGGACCACCCCCACCACCATTACCCGTTAGGTTTTCAGATCCTCATATGACAGGTGTTTTCAAACATAAGACCAGTAGATATTTAATTAAACAGGGCAGAATTCTACAAAAGTGTATAGAACATTAAGGAAAAACTACATATCCTATTGCAACTTCAGGGGCATTTAAGTAGACCGCACTTATTTATAACCTAAGTTGAAAGCTGTCAAGAACGCTACGGTGAAACACCCTTGCTCAAGAGAAGATAAATGGTGAGGAAAATTTGATTTGAGTCACAGAAGATAGAATCACACAGGGAAAGATGGTGACAACAGAGACTCTGAAGCAATCCCATAAGTCATTTTAAGTGGCTTACACCCATCCCCCCTTCCCTCCCCCCAAAAAAAATGTTTGGGAGAAAGAGGCCATAGAAGAAGTTGTCTGGAATTTCAGACACAAACCAGATCTTAAGATCCCGCAACTGTGTCTCAAACAGATGGTGAAGCTGAAATAGCTCCTTCATTGTACATTTCCAGCAATCCAAGGGAATAGGAGAGACTGGTAGTCTCATTTGGGTCTTAGATCATTAAAAAACGGAACTTCACAGAAAGAGAGAGCAAATTAATGTCAAAGCTTAACTAGTGAAGAAAGACAGACAACTTTAATAAAATGAGAGTCTACCCGCCCAAGAATTTAGATGCAGGGACTATGGGTGCTACAGAATGAAAGAAACTTAATTTGTGGAAAGGCACTATTATGCCGGGCATCCCTTACAAAACTACCAAGCTAAAGAATTCTTTTTCAGAATTGACACAATGTTCTTCTTCAGTAACAGATACTATTGATCCATCCCACTAACAGTCCATTGTACCTTACCCTTCCTCCAGTGGAAAACCAAGGAGCTATTGTAGAACTAACAGTAGTGTTGGATCTCTCAGCTTCTGTGTCAGCTCAGCACATGAGATTCCTGAGTTCTAGGAGTGGAAGAGATATGCCTCGTACATGTCAATATAAAACAGAGCTGTAGGCTCAAGCACTGAGCCTGTTGAAAACTCTTAGTCGGTAGACATGGTGAATTCTTCCAGTTGCACAATAACTCATGCTGATGTGTCCAAAATCTCACTATATATGGAACATCTGTGTCCCAGGTACGCACAGTTGTGTGCATGCCAAAAGTTGATCCAGCCACATAAATAAAAGCAATTGATGTGATCAACATTAAGGCTGGGATTGGAGGGAGATCCATTAGAAAGTCTACAATACAACCTCTTGTACTCCTCATTGTTTTCTTTTATCACCTGTCATCATTCAGAAGATGCTGTGGCAAGAGACCTTTGTGAAGTTAGGCAGTTACTTTGCCAGACTGCTCAGAAGGTGAGAGAAACTAGATTTTTTGCTCCTTTTATGTTGTCTCTTTTGGAAGAGGGAGGCATTTATTATTACTCCGCACAGCACAATGGAAAACATTAGGACATCAGCTATAACTCAACCAACTCGTTAGGGAAAGTCATGAGGAAACAACAGCCAGTACAGGAATACTCATCATTGTCTGTCTGTTTTTATAGGCATAACATATGCTGGATATGCCGTTGCACTTCCTTTTACAACCCTACTGTGGATTCCCTTGGCCTCTTCTGGATTGATGCAGAGTGCTCAGGTTTTAGGTTAACATTCATTGCTGTTCTGATTTGTTCCTCCAAATTCATTTTGACGAGCCTGGTAGAATTGGAGAATGTTTTAGGTTAACATTAAACATGTGCTGAAGACCAATCAAAATCTATGGGAGGGTGAGTGTGTCAGGGATGGGAAGTTAGTGCATAGTGCTGTGCCAGATCTGTGGCTGGCACGACAGTCCCTTACACCAGGGACCATTTAGGTCAAATTCTGATCTGTCCAACACGTCAAATAGATTTTCGAATAGGTTACAATGGTCATAAATCACAGCTAATTTACAATTTAAATACTTCAGTCAACTATTAATTGCCTTCCCACCAAGCTCAATGATTGCTGTTTCATCAGGTCTCCATCAGCCAGTGCATTCTATTACTTTTGTTTCTTTGCCCTGCATTGTACTCCTTCCACCTCATCTATATTTTTCATCAATTAAATTGGCAAAAACTGGACCCTTTGCTCCAGATGTGGTGAAACAAGAGGCCTGTAAAGATGGTTTCTTTGGAAAGCAACATGCCCTTCAATATAGGCCAACATTTTAGCCTTCTTCATTGTCACTGTCCACTGAACTGAAAACATCCCTGTCAATATATCCTTTCCCTCCAGTTACTAATTCATTCCCATCGAAATGAAACTGCTTGGGCAACATCTTTACTTCAGTTTATTGGCACACAATTTTTAGATGTGTGAAATTTCATGATTCAACTCAGAGTCCTTTCACCTAGACTACAAATGTTCTTCTGGAACTCACCCACATGCTCATGTGTTTTAACCATACCACTGAGTTTAGGGACCACACCTACAAAGATTTTCTACTGCACTTCTCTTTTATTCCTGCATTTGAAGCCAGTGGAACTATGGGCAGAGTACAAACCTTCATAGGCCTTTACACATGAGTAAAAATATGCATGATAGTAATTTATCTGCATATTTTATAATCACATATTCCCTCTACATCTAGCTTATTAATACACCCATTTTAAAATCCAGCTCCCCCTGGAGAATCCTGAAGAGTTCCTCCTTACTGGTTTGCATGAATAGATACCCTTAACTCAAGACCTCTGTTTAATGCCCACTATTCAGTTTTTTTTATCCTCACCTAACCCATACTTAAGGAGTCAGGTCAGAACGGGGTGGAAGCTGTAGACTTCAACGTCTTAATGTTGCTTTTACAGCAGTTGAATGAGATTGATGAATATATATATTATTCATGGGGTTTGTTATTTTAAAACTTATCCATGCTGGGATGGTTTCCGGAGTTGGAACTTCAGGCAGTTAGGCAGATATTAGAGAAGTCTACTGTTTTGTAAGTGAAATATAGAACTGCATGTAAGAAATGTGTTTTACATTCCTCTTTTATTCTAATCCCAAATTCACCAGTAGTTTGAATGTTATGGAGTAGCTATTTAATACATTTAAAACTTGAAATCCAAGATGTGGAAATGCTGTATCATATCATTGCTGGTAACCAGAGTTTCAAATGTTAGCTCAGCACACACAATACCCTCATGAAAATAGTTGTGATATTGTTTTATGATTTGTTTGCTTCTGTGGAGCCCTCTGCATCTGCAGTGACCCTTGATGAGCTTCTATTTTCAGTCACCCCCACACCCTTTCCTTTATATCACAACCAAATTTTTCGGTAACAGAAGGAAGACTGGACAGAGTGCTGCTGAAAGTATGTATTCCCTGCCCCCGCCCCCATGCAGGCACTGAGCATGCTGTTTCTTGGCTCAGTTACCCCCACTTTGAGCACCCTCTTGCAAGCAAAGCACGTGGAGCATAGGATTGGGCCCAAATGTGGGTGTTTGAGCTTGGACTAGGTAGCTCAATCCAGGCCCATCACATAGGGGTGAAAAAAAAACATTGTTTCTAGGCAACTGGGCTAGTAATTTTGAGCTCTAACATCATTTGTTTCCTTTGTTGGTTCAGATTTGATTTTGGCAAAAAACCAGTGTGAGTGCCTTTTGAATATTTCATCTCTCCTTGTTGCAATTGCTGCCTTCTCCATGTACCCTAAGAATGAACTCAGTCATGGGCATACAAGTGGCTTTCTTTTGCTTTACCTCTCAGCTGCAGCTTCAATATTATGGCATTGATGCCAAAGGCAGCATGGATGGCATTACACACTGTAAAAACAATGCATGGTATTTTCAAAGGCAATCAGCGATGACGAAGAGATGCAGAGGATGTCTAGCTACTACATGTTTCAATGAAAATAAGTTCTTAACCCAAATCTTAACAGACAAGCTTCAAAATGAATATCAAATAAAAGCCCCTTTTCTTTCAAAGCTGCAATAATCACATACATCACACTCAAGGAATTACTGGCCTCTCCTGTGTAGTCCTCTACAAAGAGCTTTTCTGTTTGTTCCCCTACTTGAACACGTCAAAATGTTTCCATGCATCATAATAGGGAATGGTCAAAGCTGCAAAAATCAGATGATTTGGGGCCACATCCTGCAGACACAACTACTCTCATTGGTGGTATTAATTATATTATACTATTATCAGAGGGGTAGCCATGTTAGTCTGGATCTGTAAAAGCAGCAAAGAGTCCCGTGGCACCTTATAGACTAACAGACGTATTGGAGCATGAGCTTTCATGGGTGAATACACATGCATCCAACGAAGTGAGTATTCACCCACGGAAGCTCATGCTCCAATATGTCTGTTAGTCTATAAGGTGCCACAGGATTCTTTGCTATGTTACACTAGTGCCTCAACCAAGAGAAGACTGATTGTCCAGGCACTGTACAAACACATAGTAAGAGACAGTCCCTGCCATAAGTAGTTGCAATCTAAAGACAGCCCAAAGGGTGGAATAAATAAAGCCGTTCCCACATTTTACAGATGGGGAACTGAGTTCCAGAGGTATTAAGCCATTTGCCCAAGGTCTCACAGGCAGTCTGTGGTAGAGCTGGGAAAGGAAGCCTGGTTTCCCGAGTCTTAGTACAGTGCCTAAAACATCACATCGAATGGGACTACTCACACACTGAAAGTTAAGGATGTGCTTAGGTGTCTGATGACTCGGGTCTATGTTTGTAACCCACAAATACATAACTTGTAAGAGAGAAATGGTGCTGAGGGGGAGGAGTGAGGAGGAGAAAAGAAAAACACTCAACACTGACCTCTCTCTCTCTCTCTCTCTCTCTCTCTCTCTCTCTCTCTCACACACACACACACACACACACTACATACATTATACACACACACACACACACGCTACATTTTCTGGTTCTGTGATTTCCAGCATGATTGATAAAAGGTCAAAAAGATTTGATTAGTTATGAAAGAAGAATTTATGGCATCTGCTCCCAAGAGTCTGATTCAGCATCAGAGAAGTCCATGAACATTCATGGGCAGGTATGTTTGTGAACAAGTTGCTGATCCCACAGCACAGGAAAGTTAGAGCTGGAAAAAGCCAACTGCAAACTTTCTATTTGTTAAAACTCTATCTACAGATTCAGCCTCTGCTCAATATTATTGCACCTGCTTGAAAATAAGAAACCGGCAAGCACTATTGATAACATAATAAGAGTTGGAATTCAAAGGGCTTTGGATCAATCTCACGCAAAGTATCTCAGGATCAGATCCCATGTGAGAGAGAACATAACAGAATGAAAGTTTCATATCTGAGCTGCAAGGGAGCTGTATCACTTTGTGAAATGTGTTTATATTAAAAAAAAAAAAAAAGCAATGTTCCCTAAAGCTACTCTTTACATTCATTGCATCTTTAACCCCTTAAAATACCTGACTCCATGATATTTCAAATAATTTTTTTTTAAGTTACACGTTTTAATCCCGATTTTCATTTGATGACATATAGGGCATAAAAGTCAAAAATGAAAGTTAGAATAAATTGAGTTTTGAAGGGAGGTGATTAGAAACAGGAATTTAAAATGGGCAATGGGGAAAATGGAATTTCAGACACTTATTAAAGCTAAGTACCATGTTTCTTTAAATGTGCATGTATATATGTTTGTACAGCACCTAGCACAATG